>NC_051399.1:14396549-14399049 GCF_015228065.2 Penaeus monodon | reverse complement strand
CCAATAGACCACGTAGCTGTTTACCACGTGGCTCCAAATCCCAAATAAGAACCATTGAGTCAGCGAGGACTAGATGACGATGTTATCTGACCTCGCCTGACCCGACAGTTCGTCGCCAGCGTCCAGCGAGGTAAGGTCGGCCTAGCCCTCCCCCTCCGGGCTGGTTGACCTGACACGTGACCCCGCGCTCACTGCTTTTACTCATATAGACATCGTCTCGTGTGTTCCCATACTGTGTGGTACTCTTAGCAATAAAGAGTTATGTCCTTATACCAGTATCACTACCTCTGCAAAGCCATTATAAAAGGATTCTGTACCCGTTATATCTGGTAGCAGTGGAGCTGTTGCGTCCATTCAGCTCGCAACACGAACACACCACCCCCCGAAGAAAATAACGCTCAACCGCTCCAAGAACTGTCTTCTAAAAACCTAGTAAGTACACGTTTGGGCCCCTTCTATTATTTCTTTTCCCTTTCTTCTTCTCCCATAAAAGTGTTAAGCTGTTGGTTTTTTGGGTAAAAAGTGCTAAATGACAGCAAATGGCAAGTTCTCACACTATGTTGACCTCAATTCGCATTACCATGTGATTGCGGTATGTAGTCAACAAACATGAATATTTTTCGTTAATTAAGTAATTAATTAATTTCTCTCATTTCTAGAGGTTTATGTTGTTTCAACTGCAATTGATTTAACGTGTTCATGATTTTATCTTATCACAAATACCATTTCATTTTGTCTCGTTCCTCCCCTCACCCCGACCTGACCTGCACTTTCTCTTTCACTTGTGGTCACTTGGGACGAGGAAAAGGTCAAGAGATGACTGCTTGTTTATCCTGTCTTGACCTGACCTTTCTTTTTTCCGGTCAAACCTAGGGGATTAACTGTAACGCTGTTACATTGCTCATTGGTGACATGTTCTATTGGTGCTAGAACGGAACTTGTAAAGCAATTTTATACAAATTTATCATTTTGAGTATAGCGTAGGATCTTCCCCCATATTATAGCCCACGGGTATGCCCAATATATCTCAGGGTTGTGTAAACGCATAATAGATCTGCGCTCCGATGTTCGAAAAGTAGGTACAGGTAAAACCAAAGTTATCGGTTATCGATCGGCAACTTTGAGTCGGTGTAACCCGCGGTTACGTCCGTTAATTAATATAGGACTAGGGTTTAAGCTAGAATATTTATTTGCTTGTTAATGACACCCTTCTCACTCTCTTGAAGTCGCTTGCATGTTTTGGATAATTCCCAGGCAATCGTGTGATTCGTAGATATCCGTAGGGAATGTCACGAGCGCCCATCACAGATACGCAGAAAAGGTTATTTATAGATTTTCCTGGCTCTGTTCGCTTCAGTGTACGGCATTTTGGGTATAGGATCCCCCCCGTCGATGAAGTCTAACATGCATAGCTAGACATGTACCTAGGCAGTTCATATTTTCTGACCCCGAGAAGATTTGCTTGCTAAATGTTGAATTCAATGTGGTAGTTGAAATAATTTTTTAGGTAGCATTGCTAATTTACCTCAGTTTTGTTATAGTGAACATTAATATTTGTGTTTGTGATTCATTCCCTGTGTGAGGTCACTCTCACTTTCGCTCTCATTCACATTTATTTCTTCTCTGTGTGACGACAATTGGTTCAAGTAAATCCTTGCGGATTGCCGTTCTCGTTTCCCTTATCTACTCTCATATCTATCAGAGACAGTTGGTAATTCAAGCCAGGTCCATGCGGATCGCTACTGACATCTCCCTCTCCTATTTTTTTCCTTATCTTGTGAAAATAAAACACAAAACGAAAAAAACATTAAAAACTGGCTGTTGCCTTTCCTTTTCTCTTGCTATCTGGCCCTTATGTGTATGATCTGGTTCCCCAGCTATATATATTGCAGTCGGACCGACGATGACCAACACGGCACCGAGGGAGGACCCTGCTGCAGAATCGGTCACCTTAGGATACTGTGCGAAGGAAGTCACTGGAAGATCGCCAGAGGCCCGCGGACCAGGATGTTCGTCAGAGCAGGTGTTAAGCCGCCCCATGATATAGTGGATGGGCGCTGCCTGTCGAGACGCCTGTAGATCCAGTGAAGAACCAGGAACTCGCCAGCGCAGGTACCAGTCGCCCCAGGATGCTGTGGATAGGTGACACCTGGTAGACGCCTGCAGATCCAGGAGCTCATGAGCGCAGGTATCAGTGGCCCTAGATGCCACCCTGCCCAAATGGCCATAGATCAAGATGAAGATTACAAGGGTGTAGAGATCGTGCATGCCGCTGTGAAGGCCCTGGACGAGTTAGGCCTGAACGAGGACTACGAGGAAGTCTAAATGAATCCAAAGTCAAGGAGGACTTGTGCGAGACTTTAGAGGACATGTGGACGTCGAGGATGGACAGATTACACCGAGGACCAGGAAGAAGAGAAAGACAGGGACGAGCAGCCATGAAGATGCACCAGAACAACGCATGCGAAAATGAGATGACCTGCCAAGTTAGGTCACCCTT
>NC_051399.1:14359049-14391549 GCF_015228065.2 Penaeus monodon | reverse complement strand
TTATATTATTATTATTTTTTTATCTTTTTTTATCGCAATGTGACACATGAAAGCTATGTCGCTCTATGTTTCTTCTGCTTTCAGCGAAGTAAGTTGAACGTAGTAATTAAAGTGGCTTCGGAGAATCGAGCTCAACAAAATGAACACGCTCAGTACAGGTAAAGGTAGGCCTATATGCTTCACAGCGCGTGTGAATTAGCACTTAGTCAAGGACTTTTTCCTGCCTTATCTCTTATCAGCAATACCACCCTAGATTGTAATGACTCTTGTATCCGAAGTTATTGGTAAACTCATTTGAATAACTAATTTACACATACATTCGTTCTGAACTGGAAACATTGATAGTAGACTAGAGGCGGCAACGCTCTTCCTTTGCAGCTTCAATAATGCATACACATTCATTAACCTTGCGCATATAAACCCCAGGATATGTAAGTGGCGTGTAGTTTGTCATATTTATTATATTTTTTCATATGTCTCATCATCTGAGTTCACCATTTGGTACGCCCAAATAGAGAAGGGTGAAATATAATAGATTCTTGAAACAAACACGAAAGAATCGAAACAGCGCTGCCGAAACATTCCATACCGAGGTTGCGGCGGTTGCGGCAGGGAGGAGTCAAACCTTTCCTTCTCTGCATCTTCCCGTTGAACGTGAGACCCAATTCTATAACATCGGTAATTCATAAGGTAACTATTAATGGGACACCCACTGGTATATCTATACACACACACACTCTCTCTCAAATACACATTCACACCTGCGCTCCCACTCACAATTCTCGTTTCCCTTTCGCAAGGTAATTCCTAATGGACAATTCTACTGATTACTGACTCGACAGACAACAAGGGGGCTTGTTTCTGTATGAATGTGCATGGTGTGGCCAGGAGGTAATTTTGCCAGTGGCGGGCCGCGTATTGTTGAGCTTGTTAAAAAGGCCCAGGCATAGTATGTGCCAGTGCATGATTACAGTGTATACTTTCTCTCTCCCTCTCTCTCCCTCTCTCTCTCTCTCTCTCTCTCTCTCTCTCTCTCTCTCTCTCTCTCTCTCTCTCTCTCTCTCTCTCTCTCTCTCCTCTCTCTCTCTCTCTCTCTCTCTCTCTCTCTCTCTCTCTCTCTCTCTCTCTCTCTCTCTCTGTGTGTGTGTGTGTGTGTGTGTGTGTGTGTGTGTGTGTGTGTGTGTGTGTGTGTGTGTGTGTGTGTGTGTGTGTGTGTGTGTGTGTGTGTGTGTGTGGTGTGTGTGTGTGTGTGTTGTATGGTGTGTGTGTGTGGTGTGTGTGTGTGTGTGTGTGTGTGTGTGTGTGGTGTGTGTTGTGTGTTGTGTGTGTGTGTGTGTGTTGTGTGTGTGTTTTGTTGTGTGTGTGTGTGCGTGTGAGAGAGAGAAAGAGAGAGAGAGAGAGAGGAGAGAGAGAGAGAGAGAGAGAGAGAGAGAGAGAGAGAGAGAGAGAGAGAGAGAGAGAGAGAGAGAGAGAGAGAGAGGAGGGGGGAAGAGTGTGTGTGTATGTAAAAAAAATATTTTGATCATAAACACAGTGAGCTTTATTTCCCCGGCGAATCCCCCAACCGCAGGATGAATGCGACGCAGCATACAAGTGCGTGACGACGTCCCCCAGTGAATTGGAAATGCCGGTTCATCTTCTGTTTAATGATCTACAGTAAGCGTTACGGTGACGCAGCGAGACGCAGTGTGATGATGCACGCTGCCCCTCGGGTTAGCTTGGTCGAGAAACTTTGTATTTAAGTCAAGCCGTCAATCATGTAAGTAATATCTACATTTCCTATTTTCTAATTTTCTGTTGGAATTTCGTTAATCTTGTGAAAGACGTACTGGTATTGCGTAACAATTTAAATGAATTTATTAGATATAAAAAATTATCTCATCTATAGGTTAAACGCACAGCTGAATATACTGTACAAAATATTACACTCAAAATACATTCCCTGAAAAAAAAAAAATTATTGGCAAGGTAGTACATATTTTACATGCATCGTTCCTCCCCTGGCCTTCTCCCCTCTTCTGCTCTGTCCCTATCACCCCTCCCCTCCTCTCCCCTTCCCTTCTCCGCCCCCCCTCCCCGCCACGCGATATTATGTTACTGGCCAAGCGGGTGCTCAGGGAGGAGCGAGCGAGGGGTCAAGGGTAACTTCGTTAAGTGGCCACGAGAGGGTGAGGTGGACCTGCTGGGCCGCGTGTTTGCTCACAATCTAACAAATGAGGCAGTTGGTGGAGCGTCATTACAGTAATTATGTGGTGCTGACCCAGCCGGCTCTCGATTCTCCCTCTCCCTCCTCTCCTCTCTCCCTTCCTCGTCATATCTGCTTCTCTCCGCTTTTCGATGTCCACATTCGCATTTTCAGTTTTTCTTTTCTTTTTTCGTTTGTCTCTTAATGTCTTTTATGGTCCTCCTCTACCTTTTCATTCACAAACCACCAAAGACGTTGAAAAAAAGCTTTATTTACCAGCGGTCTGATAGCCCGTAGTCATGCTCGTGGTGAATTGTAAACTAGAAAACTATCAATAATCACTAATAACAGGTATGCATGACGAATAGCCGAGGTCTGGAACATAAGAAGGAAACACCAGTGTGTGAGCTATCACTGGCCTCTATCTGGGAAGCCTGCGATAACAGCAGGCAGGTACACTGGAGATAAGGAGATAACCTAATTACGCCCACAGAACAAGGTGTTGGCCAGATCAGCCTGCCATCTGGAACACGGACTAGGGGCGCACCGGCCTCCCCCAACCCCCTAACCTCCTCCTCCCCTTTCTCCTCCTCCTCCTCCTCCTCCTCTTCCTCCTCCTTCTCCTCCCTCTCCTCCTCTTTCTCCTCTTCTTCCTCCTACTCCTCTTCCTCGTCCTCCTCCTCGTCTTCCTCTTCCTCCTCCTCTCCTCCTCCTCCTCCTCCTCCCCCTCCCCCTCCTCCCCTCCTCCCCTCCTCCCCTCCTCCTCCTCCTCCTCCTCCTCCTCCTCCTCCTCCTCCTCTTCTTCTTCCTCCTCCTTTCCCCTCCAAAGTGCATTTATTCCTTCTTCCTTTTCTTGGTAATATTAGTAATTATGATAAAGTTCATTATTTGAGTGAATGTAATATGCTACTGGTATTCTTCTTTCTGTAGAGGGGTGAGGCATCGGAATAAGTGAAGATGAAAGTGTAAATTCAAAATGAACCGAAAACAAGCAAGTTTTCCTATCAATTGCGGTGCACAAGAGCAACAATAATATTCACGTGAATGGGTAAAATAAGGAAATGAAATAGGGCGATGGAGAAGTTGAGGAGAGGATTATGAAGGAGCAGACGGTGAACAGGGAGAGAGGAAAATAAGAAATGGACATTATCTCGCATCTTAGTGACGCAGCAAACTATCTTTTGTCAAGTACTGCCGATAAACTGATAAGCTAATTACGGCCACAGAACAAGTCGGCCGGTGAGCAAGCGCACCATCTGCGGTCCAGTCTGGGGTATAATCTTCCCTCCCCTCCGCTCCCCTAATCCCTTATTTCACCTCTGGAGTTTTAGTAAATCGCTACAATAAACTACATATCCGTATGATAATTTGTCTGAGTAATCACGCAAAAAGCGAATCTTGCAACGACGTAGATAATCCTTCTCGGGATGTAAATAAAGTCATTATCCAGTCAAGAACCATGGGGAGGGGGGAGGGAGGGGGGGGGTGGGAGGGAGCCTTCCCCCGTCCCTCCGTCCACCGCGCCCCTCCGGCAACGCAAGGGCCACGGCAACGAAATGACATAATTGAAGGATAAGTCCTGCCATAATAAGATAATTGCGGAGATAAAGAAGATGTGATGCTGACCACTCGCTCGCCACGATGCCAGCGATGGTATCTCGGCCTCTTCCAAGTCGAAATGATTGCGTTTATTCCTCTCACGATTCGGGAATTGGTAAATTGTCACAGATGACATACGTATAAAGTGTGTATATATTTAGACAATAAACGCAAGTTGTGTGTATGGTTTTCCCAAAAAAACCCAAGAAAAAATCAAACAAGGGTTTTTAAAATAGCAAGATCGCAAATCGATGTAGCGAAAGAAAATCGTTATTTTCTAGAATTACGAGAAATACCCCATATATGCATCTAGCTACGGATGAGTTTCCTTTGTTCAGAAACATTTTTGGGGGAAAACAAAAGGGAAACCCCGAAAATTTCTGTTTGTGAGTAGTGAGTGTGGGGTAGGGTGTGGGTGTGTGTGTGGGGTTGTGGTGTGGGGTGGGGCTTGCTTTGGGGTGTGCGTTGGGGTTGTTTGTGTGTGTGTGTTTTTTGGTGGTTGGTGTTTGTTTGCGTTTTGTGTGTTGTGTGTGTGCGTTTGTGGGGTGTGTGTGTGTGTGTCGTGTGTGTGTGTGTGTGGTTGTGTGTGGTGTTTTGCTTGTTTGGTGTGTGGTTGCTTCAATTATTATGTATATTGTATGTGTCATGTGGGGGTTGTATATTGTATGTTATATATGTATTTTTTTATAAATTTTATATTTAAAAAATATATGTTGCACCTCTCTCTCCCTCTCTCATATATAATATATATATATATATATATAATATAATATATTTTTTATTAAAATATATATAATATTTTGTATATATATATTTTGGTATATACAATTAAAATTTTATTTTCATATGCATGAAATGTATTATGTATGCCCAATACGCACCCACACACACACACACATACACCCACATACACTCGTACACGGCGGGGCGGGGCCCCCCATACAAAAACTTTTTTCTAAACACAAAAACAGTTTCAAATTTCGCCAAAAATTCACATCCAAAAAGGCACGGGAAACACTTTTTTCCCCCCCGGGTTAACCCCACTCATACCCCGAAAGCTTTAAACAATCCCCAAATTACTTTAAACCTCCATATGCGGTCATTAATACACAATCGATAGCTTTTGATAGAAACACAAAGTCCTGGAATAACGACGCAGACGCAGCGATATGTGACGAAAAACGAAAAACCCAAAAACAAAACCCAAAGGGAACACATAGCGAGGGGAAAACGCCTTTTTTAAGGATCTTTATGGAGCAACGGCGTCCCCCCTGCGCCCCCCCCCCCCCTCAGCATTCGCCTTGGCAGATCCCCGCGTTTAAGTGGGGCACTTTCCGCCGGGAAAAAGGCTTTTATCCCTAGCGATGCAGTGCGGTCCCCTATCGTAATCTGCTCTGCTTGAGGGACCTGTCTCACGGAGAAGTCTCGCCCTCTTTTCACCCCCCCCTCTCACCCCTTTCCTCCCCCCTGGCCCCCTCACCCCCGCTCTCTTCCCTTTCCTTCCCCCACATCCTCCTCACCCCCGACCCCTGCCACCCTCCCCCATCCGCTCCCCCACTTTTAACTCCCCCCCCGGGTTTTGTTTTTAATATCCCCTTTTTTGGCTCATATATTATGACTAAACCTTTAGGAAGGGTAATTATACTTTGGGAAGTATGATGGGAAAGGGGGGGAAGGCCCGCGGGGGAAAGGGGAGCCCAATTTTTCCTAAAATACGGATATGCACACAAATAGGACCGCTTGCGCCTTCCTCTCCGCGCCGATCCTCCTCCTCTCCTGCCTCTGGTAATCAGCCCAAAACCCATGGGGGGGTTGGAAAAAAACAAGATATGGGACTAATTTGGTGATGGTGGGCGTGGGTTGGGTTGGAGTTGCCTCTCACGCCCACCAACCAAACACACTTCTATCAACAAAATAGGGATATGCACACCAAAGTTTCCTTCCCTTTCACGTCCTAAATAAATAATAAAAAGGGGAAAGTAATCACGCAATCAGACCCGTTAAATAGTAATCTCAGACAAACGGCATAAATCATTTCATGTGACAAGAAACCACCGATCTGCCACTCATCCGTCCTCCCAGCGACCCCGCCACACGCCCCCCCCCCATTCGCCTCATCTGTCTTCTAGTTTCCCAGCCCAAAACGCACCCCCCTCCCCCGAGTGCCCCGCCGCCACCTCGACTCCCCCGAGGAACAGCTACGCATCTTTCCCATTAGCGTCGGCCTCCTCCCGTCTAGCGGCGGCGTCCCGAGGGAGCGGCCCCGCCACCCCCCGTTGACAGATCCCCCCCGTGAGGTATCCCCTTTTCCCCCCGCCCGGGCGGCTGGGGGGGGCCAAAGGGGTAGGCCTACTCTGCCTGCATGGGGAGCCTCTTGGGAGGATAGGTCTCTTGGTTACAGGCTGAGACGGATAACGAGGAAAGCAACCGAAGAGCCTCATGTAATGACTGAAAAAGCCAAAGGAGAGATGAAAGTAGGCAGAGGGACAAAACCAAAGAGAGAAACTAATAGCCATTTAATTTCCTTTAAATTTCCCAAGGCCTCACCGTTGGCCATGTCACTCACTGGCACAGATTAAAGGCCTACCAAGCCCCGCCGTCCTCCTGCGCCGAGTGCCACCATCGGCGCCACAAGTGACAGTGCCCGCTCCCGTGTCCCCCCTAAATCCAAACTTAGCCTTCCATTCCCGGGGCCTTGACTAAAGGGTCATTTTTGGGAGGAGATCTAATAATGGTTTTTTAATAAACCCAATTCATCTAATTCAAAAAGGGGTGTACACATTCCTCTCGCTATCTCCCTCTGTACATCCCCCTCTCCCCTCTCTCTTTGTCTCTCCCCGTCTCTCTCTCTCTCTCTCTCTCTCTCCCCTTTTCCCCTCCTCTCTCTCTCCCCTCTCTCTTTTCCTTTCCCCCTCTTTTCCCCTCCTCCCCCCATCCTCTCTCTCTCTCTCTCTCTCTTTTCTCTCTCTCTCCCCATCTTTTTCCTTTTCTCCTCTCTCCCCTCCTTTTCTCTCTCTCTCTCTATATATATATATAATATCTATATATATTTAAATATATATATATTAAATTTTATATAAATACATATACAAAACCCACACATACAAGGGTAAAAAACCCACAATGCAAATACTAGATTTATAATACATAATAATATATTTTAAAATATTATATTTTTATATATAAAATTTATTTTATATATATATTTTTTTATATAATATATATATATTTTATATAATATTATATATATATATAAAATATATATTATAAATATAAAAAATCACATACCCCAAAACATTTAGGATTATATAAATAATATCCCTCACCATAATGTAATATCATATCCATATATATATTATATATTATTAAAATTATAAATTATATAAAAATTAATATATAAATATTTTATACTCGCCCCACAACACATATAGGATTATATATTTTGTGTGCGGGGTGTATTTTTGGGTGTATATGTAATTATATATTATATTTTAATTTATATATTTATATAAAATATATATATATAAAATATATATTTTATATATATTCACCCCAAAACACATTAGGTTTAAATTTTTGTGTGTTATATATATATAATATATATATATATATAATATATATATATATATATATTATATTTTATATATTGTGTGTGTGTTTGGGGTGTGTGTTTTTTGGGGTGTGTGTGTGTGGGGTTGGTGTGGTGTTTTGTGTGTGGGGTGTGTGTGTGTGTGTGTGTGTGTGTGTGTTATTTGGGGTGTGTGGTGTGTGGGGCGTGTGTTTTAAATACATATATGCATTCTATCTTCTTCATCTATCTATCTATCTACTATCTGTCTATCTCTCTCTCTCTCTCCTCTTCTCTCTCCCCTATCTCTCTCTCTCTCCCCTCTCTCTCCTCTCTCTCTCTTCCCCCCCCCTCTCTCTCTCTCTCTCTCTATATTTTAATATAATTTTTTTATATAAAATTTGCCCTGTGTATATATTTTGTGTGAAATGTATATAAAATATATATATATATATTTATATATATATATTATAAAATTTTAAAATATATATTTTATATTCACACACATATGGGCCCTTTATTTTTTGTGTTTTTGTATGTATGTATACACACACACACACACACACAAAACACAACCCACACACACAAAATACACACACACACAATATATATTATATATATATATATTTTATATATATATACTTTAATATATACACCCCACACACCCCCAACCCACACACACACCCCAAATATTATTTTTTATTATATAATATATAAAATTATATAAAATAATATATATATATATATATATATAATATATATATATAGAGAGAGAAGGAAGAGAGAGAGAGAGAGAAAAGAAATGTGTGGGGGTATGTAAATTTATATATATATTATATATATAATATTATATATATATATATAAAAATATTATAATAATATATACACGCACACAAAACCCCCACACCACACACCACACACACACACACACACCACACAAAACACCACACACACACATACATTTTAAAAATATTATATATATTATAATATATATATATATTTTAAAATATATATATATATATTTTAAATTATATAAAATATACACATATACTTTGGGCCCCCTTTTTGCGGAGTTGAAGTTTTTAAATTTGTGTGTATGAACGCCGTTTTAAAACCATTTTCCCTTTTGGCGTGGGGACGGGGCCTTTGTTTTTATGAGGGAGGCCTGAGACCCCTTAGGTAGTGGGACGTAAACCCAAGGGGCGCTTCTCTTGTCTTTCCCGTCGGGGGCGCTGCGGTCTGGTCGTTTCGTTTTTTGTGAAGGCCAAATCCTTTTCTCACCTATAAAAACCCCATATCGCGCCCCGGGAAAGGAAACCCTGTACACCTCTCGAGGTCTTTTTGTGGTCAAACCTCTTTTCCCGGGCGATGTCTCCGATTTTCTTCCAAAAATGGTATTTTTTCTTCTTTGTGGGGGCCCCAACCCAGGGCCTCCAGGTGTTCTTTCAGCTACAAAGGGGGGGATAAATTTTCCCTTGATTTTTCCCTGTGGGGCATCCCCCCTTGATCTGGTCATGATTTTTTCCCCGTTTTGGCGTCGGAGGGGGTTTAAAGAAAAGGCGTAAAGGGATGGGCGGGGGGGGGGGGGGGGGGGGGGGTTGGAGGTGTTACTGCGGGGCTGCATTTCCCCTCCAGGAACCCGGGCGGGCGGATTCTAAGTGCTCGGGGGAAGAAACCAATGACCACATCTTCTTTTTTTCTATTCTTTTTGGGCAGAAAAATAGAAATATGAAATCATCTTTATTTGTGGGCTTTCTGAAAACACAAAAGAACCCCCGGGGCCGTCAGGCCCTCCTAGGGAAATTAAGGGGGTCGGGGAAAAGGAAGCTTTTTCTTTTCTCTTCTCTTCTGTGGTGCACTGTATGGGGAGGGCACGGGAAATTTAATCTGTGGGGGAAAGGGCTTAAAGGGTTTGTTTTGGGGTGGGCCCACTACGGGGAAAAAGGATGTCATCTACATAGCAAAGGGCCCAGACAAAACATTATTCCTAACGATGTTCCGGTAGGGGGTCACCCTTTCAAAGGGTTTCCTTAAACAGTTTGGGGAAAGGACTGTTTGAAAGGGTGAGCCCATCGTTACCCCCAACCCCACACACAAAACAACACACACACACAACCCACACACACCACACACACCCCAAAAAAACACACACCACACACACACCCCACACACACCACCACCACAAAACCACACACACACACACACACACCCCCCAAAATACATATATAAATTATATATATATATATAATATATATATATATATATTTTAAAAAAATTTTTTTAAAAAAATACATACATATAATATAATAAAAAAAATATATAAAAATATATTTCTTTATATATATATATATATATATATAGATATATATATATATTTTTTTTGTGTGTTTTTGTGTGTGTGTGTGTGTGTGTGTTGTTGTGGGGGTGTGTGTGTGTATGTGTGGTGTGTGTTGTGTTTTTTTTGTGTGTGTGTGTTTGTGCGTGTGTGTGTGTGTGTGTATTATACACACACCCCCACACACACCCCCACACACACAACCCCCAACCCCACACAAAACGAAAAACCACACACACACACACACACACACACACCCCAAAAACAAAACAAAACAACACACACCCACACACACACACACAAACACAAAACATATTTTATAAAATTATATTTAATATATTATATTTTATAATATATATATATGTATACGTGTATATAAAATTTTATATATATTTTATATATATAAAATATATAAAATATATATATATATATAGGGTATATATATATATATATCCATTATATATACATATATCATAAAAATATTATATATTTTATATTATATATATTTTTATATAGGTATAACATATATATTAATATATATTATATATATATTATATATATATCATATATACACAAAATTTTAAAATGTATTTAACATATACACACCAACCCATATATAAATACACCCCACCCACAAAACCACACACCCCCACAATAAAAATACACACACACACACACCACGCACCCCAACACACACACATAGATATTACATATATATATATTTATTAATATTTATTTTGTATGGGAAAACCGGGAAAAAAAAGGGCCCCAGTGCCCCCTAAAAGTCATTTTTGAGAAAAACGCCTTTGAAGTTTTTTCAGTAAATTCATATTCAAAAATTTAATAATTCACTTTGATTTTTTTCTGTGAGTAATAAAATTGTTTTTGCTAAATCTAAGAAAAAAAAAAAAAAAAAGAAAGAGAAAAAAATTTTTAATAAAAACGAAAATTACGACTTTTTTACATAACGAAAGAAAAAAAATTTTTTTAACAAAGAAAAATATATTTTTTGAATATATAAAATATTAAGGGGGCCCAACCTGAAGTTTTTTGGTTTTGGTGGGGGGAAAAATGCTCCCTTAGTAAAATCAGTCAGCACTGGGTTGGGGATTCCCAGTGCACTAATGCCCAATAAACATTAAAAATCCTTTAGAAAAAAAAAAAAAAATCAAATTCGGTGGTAGGCTAAATCTCATAATTATTTTTTCCCCATTATACATTAAACGACACATATCCAAACCCCACCACAAAAAAAACGCCCCACACCCCACACAAAACCACCCCCCAAAACACACACACACCCCAACCCCAACACACACAACCACACACACACCACACACACACAAAATAATATATATATTATATATATATATATAAAATATATATATATATATATATATAAAATATATAATATCACACACAAAAAAACAAAACACACACACACCCACACACACACACACACACACACACACACACACACCCCAAAAACACACACCACACACACAAAACACACACCCCGCACACACTTTATATAAAATATATATATAATATAAAAATATATATATATATAATATATTATTTTATATATATATATATATTTTATATATATATATAATATATATATATATTAATAAAAAGTGTGTATATGTATATATACACTATACATATACAACAGACACACACCCCACAAAAACACACCCAAAACACACAATATATATATAATATATATAATATATATATATAAAATATTTTTTTTTTTTTTTTTTTTTTTTTTTTTTTTTTTTTTTTTTTTTTTTTTTTTTTTTTAAGGGTGGGTTTTCATGTATGGACCCGCCGTGTGTACAGAAAGATATTTAAATTTGGGAGTTTTCTGTTGTGTGTTTCCTTGGGGGCGAGTATGGTGGGTCCCCAGTTCCTTCCAGGGAAAGAGGGGCCGGTGGTACTTTTTGGGTTAATTTCTCTCTATTTACCCGGGGCTTGGGACCACACTTGATTTTGGGCTGGCTTGGCCACCTAGTGGCAAAAGGTAGGCAATAAAGGTGAATTTCCCCTTCCCCAAAGGGAACAACGCAGCGGTGGGTGATTTCCGAACCCTCTAATTCGATTGCCGCCCGTGACAGTCTTGAGCCCCCGACGCTCAAACCATTCGGCCACCGGGGCCCTTTTGACGAACATGGGTTTTTCCATGATTTTTTTTTTAGCAATTTAGAGGGGTGGTTTCCCAATTCCCTTTCCCCCCCCGGTTTTTTTTAATGGGAGTAAACCATCTCTATTTCCCCATTAATTTGGCTGGTTTCCCAAACCCCGGGTGGCTAGGAAAGGCAAGGGGGGGGGGGAGGTAAAGTTCCTTCCCCAAAGGGGAAACAACACCCGGCCGGTGACTCGAACCCTCGAACTCAGATTCCCCGTCGTGACAGTCTTGAGTCCGCGCCCCAAAACCTTTGGGCCCCCGGGCCCCCATATAATAATATAATATATAAAATATTATTTATTATTATAATTTTATATATATATATTATATATATATATGTACATATATATCCTGTTAATATATATGTATAAAATGTAAAAATATATTTTATATTGTATTATTTTTACATATATTATATAAAATATATAATTAATATTATAATATATATATATATATATATGTAAATATTATATATGTGTGTGTGTGTTTTGTGTGTGTGGTGTGTGTGTGGGGTGTTTTTTGTGTGGGTGTGTGTTTTGTGTGTGTGTGTGTGTGTGTTTTGTGTGGTGGTGTTGTGGGGTGTGTGTGTTTGTGTGTGTGTGTTGTACGTGGTGCTTGGGTGTGTTTTGTGTGTGTGGTGTGTTGTGTGTGTGTGTGTGTGTGTGTGGGGGTGTGTGTGGTGTGTGTGTGTGTGTGTGTGGGTGTGGTTTGTGTTGACACATACATATATAAAATATATATTTATATAAAATATATATATATTATATATTATATATTATATTATGGGTGTGTGTGGGGTGTGTGTGTGGGGGGGTGTGTGGGGTGTGGGGTGTGGTTTTTGGGGTATGAATATATATTTTTATATATATATTTTATATATATATATATATAAAATATATTTTATATATTTTATATATAATGTTTTTTTTTTTTTTTTTTTTTTTTTTTTTTTTAAAGGGTTTAAGGTTCATGTTTGGCCCGCGGGGTCACAGCTTTATACTTAATTGTAGTTTTCATGTTGTGATGCTTTTGGGAATGATTTCGTGGTGGGTCCCTTTTTCCCTTTCCACGGAGAGGGGCCGTGTTACCTATTTTTTTATCGGGGCCTTGGGACCAGCACTATTTGGGGCGGGCCGGGCCCCCCCAGGGGGCTGGGGCCGGGCAATCGGGGTAAGTTCTTGCCCAAGGGAACAACGGGGCCGGGCCGGGACCCCGAACCCTCGAACTCAGATTGCCGCGTGCCAGTCTTGAGTCCGATGCTCTAACCCCCTCGCCCCCGGGGGCCCTTGACATCATGGGTTTCCCCTTTGGTTTCTTCCCAATTTAAAGCGGGGTTTTGCCGTTGCCTTCCGCCCTGTTTTTTTTTTATGGGCCCACCATCTCTTTTTAAACCCGGCACTGTCTTGGGCTGGCTTACCCACCCAGGGGCTAGGCAAAAAATCGAGGTAAATTTTCCTTTTCCCCAAGGGGAAAAAACGCGCCGGAGGGTGACTCAAACCCTCGAACTCAGATTGTTTTAGGGGAAACAGTCTTGAGTCCGTTTGGTTTTAAGCCTGGGGCACCACGGCCTGCGCGCCTATGTGAGCCCCGCGCGCTGATTTGATATATTTTATATATATTAAATATATATATATTTTATAAAATTAATATATATATATACATATATATATTTATATAATATAAAATATATAAAATATATTATCTATATATATATTTATTATATATATATATATTAATATATTTTTTGGTGTGTGCGGGCGTGTGTGTGTTTTTGGTGTCTGTGTGTGTATAAATATCTTTTTTTAACGGTGGGTTTTTCATGTCGGGAGCCGCGGTTGTTCCCCGCATGATATTTAATTGAAATTTTTCCCTTTTTGTGATGCTTTTGGGAAGGGGCCCGGGTTTGATTGATTTGGTATAAAAAATAAAATATATATATTATATAAAATATATTTTATAATATATATATAATATATATAAATATATATAGTTGTTTCTGTGGTGTGTGGTTTGTGTGGTGGTGTGTGTTTTGGTGTGTTTTTGTGTGTGTGTGTGTGTGTGGTGGGGTGGGGTTTGTTGTGGTATAAAAATTTACCACACCACACACACACATATACATACATTTTATTATAAAATATATATATATTAATAATATAATTATATATATAATATATATATAAAACATAAAATATAAAAAATATATATTTTATAATAATATATTATATATATATATTTTATTATATGGTGTGTGGTGTGTGTGTGTGTGGGGTGTTTTGTGTGTGTGGGTTATATATTAATATATATTATTATATATATATATATATATTATATATATATATTATATTTTGTGGGGTATGTGTGTGTGTGTGGTGTGTGTGTGTGTGTGGGTGGTGTGTGTTTTGGTGTGTGTGTGTGTGTGTTGTTGTGTTTTGTGTGTGCGTGTGGGGTGTGTATAAAAATATAAAATTATTTTTATTTTAAATATATATATATTTATTTATTAAAATTTTGGGTGTGGTGTGTGTGTTTGGTGTTTGTTTTGTGTTGTGTTGTTGTGTGTGTGTGTGTGGTGTGTTTGTGTGTGTGTGGTGTGTGTTTTGTGGGTGGTTTGTGTGGGGTGGGGTGTGTGTGTGTGTGGGGTGTGTGTGTGTATAAATAAATTTGTGTGTTTGTGCGGGGTGCGTGTGTTTTTTATATTTTATATATATATTATAATATATATTATAATTTTATATATTATATATATATATATTACATATATGTATTATATACGTATATATTAGGGTTATATATATAAAATTTTATATATATATATATATTTGTATATATATATTTTTCTATATTATATTTTATATATATATAATATATAGTTTTTATAATTTTTGTTGCGTGTGTGTGTATGGGTGTATTGTGGGTACGTGCGTGTGTGTTGTGTGGGGTGGGGTTGTGTGTGTGGTGTGGTGTGGGGTTTGTGTGGGGTGTGTGTGTGGTGTGTGTGTGTGTGTGTGTGTGTGTGTGTGTTTTGGGTTTTGCGTGTGTGTGTGTGGGGTGAGGTGTGTGTGTGTGTGTTTGTGTGTGTTTGGGGTGTGTATACAAACATATTATATATATATATATATATTATATAATATATATATATTTTAATATATATATATGTGTGTGTGTGTTTGTGTGTGGGGGTTTTGGTGTGTGTGTGTGTGTGTTGGGTGTGTGTGGTGTGTGTGTGTGTGTGGGGTGTGTGTGTGTGTGGGGTTTAATATATATAAAATATTATATATATATATATATATAAAATATACCCCATAAAATACATATATTATATATATATTATATATAATATTATATTATACATATATATATATAAAATATATATATATATATAATATATATAAAATATTTTAATGTGGTGTGTGTGTTTTTGTGGGGTTTTTTTGTGTTGTTTGTGTGTGTGTGTGTGTGTAAAATGTGTGTGGGGTTGGGGGTGGGGTTTTTATATAAAATATATATATATAATATAATAATATATTATATATAAAATTATATATATATATATCCCAACACACACACACACCACACACACCACATATATATAAATATTTTATATTTTATTATATATATATAATAATATATTATATACCACACACACATTTATATATATTATACATAATATATATATATATAATATATATAATATATAAAATATATATATATATGTAAATATTATATATATATATATTATATATATATATATATTTTTTTATATATATTTGGGGTGTGTGTGTGTGTGTGTGTGTGTGTGTGTTGGTGTGTGTGTGGGGTGTTTGTGGTTTTTGTGTGTGTGTGGGTGTGTGTGTGTGTGTTTTGGTGTGTTTTGTGTGTGTGTGTGTGTGTTTTTTGTGTGTGTTAAAAACATAATTTTCTTAATTGATTTTATTTTAAATATATATATATATATATATATATATCAAATTGTGTGTGTGTGTGGGGTTTTGGTGTGTGTGTGGGGTGTGTGTTGTGTTGTGTGTTGTTTGTGGTGTGTGTGTGTGTGTGTGTGTGTGTTTATATATATATATATATATATATATATAATATTTTATTTTATATATATACACACATACATACATATATATATTATTATATATATATATTTTAAAATATATATTTAAAATATACATATATATATATAAAATATATATATATATATTTAAAATATATATATATATATATATTTATATAGTTTATATATTTGGTGTGTGTGTGTGTGTGTGTGTTTGTGTATGTTTTTTGTGTGTGTGTGTTTGTATAATGTGTGTGTGTGTGTTTTTTGTGTTTATATATAATATATATATATATATATATTATATAAAAATTATATATATATACACACACACACACCCCCCACACCACACAAAATATATATTATATATATATATATAAATAAATATATATATAATTTTAAAATATTTTACACACACACACATATATATATATAAAATCCATATATATTTATATTTTATATTATATATATATATATATATTATATATATATATATGTATTATAAAATTATAATATATATATAATATATACATATATTATATATTATATTTTATATTTTATATATATATAAAATTATTATATATAATAATATATATATTTTATTTTATTTGTGTGTGTGGTGTGTTTGTTTCTATATGTTTTGTAAAGAGAAGAGATTTGGCCCAAGGGAGGGGAGTATAGCATCGATAGCAAAATGGGTTAAAATCTAAAACTAAATGCAGGGGGTATTTGTAACCTTTTGGGGTTCACCGAAGCGTATAATGATGAAAAAATTTGCTAAAATCTAATAAAAATTCAGCTACGCACTGTATGAATGAAAATTATTGATTAATTTTAAAAAAATGGAAATTTAAAACCAATTTTATTAATGCTTTTTTATCCAAAACATTATAGTTTCATTATTGTTTATTAATGGGTATAAAGTCATACACAGCCTTAATACACGATACATATTAATTATTCATGGGGGAAAATTTAAATTTTTTTTTTTTGTATTTCATTAA
The DNA here is from genome assembly GCF_015228065.2 of Penaeus monodon. Lineage (NCBI taxonomy): Eukaryota > Metazoa > Arthropoda > Malacostraca > Decapoda > Penaeidae > Penaeus > Penaeus monodon. The sequence continues at coordinate 14,374,610 of NC_051399.1, read as the reverse complement.
TTCGTAAAAAAAAACCATGCGCTAAACCAAATAAATTAACTTTCATAAATAAAGAGGGCTGGGCGGGGCTTTAAATAAACCCCCAAACGGTTTACCCAAAAATATGCGAAATTTTTTCTCGCGTAATCTGCATTTGATGAATAAAATTTTAAACTGCGCGGCGTCCCCATTTAAAAGCTCGCGGGAAAAGATATTTCTTTCCCCGCTGAACTTCATCTGCTTTCGCGACGGACTCCCTTTCGGGCCTCCGTATAAACGGCAGCTGGGGAAAGTAAACGCAACGGGGGAAAACTTATATTCCCGCGGGTTTTGACTGGAGGGGAATACTCCCTAAAATAGGTCCTTGTGGTTTGTAAATGCTACTATTTTATACTGTCTTTCTCTTCTTCGTTTTGTGTTTTTCTTTCATGTCATTCGGATAGGATTTTCATAATTGCCTTTTTTTCCTTCTTAATTTGCCGTACTGTGACCAAACCCGGGGGCCCGAATGAACGTTTTTTTTCTAATAAGAATGACTGTTATTTGTCTTCTATTTTTTAAAAAATGGGCACAGGAAAGTCGATACCCTCTTATAGAGAAGTTCTCAGTGGCCAAGATTACCGTACTTGAGGCATAGAAGTTCTAAGGCTTTTTTTCTGTCTCTCTGAGGCTCATAAAATTACTACAATGTCGGTGCTTTCATTTCGTAATTTATTAGGTTTTTCACTTGATGTGTTTTTCAAAGTTTTTAAAATGTGTGCTGAAATGTTTTTGGCATGTAACGTGATAGAATTTCTGAACCGGTGAAATTCAGTAAGCATCATAGTTGATATATATGGAATAATGAGATGAAAAATAATTAAGTATCAACAAGTATCGAACGTGAACTTGACCTCATTATAAATTATTATCTTGGGTGATGATTGGTTTTGCCTTGTAAGTGAAAACGGTTATATAGGCCCCTCATTCCCTCGATTATTGGGGGGGGGCGCAATGTGAGGAAAATCGATATAAGATGTAAGAAAGAGGGAGGGAAATAAAGCAGCGAAAGGAAGGTATAGAAAAGGAATTTAAAGAAAATTATTTAAAGTCCCCACCAGCGTGAATGTTAATAAAGAAACAAATACATTAGTTTCGGGCGTAAAAATACCCAGAGGTGTCAACGTGGAAATTGAAAAATGTCAGGAAAATTTTGGGGACCAGCTCCCCGCCCAAAAAAATGCGTCTATAAACAAAAAATAACCCTTTAAAACCCCCCCCGGCTAAACATCTGGCGTGTCCCCTAAAAAAACTTTTCCGGGAATTTTTCATTTGGTTTGAGTTAAAACGAGAGCAATATGCGTCAGTTTTTCTTCTTTTTTCTCTTCTTTTTCATTTTTTCTTATTTATTATTTTTCCGTTATCTATTTTTTCCGTTATCAAGTTCTCCTCATCTAATGGCACCTCGTCAACTCCGGCGGCAGAAAATGTGTTGAAATAAACCCAGGAGTCAGGAACAGTTGAATTCGAAAATAATTACGTACGAGGCGTGTGTGGTGGCTGTCTGGCGCTCGTGTCCTTGCGGGTAACAGATGAAAGCGGAAACAAGAAGTGCCGAGGATTATTATTTGGAAGTAATCTGTTTAAATTTCCTAAGACTGAAGAGGGAAACTTTTCTCTTGCTACCTCCTCTCTCTCTCTCTCTCGCTCTCTCTCTCTTTCTCTCTCGCTCGCCCCCTCGCTCTCCTCTCTCTCTGTCTCTCTCTTCCCCCCCCCCCCCCTCTCCTCTCTCTCTCTCTCTCCCTCTCCTACCTCCCCCTCCAACCCCTTCTCCTCCCCCCCAACCCCCTCCCCTTTCTTTCTTCTTCCCCTTTCCCCCCTCCCCTTCTTAAATCCTTCCTTTTTTTTCCTCCCCCCCCTCCTTTCTCCTCCCCCTTTCCCCTTTCCCTCTCTCACTTGGGTCTGCCCTCTCCCTCCCCTTTCCCCCCCTTACAGCCCCCTTAAGAAGGGGGCCCCATTTTACTAAAAAAAAAAAAAGGGGAAACACACAACCAAACCAAAAAAAAAACAACCAACAAAACCAAACACGGCCCAACCCCACCACAACCAAAAAAAAAAAAAAAAAAATAAGGGGTATATAAAATAATTATTTAAATTGAAAAACCCCTTTAGTGTAAAATTTAAAACAAAAAGAATTATTTAAAATATAAATAGGGAAAATTTATAAATTTTTAATGAACCCTATTTTGTAATTGGGGGGGTTACAATTAGAATAAAAATTAATTAAAAAATAATTATAAATAAGATATATAAAATAAATTTTTAAAAATGAAATGGAAGGTGTGTTGTAAAAGGGTGGGTGGGTGTGGGGGTGGGTGTTGGTTGGGGGGTTGTTTTGGTGGGGGGTTGGGTGGTTGGTTGGTGGGTTTGGTGTTGGGTTTTGTGGGTCCCTTTGTGGTGGGTTCCTTTTTTTTTTTTTTCTCATCTCTTCTCTTTCTTTTTTCTTCTCTTTCCCCTTTCCCCCCTTTCTTTCTTTTTTTTTTTTAATTTTTTTTTTTTTTTCTTCATTTTGGCTTCCCCCTTCCTTTTCACACCCACCAAAAAACAAACAACACCCACACACCACACACCCCAACACCACCCACAAAACACACACACACACACACCACACACACACATACAAAAAAAAATAAATATATAAATATATATATATATATATAGGAAAAATTTTTATTTTTATATATTATAAAATATATATATATATTTTAATATATATGCAAAAATAATATTTTTCCCAATTTTTATTTTTATTATATAAAATATTTTATATATATAATTTAATATAATATATATATTATATATATATATATATATATATATATATTTTGTGTGTGTGTGGGGGTGTGTGTGTGTGTGTGTGGTTTTGGGTGTGTGTGGGTGTGTGGTTTTGGTGTGTGTGTGTGGTGGTGTTGTGTGTGTGGGGTGTGTGTGGGTTTTTGTTGTAAAAGTTGTGTTTTGTGGTTTTTTTTTTCCTTTTTTGTTTTGTTTTTAAAATTTTTAACTAATCCCTTTTTAAAATCCCTCTTCATCTTTACAAAAATTCTTTTTCCCATAGGTCCCATTAAATAAAAATATTAAAAAATAATTTTAAATTTTAAAATTTTTTTTTATAAATATTCATAAAATGCAAAAAATCAATTTTTTGATAAAAACACCACACACCCAAAACACCCAACCACCAATACAAATCCCCGGCGGCCGCAACAAAAAACCAAAACCAAACCCCATCCCTATATTTTATAAAATTTTTATTTTATTTTTTTTTTTTCTTTCTTAAATTATTTAAAAAAAAAAAAAAAAACAAGAACCCCAAAAAAAAAAATTAAAAATATATATATATATATATATATATATTATATATATATATAATATAATATATATTTGGGTTTGTGGGTTGGTGTTTTTTGTTTTTGGTTTTTTTTTTCCTTTGTTTTTTTTTTGTTTTTGGAGGGTTTTTGGGGAGCCCTTTAACCCAAATTTTTCCCCATGAACAAATTGCCAAAAGGCAAAGGAAAAACTTTCCCTTAAAAAACCCCCCCGAGTGGCCTGGGGCCCGGGCGATCCCCAAGGGGCGCCTTAAGCCCTTAAAAAAGGGGGAAAAAAAACAAAATTTTTTAAGGCTTTTTTTCGGGGGTCCGAATACCCCAAAGAAAACCGCAATTTTTTCCCGGCGAAGGCTTTGGTCCCCGGGGAAACACCGGCCCGGGGTTTTCGGAAACCCTTTTGGGCTTTTTCTTTTCATTTGGAAATTTGAATAAAAAACCGTCTCACCCTTTTTTGGGATTTGTTTGCGGTTTTTTTACTTTGTGCCCCCGAAATTAATGAAAAAAGAAAAAAATTAAACATGAAAAAAAAAACAACCCCAAAAACCCCCCAAAAAAAACCCCTATTAAAATTATATAAATTATTAAAATTGTTAATTAATAATATTTTGTTGGGGAAAAATTAACCCCCCGCTCTGCACCAATTTAAAAAATTTAATTCCGATTTTTTTTTGTTTTTTTCTTCCCGTTTTTTTTTTGCCCTGGAAGGGTTTTTTAAAAGGGGGTCGGGGGGGGGGGGGCAAAACCCCCCTTCCGAAATCAAAGGGAAAAGGCAAAGGGGAAAAACTTTTTTTCCCCCGCCCCGCCCCCAGCGCCCACCCCCCTTTGGGGCCCGAAGGGGGGCCACCCCTTCCCCCCCAACACCCAAATTCCCTGGTTCCGGGGTTTCCTGCCGAGGATCCCAATAAGGTCCTTTTCCCCGGGGGCCCTTTTCCCCTTGGGCCCCCGGGACCCCCTCCCCTTTTCCCTTCTTTTTTTCGGTTGTCCCTTTTCCCTCCCCCCCCTTCCCCTTTTTTCCCCCCCTTTCCCTCCACTCTCCCCTCCCTCTTTTATTTTTTCCCTTTCCCCTCTCCTTTCATTCCCCCCCTTTTTACTTATCCCTCTCTATTTTCCCCCCTTTTGTTTCTTCCTCCCCTTTTTCCCTTTTTCCTTTTCCCCTTTCCCCTTCCCTTTCCGTTCCCCCTAAAATTTTTCCCTCCCTTTTTTCCCCTCCCTTTTTTTCCCCCCCCCCCCCCCCCCCTTTTTTCCTTTTTTTATGTCCTTTTGGCTTTTCCCCCCCCTCCCCCCCACCCCATTTCCCTTTTGGTTTCCCATTTTAATTTCCCCCCCCTCCCTCTTCCCCGCCCCCCAATTTCCTTTTCCCCCTTTTCCCTTTTTTTTTTTTTTTTTTACCCCCCCCCCCCCTTTTCTTCTTCCCCCCTTTTTCACCCCCCCTTTCCCCTTTTTAGTTTTTCTCCCCCCCTTTTATTTTTTGACCACCCCCCCCCCCCCCCCCCCCCCCCAATTTTTTTTTTTTTTTTTCCCCCCCCCAGGTTAAAACAAACTTTATAACCCCCCCTTTTCCGGGTTTTTTTTTCCCCGTTTTTTTAATTTTTTTTTCTTTTTTTGTTGTTTTTGTATTTTTTTTTTTCCAAAAAAAAAAAAGGGGGTTTTTAAAGGTTTCTGTAATTTTGCGCCTTTCTACTTTTTTTTATAATATTTTTACCTAAAATGGGAGGAAAAATGTGAAGGATGAGATAGATAATAAATAGATAGATTAAAAAGAAAAAATAGAGAGAGGGGAAGAGAGAAAAAGAGAGAGAGAGAGAGAAGAGAGAGGAGAGAGGGGAGAGAGGAGAAGGAGAAAAGAGAGAAGAGGAGGAGAAGGGGGAGAGAGAGGAGAGAGAGAGAAAGAGAAAAGGAGAAGGGAAAAAAAGAGAGAGAAGAGAGAGAGAGAGAGAGAGAGGAGGAAGAGAGGAGAGAGAGAGAGAGGAGAGAGAGGAAAAGAGAGGAGAGAGAGAGAGAGGGGAGGAGAAAAGAGAGGAGAGAGAGAGGAAAGAGAGAGAGAGAAGAGAGACAGAGAAAGGAGAGGGGATTTTGGGGAAGAGAGCGAGAGAAAGATAGCGAGAAGAGGGGAAGAGAGAGGGGAGAGAGAGAGAGACGGCCGGGGGAAAAAAGAGGAGGGAAGACGGAGAGGGCCACCGGCTGGATGAACCCCGACCCAAACCCGGGAAATTTTATACCTTTGAAAAGGGTTCCCGCAGCGATAAACGCTAATGGCAGGAGAAGCGGAATGGGGGTGGTGCCAAATTTTCATTAAATTTTAAAAAAACAATGATTGTTTTTTTTTTTCACCCCCCGGCCGTTTTTTCCCTGAAAAGTAATTATAGAGAGAAAAGCCTCCCCCGTGTCCCCCGCGGTCTCTAAATTGGGTTTTTTTCCCGTAACGCGATTAAAACTTTTGATATGTTTTTTGGGCCCTTTTTGAAAGAATTTTTTTTAGGCTTGTTTGTCTTTCCTTTTTTTCCTTGTTGCTACTGTTTTCCCTTTTTGCGTAATTTTACTCCCCCCCTTTCCCCCTTTTAAATTTTCCCCCTTTCCAACATTCTTTTCCCCGTTTATTCTTATACCCCCTTTTCTTGCCCCATATCCTTGTGCCCTTAAATATTTTTTCATATTTTACCCGTTGGAAAACCCCCAAATTAAATTTTTCTGTCATTTCTTTTTTTATCGCAATCACCTGTATCCCCCGACGCCCCTTTCCCCCTTTCTGACCCAATTTTCCCGCCATATTCCCGTCTTCCCTCCCCCAGTGCAGGGAAAACGGGAGTCCAAAAGGGGAAAAAAAAGCAGGGAAAAAAACATCCCGCTGTTGCTGCTCGGCTGCCCCCCGCCGCTTACACCCCTCCGCCCCGCTTGAACATCGCCGGGCGGGTCCTTCCCGGGGAAAACCCGGGAATAAATTTTCCAATTTTCAAAATTGGGGGGAAAAAAAGAAGCAAACTGATGCATCGGGAAGCACCCCAAAACCCCCTCATATACAAAAACCAAAAAGGTTATTCAACCCCATTCAGGAGTTGTACTATTTTCTTTTTATCCGGGATTTTTAACCTTTGGCCTTTTTTTTTTTTCCCGTGCCTTTTTTTATTCCATTCCTTTCCCCTTTTTTTCTTTTCCCCCCGTTTCCCCCCCTCTTCCCACCTCTCAAAACCCCCACTCTATCACTCCATAATAGCTTACTGACCGTGGGTTTTTCGGCGAAACCCCCCCCTCCGCTCGGGTTGGTTTATAAAAGCCGCCATTTTGGGGGCCCCGGGCTCGGGGATTGAGGGGGGGGGGGGCGACCAGCAAGGTTTGTATGTGTACAGTACCCCACTTTTAAAGCACACAAAGTATTAATGTTAAAATATATATTATATATATATATAAAAATATAATATTTGTATATATATAATTTTGTATGTATATATATATATATATACCTATATATATTAAAATAATATTTATATATATTTTAAAATTATATATATATATATATATAATTTTAATAATATATATGTGTGGGGTGTGTGTGTATGTGTGGTGTGTTTTGTGTGTGTGTGTGTGTGTGTGGGGTGTGTGTGTGTTGTGTTTTGTGTTTTTGGGGTGTGTGTGGGATGTATGAATGTTGGTATGTAAGTAATATTATATATTATATATATATATATATATATAAAATAATATATATATATATATTGTTGGGGTGTGGGTGTGGGGTGTTTGTGTTGTGTGTGTGTGTGTGTGTGTGTGTTGTGTTGTGTTGGATGTGTGTGTGGGGTGTGTGTGCGTGGGGTCCGGCCCTATAAAAACACAAAACACAACACAACACACAACCCACACACACACCACCACACACACACACCCCACCCCACACACACACCCCACACACACACAGACACACACACCACAATAATATATTAAAATATATCTATATATATATATATAATAATATATCCCTAGATATATATAAATATATATATGGGGGTAAAACTTTTTTCTTTTTGGGAGGTTCATGTCTGAGCCGCCGTGGTCACAGCAGATACTTAAAATTTCAGTTTTCATGGGTATGCTTTTTGGGGGTGAGTACTTTGGGAGGGTCCCCCTTCCCTTTTCCCCGGAGAGTTTTCTGGGGTTAAACCCTTTTTTGGGAATTAAATTCCCCTCTATTTTTTCCGGGCTTGGGACCAGCACTGACTTGGGGTGGTTTGGCCCCCCATTGGCTGGGTAAGGGAACCCAAAGGAATTTTCCCCTTTCCCAAAGGGAAAAAACGCGGGGGTCCCGGGGACTTTGAAACCCCCGAATTCGATTTCCGGGCGTGACAGTTTTTTAGTCCGATGGGTCTAAATGTATTATAATACATACATTTCATATCCTATGCACACTAAAACATATATATATATGTATATACATATATATTTAATATATTATATATATAAAATGTATAATTATAACATAAAATATATATATATATAATATATATAAAATATATATATTTTAAAATATGTATACATATGTATGTATCCCTGTATGTAAAGGACCATTATTCCCGGGTTTTGAAAAGTATCGAAATGATATAATCATCTCGTTAGTACATGATATAAACCTATCGACAGAGAAATGGGGCCAACACCCGTTTGGGGGAGCTTTTACGCTGTTTTTAAACCAAAAATGGGTCAAACCCCCCGGGCGTCCCGATTTCCGGGGGGCGTCCGAATGCGCCCCAGAAATTTAGACGCAGGAGAATCGAAAGACGGGCCCCGCCTAACCCCGGCGGAGAAATTTCGGGCAATTCCCATAAACTCTAATTCCCAAAAACGGACCGCCCCGGGAAACACAAATCTGGAGGTTTAAAGGCGGTAAAGATTTTTTAATAACCCTTTTTTAAAGTATCGCGTAACAGTGAAAAAAAAAAGAAACCCCCAACGCCTTCCTCCCGCCCCTTGTCCCCCCACGACCCCCCAGGCCAAATAAAAAGTCATCACTGTAATCTCCCTGGGCGATAAAATTAAGTCCGCGTAACCCCCTCTTCAAAACATTAAAAAAAATATGGCAACGCCAGAGCGCTTTGGGGGAATAAACGTCCCGAGTTCTCACCGAATGGCCAGTGCATTACTCCGTAAAAGAGTAAATAGAAGGGAGAATTTTTTCAAATTTTGGGGGAGGCGGGGGAGGGGGGGAAATGGGGCACCCTTTGGGAGGGGGAAATCATACTGTCAAGGGGATGTGCGTGCGCCTCGAGCTGGGTTTTTTTTTTGTGGTTTTTTTTTCTCTCTCTTTTTTCTGTCTCCTTTTTTGCTCACTACACGAGCGCAAAGGAGGGGTTTTTTAATTTAAACTCATATATCCGTTCTCCCATCTGAGGTTTCCCTCCCTGTATATCCAAGTCCTCTAAACTAAAGGAGGATCATCGTGATCTCTGCCTCCTCCTCTTCCCGCCCACCGAGTCCCGCCGCAACGAAAAGAAAAAAGGGGCCCAGTGAAAGGGCTTTCCCCACCTTGATTACGGCCCCCCAGGAAAACCCAAATGGTATTTTAAAAACTGAATTTTTTTGGAAAACCGACTGTTTTCAATAAAGCTAAAAAAATCCACCGACCTGACACGACCGTGAACTACTTTATACATAAGAAAATTGACATATTATAGCCAAATAACTGACTACTCGCGTGAAGATTTTTTTAATCAACATCAGGTATGTATCATCGACATTGGTTTTCCGTTTCCAAAATGAGTCTTGTTGCTCGCCATGAAATCTGAGTTGTAAAATAGAAAAATTTGGCCGAAATGCGTGAAATTACTCTGAAAAGCTCTCCTGACACAGGGTTCGAGGGGGATGTATGAAGCAGGTCACACCGGTTTGGGAAAGACTCGGAAACAAACCGGGGAAAAAGGGGAAATTTGGGGGGGGATTTCGAGTGCGTGGGACTGGGAAATACTTGCTTCGTTCGGGATTTCACTGGGAGAGTTACACTTTTTTTCTACGTCTTTTTAGTATTGATGTAATGTTTAAGAGAAATTTTTTATATAATATATATAATTTTATATATATATTTATATATATATATATATATTTTGTGGGAGTGTGTGTGTGTGGGGGGGTGTGTGTTTTGTTTGTGGGGTGTTGTGTGTGTGTGTGTGTTTTTGTGTGGGTGTGTGTGTTTTGGTGTGTTTTGTGTGTGTGTGGGGGGGGGGCTTGTGTGTGTGTGTGGTGTGTGTGGGGTGTGGGTGGCGTGTGTGTGTGGGGTGGGTGTGTGTGTGTGTGGTTTTTGTGTGTGTGTGTGGGGTGTGGGATGCATATGTGTGTGTTTTTTTTGTGTGTGTGTTTTATGCATGTTTGTTGTTTGTGTGTGTGTTTTTTGAGTTTTCCATGTTATACCCCGCATTCAAAAACACCGGCTCATTACTTAGCAGAAACAACTGGTAATTTTCAGGCAATTCGCAAAATGACTAAAATTTTTTGTCTTTTTTTCCCTTTGGGATATTTACGGGAAAAAAAATTAAAATTTCCCGTTGGAAATGGGTGGGTACTGGGATGAGAATAAGAAAAAAACAGAGGGAAAAACAGAGAGGGGAGAGAGAGAGAGAGAGAGAGAGAAGAACCGAGAAGGGGGGAGAAGAGAGAGAGAAAAAAAGAGAGAGAGAGGGGAGAGGGGAGAGAGGAGAGGGAGAGAGAGAGAAAAGAGGAGAAAGGGGAGAGAGAGAAGAGAGAGAGAGAGAGGAGAGGAAAAGAGAGAGAGAGAGAGAGGGGGAGAGAGAGAGAGAGAGAGAGGGAGAGAGAGGAGAGAGAGAGAGAGAGAGAGAGAGAGAGAGAGAGAGAGAGAGAGAGAAAGAAAGAGCAAGAGAGAGAGAGAGAGAGAGAGAGGAGAGAGAGAGGAAGAGAGAGATAGAGAGGGAGAGAGAGAGAGAGAGAGAGAGAGAGAGAGAGAGAGAGAGAGAGAGAGAGAGAGATTTTTACATACAAATCAAAACCTTCAAATGCCACTGTCAGCAAATCTGGTATCAAATCTCCTGCCTCCTGAGATATTCTCGGTACGTGTTAAACAAAAATCCCCCTCGGCTCACTTCTCCTTCTCTTTCTCCTCCTCCCCCTTCTTCTTCTTCTTCTTCTTCTTCTTCTTCGTCTTCTTCTTCTTCTTCTTCCTCTCTCTCTCTCTCTCTCTCTCTCTCTATCTCTCTCTCTCTCTCTCTCTCTCTCTCTCTCTCTCTCTCTTTCTGGGGCGACCTGTGATCAGTCTCACTTACAGTTGCCACAACCACAATAATTTCCAGCAGGGTTCAGAGGCCTACCTTTTTCACAGACTTTCTCAGATGAGTTTCAGATTAACATTTTTTTTTTCACATAAAGCACAGATAAACACTTTCTCCCAACTGCTTTTGTTTCCTGATTGCATGTACAGCCCAACCAAAGTCGATTTTATAGACCATAACTCTCAAAACGGTCTTTAAAATATCAAATAAACTGCAAAGAATTTGAGACGTAGATAAAGCGACAGACATGTGTAAGGGCTGAGCAGCTGCATCATTAGCTGTGATTTTTCAGATTTGAATACTAACTGCTCTAGTTTTGATACAAAATAAATTCTGTTAGTTATCAGAGCGAAGACATCCCTGTCTGATCCAAAGTTCGTAATCCTCTCAAACCAGCCTCAGGCACAAAGGCCAGTGACAGGGTGCCGTTCACTGTCTTCCTTAACCCTGCCATTAACCACCACGATCGTTTTTCTTACTTCCCCTAAATTTACTCTGCAATGTACGATCATCGAACAACAAAGATTATTTGTGTCTTACTTTTACTTTTATGTAACAGACTCTGCCAAGCTACTGTATAACTATCCATCTACACGCAACTGCAGACACGTGCACATGTTCACACACACGCACACAAGTACCCTGAGTATCTTGAAAGCTGGTTAATGGGAAAAAGTTGTATGGGTGGAAGATGAACAGCAAAGGAAGGAAAAGAAACGTACGAGGAACAAAAAGTGGAGGGGGTGACACGGAAAGGCTGGAACAGAAAAAAGGGCGTGAGAAAGGAAAAGGCAAAGGCGAAGAAAGAGAAAATATGAGCAGTAGAAGAAAGGAAAGGAGGAAGAGGAGCACGAGAGAGAATGTTCTATCAAGCCAAGTGACGTGCGGGGCGGCCGCTGTTAATGAGGTCCGGGGCGGGACGCACGCCACTGCCCGCTTTGCCTTAGCCGCCCGTCCTGCGTTCCTTCTTCGCTCGCGAGGAGCGGACGCCATAGACGCTGCTGACAAAGGTGCCTCGAGTTCAGCGCCCTAAAACGACGCGCTGTTTGGCTTTCAGAATAATGTGCAAAGAGGCTATCGACTCTGTCTTCGAGGCGATCCAATTCCACGAAGGCTCGTGTAGCATCACCCAATCGGAAGGGAAAATCTGTAGAGGTCATCGGGATATATTTTGCCATTCTTGCCTTACAAAAAACATGAAGGATGGGTCTACGACGCCAGCCTTCCCCCGATCCCTTATCCTTCGGTTGTGATAACCTCCTTCGACGATGGCTGTGAGGGATCTCCCTTGCTGTCATTTTGTCAGACCTAAATCTTTTTGCATCAATAACATTATATTCCTTTCCATTTTTGCTTATTTCGCGTTGGTCTTCTAATTAGCAGAATATATCTTTCCTCGTTACTGTTTGTCTTAAAAAAAAGTAGATGGAAAATGGAAAAAAGTATAATCAAATTATAAAAACTAAACGTTATTATGACAAAAGTTATAATTAATACTTATTTAACACGCTCTCATCTGTTATCAAAACTTGCAATAGACTGGGTAACTTGCAAGCAGTCTACAAGCACGAAAGGTAATGATGCAGATTAGGAAGAAGAGAAACCAAGCGATTTATGGCGTCGGCAATTGTCGTGACTTCTGCCCCATGAATTTTGAAAGGAAGACAAGACAGGAGGAGAAGCGACATGAACATTTATTACTCATTTGTCTTCTTTTCCCGGGGGGGGGGGGGGATATTTCAGGGTCGACGGGGGGGCGGGGCACTGGACTTCCTGGTGCCCCTCCCCCCTCCCCCCTCTCCCCCGCCGCTTAATGGCGCTTCTGGTCGCGGCCTGCGGAGGGAGGGCCACGCGGCACGAGCGGAGGCCCTTTGTTTCGTCTCCCTTGGCTACTGGCCGGGTTTGGGAAAAGCATAAATAATTTGATTCTTTAAATACATCGTGTGGCCGAACCGATAAAAAAAGAAAGAAAGAAAGAAAAAAAAAACATAATCCAAGTCTTACAAAAAACGTTTAGCTTACTACGGAATATTTTTTCCTGTTGCTATATTTTTTTCCTTATATCGTGAGATGTTTCCTCCCGTCTCATCTTAGGCTCAAGAGAAGATATGCATCAGGGTTAAGAGGAAGGAAGGAATGCAAGTCATCAATTCCCGCCGAGGCCCGGGTGATGAAAAGTCAACACCAGGAGAAAAAGGTCCAAGGAGCTCATTCAAGAATTCTGCGCACACGATAAGCGACCTGATGCCCCCCATTTCTCCCCCGACTTACCCCTCCCCCTTCTCCCTCACCCCCCTTCCCTCGGTCTCCTCCTTGGAAGGCGCTCAACACAGACGCAGAAGTTCAATTCCCATGTAAAGGTTGAGCGGTAATAGTTGCGCCGGCTGGAATTCCCCTGGCGCCTCTTCCTCCGCTCTCCTTTGACCCATCGCGCCCACCCTCAGTCCTAACCGACCCCCTTGGAAGGTGTGGGAGGTCGCTAGAATATTCAGGACCTCGTTGCTGCCAGCGACTTGCTCGCTTTGGGGCCCTCGCGCCTCGCCTTGCGCCTCCCGTGCCAGAGGCGCGCGTAGGTGTTCATAGGCACACACACACACACACACACACACACACACACACACACACACACACACACACACACACACACACACACACGCACACACACACACACACACACACACACACACACATCCCCCCCCACACACATGTGTACGTTACACACACACAGCACATACACACATAACACATAAACATACATAATACACACGACGACACAACAATACACACACACTATACATATAACATGTATTATACTATATAATATATATATATATATATATTTTCTTATTTATATATGAATATTCTCCCGCTGCTGCTCTCGTTCCGAACCCAGCCTAAGCGAGACTGAAAAGAGAGGTAAAGCGAGAAGAGACAACGGCTGAAAAGCGGCGCTCCTTTGCTTAAGGAGGGAAGCATCGGCGGACGAGAGGAAACGAGGCTCACTTCCTTCCCCGAACGAGCCGTTGTTGAGCGCTCAACTGCACGACCTTTTTACTGCCACATAGTTAACCAGCCGCTCATCTCCTTTGCCCTCAGTTTCCTATAATCTTTCGGCCTTCCTATTACCTTTCAGTCTTCCTAAAACCTCTCTTCCTGTAAGTTTCCAAAATTCCTCTAACCTTTCAGTCTTCCCACAGTTTTTCAACTTTCAACCATCAACCTCTCACCTTTCAGTCTTCACATAACCGTCCACTCTCCTAGTGTTTTTCTGTTATCTTTTATCCTTTTTATAACTTTTCAATCTTCCTACAACATTCCACTCTTTCTATTTTTTTTTCTAAATCAGTCTTCCTATAACCTTCCAGTCTTCCTATACCTTTTAATCTTCCTATAATCTTCCTATAACCTTTTTATAAGCTTTAACTTCCTATAACCTTCCTTAATTTTAACCCCCCTTTCCGCCATAACCTTCCAATTTTCCTATAACCTTTCAATCTTACTAGCAATATCTCCCCTCCCCTTCATCCTCCACCTCCCCTTCCTTTCCTCCTCCCCTTCCCTCTTTCCCTTCTCCTCCCCTCCTCTCCCCTCTTTCCCCTCCCCTCCCCTCACCTTCTTTCCCCTCACCACTTCCCCCCCCTCCCTCTCCCCTCCCCTCATTCCCCTCCCCTCCCCGCACTCCACACGAGCCTCCCGCTTGAGTGAAAATACTAAACATCCAAGTTCAAAAAAGAAAAGAAAAGAAATAAAAGTGAGAAAACAAAAGGCAAATGCAAAAAAAGTCTCAGGAAGAAGGCGACGAGCGGGGAAACGAGTCCAGTCCCGAACTCGCCGACGAGCCTCGCCGAGCGCCGCAGCCACGGCTTTTTGCATTCATGGCCCCGGATATTGCTCGTACATGTTAACTTAGACTGTGTCACAAATTAGGCGGCCAAGTTTATGCACAAAGTTTGCAGTTCAGATTCCATTAAAGCTGTGACGACGGCGGGGGGAGGGAACGAAGAGGGGAGAGGATGGCTTTCGGGAATACCGTAAAGAAAAGAGAAGATGGATGTAGATAAATAGATAGATAGGTAGATAGGTAGAGGGGGGGGGGGAGGAATAGAAGGAGGGAGAAATGAGGAAGAAGGAAAAGGAGGAGGAATATAAACAGAGAGAGACAGAGAGGAGAGAATCAGTGAGAGCAAGAGCGAGAGTGAGATGGGGGTTACAGGTAAACTGAAGGAGAGGAAGACAAATTGCCAATTAAGTAAGAGGAACAAGAAGTAAAGAGAAGAGAAGGGGCTGAGCACGAGATGGCTAGATAGATAGACAGATAGAGATAGGCAGATAGGTAGATAGAGATATATAGATAGATGGATTGTTAGATAGATGGAGAGACAGATTAACAAAAAGTCAGTCAGATGCACAGATAGATGGACATATGAAGATGGACATATATATATTTATTACATATATATATTATATATATATATATATATATATATATATATATATATATATATATATATATATATATATAGAGAGAGAGAGAGAGAGAGAGAGAGAGAGAGAGAGAGAGAGAGAGAGCAATGGTAGAGTAGGAGGGGGTCATAATCAACGATAAACAAGGAGGACCCGCTGAATTAGTGGAGGAGCTTTGGAAATTGAATGTGTCAGGCGGCGGCGCAACGGCCATGTTTCACTGATAATGAACCGTGAACCTCTGCTGATGCGGCTCTTAACGTGATCCGATAGCTCAGGCTGCCTGGGTCTGCCGCCGCGACCTGTCTCGGAAAGGCTTGCTTCCCTCTGCATCCGAGGCGGCGCGAAGCCTCCTCGACAGGAGGATCGGTCGGTCGCGCCTTTGGGGCGATTCCGTTTTTTTATGAGGATTTGTAAATTACATCGGGTTTCGAGTGATTTTTCAGACCTGCCTTCTATGTTACACGACCCCTCTGATTCCCATCTCTCTT
>NC_051399.1:14349049-14351549 GCF_015228065.2 Penaeus monodon | reverse complement strand
AAACGCAAATCGGAATATCGAAAATACCACACTCGAAAAGAATGAAAAGACAAGACTAAAGCAGAGGGACCAGATGAGATTAGATCTAACTGGGTTCTGTGGGAATGTGCCGAAAAATTATGTACTCCGTTATTATTAGTATTCCAAAATTCAGTGAGACAAGGAAAACTACCAAAAGACTGGAAACTTGCCAAAATTACACCTTTATACAAGAACGGCGACAAACAAAACCCTCTAAATTATAAGCCAGTTTCGTTAACTAGTGTAGTATGCAAGGTCTTAGGAAGGATAATTAGGAAACTGTGGGTTGAAGTACTTGGAAAACATGATATAATATCAAATAAACAATTTGGTGTTAGGGAAGGAAGGTCATGCGTAGCAAATCTCCTCTGTTTCTATGATAGAGTTTCTGAACTAGCGGAGTACCTTAAGGATCGGTCTTGGTGCCGATCATGTTTATTATTTTCATAAATGATTTAGGGTAAAACATAAGACCAGGTAGTTAGTCTTCTGAATATGTTTGCAGACGACGTAAAATTGCAAAAAGGGATAATAGACGATGTCTTATGCCAATGTCTCCAAAGTGACATTCATTTGGTGTTGTACATGGGAAATGGAATTTAACACCAGTAAATGCCATGTTGTCAGTTTCGGAGAAAGTAAAAATCGTCCTTATACCAGTACAAGTTAGGAGACGTAATATTAAACTAAACAGATAAAGAAAAAGACCTTGGAATAATCATAAACAGGAACCTAAGCCCAAATGATCATATAAATGACAAGGTTCATAAAATGCTAGGGCTGATTGCCAACATGAAGAGGGCCTTCGTGTATATGGACGAAGACATGGTAAAGTCTTGAGTATGGTGCAGTGGTATGAATTCCACACTTAAGAATTATAGATAAACTAGAAAGAGTTCAAAGAGCAGCCACAAGATGGGCACTTACTCTAAGAGATATAAGCTTCGAAGAAAGACTACAGAAAATAAGTCTAACTACTTCGGAAGAAAGAGGAAAAAGAGATGACATGATAATGATGTTTAACTATATTACAGAAAGATGACCTTATAATCTTGAACACAAGAAGGACGAGAGGACACAGCAAAAATTGAAAGTAAAAAGAAAGATGTCAAGAAGTTCAGTTTCCCAAACAGAACTATTGAAACTTGGAACAATCTTCCAAATAACGCTGTGTGCCAAAAATATGCATTAATTTGAAAAGATATATGATAATTTAAATATAGTAGACGGGACCATCTGAGCTTAGCTCTTCTCCCGTACTGAAACACCTAGGTAAGAACAACTAGGTAAGAAACACACACACACACACACAGATGCTTCATGTGTGTGAGATAATCATAGCAATGGATAATGAAAAAAATATATAGCTCTTTGTAATTCATTAACGGAAGATGTATCTCATTACGGAGCTTAATAATTGGAAACGGTATATCATACTCTGAACAGCGAAAAAGGTAAAACATAATATCAAGAGACCCTTCAATCCGACATTCATAGTTAACAAGATCATCCACTGGAACACATGAATTATTTATACAGCAATAAACATAAATCATATATGTGTTACACATGAAAAAATGACTGATCAAGGACACAAATAGAATTATAATAATAAGAAAAATAATACCAAATCAAACAAACCTACGGAAGTATTCTGAGAAAAAAATATTAGGCATTAAAACTATGGCATCAACTCACACCCCTGAAAAAATAACGGAGAGATACTAAAAATATGTCGAAGATATTTTACAAGGTAGGAATACAGCGTAGACAGATACCACACGGGATTGCAAACCGCTTTTTCTGAAAGTCATTTGTTTTGACCAGTTCTGTAATATCGATTAAAATAAAATATGATTATAACCTCTCGATATCAAAAGACTTCATATCCGAAAATTGTGGAAGTATGAAAAATCGAGTAAGCTCAGCGAAAGACATTAAGGGGGTACTCTTTCATCTTTTGAGAAGATTCAAAATGATTTCTCAAGGGCGTGTCTCCCGGGTCGCCAGTGGGGTGGGGGGGGAGAGAAAGGTGGGGGGGGGGCTGGGGAGAGGACAAGGGAAAGATGGAATAGGGGGGGGGGATGGGCAGAAGGAGGCGAAAGGAATAAAATAAGAACAACTACCTTACAGATGGAACGATGGGGATGCCAAAGATAGAGATCAGAGAGAGAAGAGAAGAAGAAAGAGGAGAAGAAAGAGAAGGAAAAGACTGGGAACAGAGAGAGCCGGAAATACAACGGCTTTGGGGGCGAGAGGAGAGAAAATATCATGACTGTCGAATTCAGGACCATGATAGAAGAATCGAAATGATATGAAACATTGAAACTAAGGAGAATGAAATGATATGATACACAGTATATCAAAATGAAATGAAGTGAAACTAAACAAAATTCAGTACCATAAAGTAAGCTCAAGCAAATTGAGATGATAAAAAATGAAAGACAAACACACAAAGCAAAAGTAAACAAAATATATA
>NC_051399.1:14341549-14344049 GCF_015228065.2 Penaeus monodon | reverse complement strand
GAAAAAACTCTCGGTATTAAGTTGCCGAGAAGAAATGCCCGCGCAGAGGCTGAGACATTTGACTGACGGGCCACACAGAAGATGCTTCCAGGGGTACAGTTCACAAAAAAGAAAGAAAGAAAGAAAAAAAATCCGCCAAAAATATATATGTGTTTATTTACATCAGAATTTAGGGAAATGATTGTTTGAACATCAAACAACTCACTTATCTATCTATTTATCTATATACAAGAAGCATAAATCTACACTTCTCCTTGCTTAATACATTGCAGAGACATTCTAGCAACAGAACAAAAAACCTCCAAATTCTTTTCATATCAACTCCATTATACAGGTTGATCTCATACTTAAGATCTTGTTGCAAATAAGGCCATGCATCATTAGGAAGATCCTTCTCGGCGCGGGAGAAACTTTGCGCATTCGAGTTTCATGCATTTTGATAAGTTTGTTGCTGTAGTGATACCCACGAATGGAGAACCTGGGAGGATTTTCATATTCTTAAGAAGACATATGATATATATTTTGCTCCGTTCATCTCTGGTTTGTTATTTCTGCTTTTTTAGTTTGGCGCTCCATGTCTCAAGGCGTCTTGTGAGAAATGCTCAGTAACAATGTCCCGGAAGAGAATCATTAGAGGGTCTATCTAAGGGCACTCCGTGTTTCTTGAGCTTCATCTTTAATATCCTAAGTAAATGCAAAATACCATTTAATAAAATATGAACGTATATAGATGTGTGCGTTTATATATATATATATATATATATATATATATATATATATATATATATATATATATATATAACATAATAATATATAATATATATTATATATAGTATATAATATACTAACACATATAATCACATATATTATACATATATATATATGTACAAATATAGATAATATATATAATAAATATATAATAAAATATATATATATATATATATATATATATATATATATATATGAGTGTCGTAAGGGAAAGTCGCCGCCGTGGCATAAGCGCGCTGAACCACGGTTGATTAGGAAGGGCATCTAGCCAGGTAAGGGCAAATGACCTCTCAATAATAAATTGGGAGAGGCCTTGATCCCGCAGTAGAATAAATGGTTGTTGAACATATAAACAATATATGTATGTATATATATGTATATATATATATATATGTATATATATGTATATATATATATATATATATATATATATATATATATATATATATATTGTAGGGGCCCATGAGATAGGTCTTTCAAGAGTATGGTAGATGACCAGCTTAGGGTGTAAGGTAGACAACCAAGATTTCTTGACTTCTTTACTGAAGAGTAATGATGGAATGCGGTTGCTCCTGGGGGCGAGGTGTTGCTCCTTGGCTCACCACAGGGAGTCTGCCTGTCACACTTCACTGTGATATAAGGACGGGTATAAATCACGAGGATAGACAATGCAACACTGAAATTTGTGTGGCAAGAAAAGATGAATAATCAGGTAAAGCAATGATCATGCACGTATGCATATTTATATGTAAGTGTGAAGATATGTATGTGAGAAATATGTAAAATTATATAAATTATGTTGAATATAGTAATATGATAGATATAGCTGGGTTACACATCCCCTGGATTTAAAGATGGTAGAAAAGTACAAAAGACAACATAAAAAACATGATGCAAGTATTGTATGGAGCAGTGTATGTGATATCAGTATCGAGATATGGTAGTTGAGATGCCGAGAGTGCCATATTCTCAGGCTTCAGAACTACAGTGATCAGGCAGCGCTGAAGGAAGGGCATCCTCAGGTGGCAATAAAAGATAAGTATGAAGTGAAGATGGCAAATTATCTTCAAGCCAAGTAGTAATTACTATTTTTTTTTGTTGACAAATCTTAACACTTGAATCTTGAGTGGGTGCGAGGTGAGGAAAAGCTGGTGAGACAGAGGGTGGGTATTCTTGTATGGTTGATGGGGAGATTTGGAGCACTGAGAAGCAAGCAAGGTCATGGTGCAACTGGTTAGCGGAATGATGATGTTTCCTATATAGTCGTGACTGTTTAGATGAATCTGCATGGCAAGGAATTTGCCATGTAGAGGTGTTTGGGTGGTCTCCATCCTTGGTGATATGTGGTCCAGCTGGGGTCTTTCAGAAATCTGCACAGCATTGGCAGCAGCAGAGGAGATAAATGCTGAAGGATCAGCAACAGGTGCTGAGAGTGGAATGACTTGCTATGTCAGAGTTCAGCAGCTAGGCAGGCAACATCAGTCACTGGGCACTGGGGTTATATCAGCAGGAAAACTGGCTCGCAATATGACAAAGTATTGGGTGCTTAGCATGGTGGTGTTGATGCAGACTAAGAATTTCGGAGGTGTTGTACGAATTCCATCCCACCGCTGCCACCAGTTGTAGGGGCCCAAGAGATAGGCCCTTCAAAAGTATAGAAGATGATCTTAGGGTGGAAGGTAGACAACTCCCTTATTGAAGAGTAATGGTGGAGTGCAACTGCTCTTAGGGG
>NC_051399.1:14311549-14321549 GCF_015228065.2 Penaeus monodon | reverse complement strand
AATGAGAAGAGAATCGATGTTTAAAGTTCGCGTTTGTTTACCTTGCTGACTGGCGGAGGAGGAAGGCGCGAGCAGGAAGATTTCGCGTCCAGACTATTGTGATGGTCTTTTCTTTTTCCGCCGAATGGGAGAGACGGTTGAATCTTTATCAACGTGCGTTTAATATCATTACTGGAACTTTTACCTCTGATAATTTCTATTTCCCCTTTCTTTTCTTTTCGTAAAATCTATTTTATGCCATCGATGTTTGAACGTGTATGAACGTATATGCATACAGACACACAAGTACACACACAAATGCACGCGCGCGCAGGAGGTTCCACGCCACAAGCCGTCCACAAAGAACATTCATCTAATGCTGTCCTTCCGGAGGCATCTCGCTTTCAATTCGACAGTAAAACACGATAGATTAAAGGGCTCTTGCCACTTGCACTGTTTACGAAGTTGTTCCCGGGGAGGAAGTCGGGTGTGAGGATGAAAATACTAAAAATGGTTTTGCGGTTTGGGGAAAAAAATCAACCGATTTTTTCCCTTTTTTCCTCATTTGCCTTTCATTCTTTCTATCCCCTTTCTGTTTTTCGCTCTTTTAAAATTTCCAAGCTTTTCAACAAGATGAAAAAAATCGAATCAGTGGAGCAGGTCTTTCTAAAAACACTAAAGGGAAAATGCGCGTTTTTCCGAATATCTAACTCACATCTCGTTATTGACACATCATGTAAATTTCTCCTCTTAGCGTTTGCGCATAATAAGTTTTGTTTATCTTTCCTGAACTTCAAAAGGAAAGATTCATGCGACCCTCGAAGGCCAAGGAGAATCGCCCAGTTAGAAAATTTATGCTAATTTCGCGCAGCTCGGCATTCGTCAGTTGCAAAGCGGCGCGGGAATAAGGCTTCAGATTCCGGGGACGAAAGCTTTTCGGCGTCCGCGGGTTTGCGATACATATGGCAAAACAAAGCTGGAAACTCGCCTCTTGCCCGTTTATTTCTCGCACTCTCATGCGTGAATGGAGGCCGGCTTCGAGTGCTCAGCTGATGTCTTATTCATGCTTCCCTCGTGCTCACGTATACCTTTTCCCTGTTTCTCTTTTTTTCCTTATACGCACACACACACGTGCGGATATATATATGCACACTAACATGCACGTACACAGTTCTTCCCTGCGTCTTTTCTTTCAGAACAGAGAAAACAGCGTTAGCATTTAGATTAACCAAACCCCTCCAGGAAATTCCTTTCTTCACCCATTTCTCTATGCTGTTACTCTAACACGTTTATACGCCTTTTTCTTATTCTTTCGGTCTTTTAAACAAAATAGTAAAAAGAGCGGGTAGCAAAATCACACATATCATTCCTTCTTTTTCTCTCTTTTCGAATTCCAAGCAAACATTTTATCTGTTTTTTGCACTTGCAATCTACAAAGAAAGCAAATTGATGGAACAGTTGTTGCAATTTTCGCACATATACATGCACACGTGTTTTACAGCATTTAAATGTTTGTTATTTGCCGGAGGAACTGATGCTTTGTAAATCTCCATTTTTATAACCACAAACAATTGAATGTGCGTACACAGATTAAGTTAAACATACTCTGGGTGTATCATGCGCAAGGTGATGAGAAGCGATGGTGTAGTAGCCTAGATAGTGTTATGTGCTTGCATGCCTTCTCGCTTGCAGCTACCACCCGGGCTACCTATGCAAAAAAGGGGAGCACCCGCTAAGCTCTGCTCTGTTCTGCAGTTCATAGCCTCTTCATTATCGAGACTTCTGCAGTGCTTCTTAGTGGCCACCCATGGATACTGGGCACCTTGCAGCCCCAGGCTAAAGTGTGGTGGATCTCGGAGCAGCAGGAGGCCCTAGAGGCATGGAGCCATGGCCCCCCAAAAATTTGGCTGGGGACTCCGGCCCGTCCCCCTGTCCAGCCACCAAAATTTTTGGGGCTGGGGAGGGGTTGCCCCCTTTCTCCCCTAAAAACTCCTGGCAAACCAAAAAAAATTTTATATGCTGGAGGGAGGGGGGCGCCCTCCCACAGCAAGGGGGGGTGGGGGCCCCTTTTTGGGGAGGCAAAGTCGGGGGCACAGGATGGGAAGGAGCTTGTCCCCGCGGAAATAATGAGGTTGGGGGGGGAAAATGGGGAAAAAGGGCGTGGGGTCCCTCTCCCTTCAAATTGGGAGGGCACAAGAGGGCAGAGGGGCATGAAGGGGGACTGCCAGGAGGCGCTTGGAACTTTTAGCCTGGGGGATGGGGAAATTGGCGGGGAATTGGAGCAATTGGGGGCTGAGGTAGCTCCCCCTCTTGGGGGTAAGAAGACTTGGCAGGGACACGATCAGAAGGGGTGGGTCACCTACTATGGTCGGGCCTTTTATGATGGTCATCCCCCCAGGAGTAGCCATAGCCTTCCACCCGATTTTGGGCCTCAGAGTTGAGGTAACAGGTTTGATGAGCTATTATGGCACTGGACAGAAGCATCCCTTTTGACTATGTCTTTTATTGCTGAAAAGCTCCTCTGTGTTTAAAAATTTTTGTGTGAATGAGGCATTCTATGCAAAACTTACATGGAACATTTGCCCCGACAAGGTACACTTGTTCTGGGCGATTTCAATGTGGTATCCAGCAAAGACGGCTGACTAAGAGAGCCTGGGGCCCCCATGGTTTGGGAGCTGATTCAGCATGAGAACACCCTTTCTTCTCCGGGATTTTGCTAGATCCCAAGAATGGGATCTCGGGTCTGGTACAGCGTTTCAACCCCATCATTGGCATGGAGAGGATATGGTACAGGGGCCCAAAGGAATCGTGCATTTTTGTTAGGACACAATGGAGGAACCTACAGAACTGTAGAGTTTACCAGAGTGCCAAATTCTGTGACACTAACCATAGGCTGGTTATGTCTACCTACAGGTCCACTTCAAGACTCCCCTTCCCTTCACTCTAAGGTGTTTCACTTGGACAGACTGGGGAAGGGGTATGCCTGTGGGTTCACCATGGCAGTCTCTGATCGATTCACAGAATTTTAAAAACTGACAACCCATTTGCTTTTGGGGGAGTTCTTCAGATAAACACTCAAAAGCAGCGCAGGAGTACTTTGGATAAAGTGAGGGCAGGAAAAAATTCCATCCCCCTGGAGATACTGGAGGCCACTGAAGCATGTTGCATGGCCGTGAATGGCAATCGGGTCTTTTTTGTCTTTCGTGATGGGGCTCGGACACTGCTAGAAGGGAAAAGGAACAGCTCTCGGAATTTTGCTGAGGAGGCAGAGGGTTTTCTTGGTAAAGGGCCTTTTGCCCTCCCTCCAGCCTGAGAAAGTAAACTCAAAGCCCTCCTTGTAGATGACTGCAGTCGTCAGGGATGGACAGATCATCTAAGATCATGTTGGGGCTTGTGAACTTTTGGGCTGAGTATTTTGAGCATTTTGTACTAGGTTCACCCTCCAACATTTAGCTTGGATGCAAGTGATATCACAATACCTGTGCCGGACCCACCCACAGCGGGGAACCCTCCTACCTTAAAGGAGGTTAGGAGGGCGATTTCCAAGCGAAGTGGGGAAAGCGCGGGATATTAATATCCCTGCTGAATACCAAAGGGGGGGGGTGAACCTATGGCTGGGGGCTTGCATACATCTTGACTGCCATCTGGCATTTGGGTTCATTCCCCCTACCTGAGAGGGGAGTTTTCCCCTCTGAAAGGGGAAGGGATGTTGGGGCTGTATTAACTATTGGGGCATTACATGCTCAGCATACCAGGAAATTTTTTCCCCCCACATTTTCTAAACGATCTGGACCCCCTATAAGGGACAGAGACCAGGGAATTTCCCAATACGATTATTGGCCTAATAGCGGGCCCTCTATTTATTTTATTATTAACGGTAGGTTATGTTTGAGCCGCCGTGGTCACAGATGATTTTAAATTGAGTTTTCATGTTTTGATGATCTTGGAGGAGTCGTGTAGGGGCCTTTCAAAATTTTTTTCCCCGTTTAATTTAGGAGTGAGGCAAGGGGTTGTCCTTGAAACAAAAACTTTTCAAAAAACCCACAGGACTGGATAATGGACAAGCTATACCCCAAAAAAAGGGGGAGCAACATGGGGAAAGTCAGGCGAGACCTTTCGATAATGTTTCTATCCTGAGTCCCTGGAGTCACTGGTGGCAGCTCTTGATGTATTTTTCAAAGAGGGATCCTTTGGCCTAGAGTCTCCTGGGCAAGCCAAGATTTTGGGCTTTTGGGGGGCTGTTAGGGGGAACCCCTTTAGTCAACCCATGCTTGCGGGGGAGGACTTGAAGTTAAGAGAGTTTACACACCTTGGTAGTTGTCCAACTCGGGGTGTTTAAAACCCAAAAAGTAATAGCGGTTTGGTCTGCAACAGGAGCCTAAACTTGATCAAAAGAGATTTGGAGATGGCTGTACCTTGAGAAGGACAAGCTGTGTCTTCAAGGCCCCGATACTGCCAGTTTTTCTCTATGGAAGCGAAAACTGGATGCTATCTTTTGCCCTTGGGGTCTCGTCTTTA
Organism: Penaeus monodon; assembly: GCF_015228065.2. NCBI lineage: Eukaryota > Metazoa > Arthropoda > Malacostraca > Decapoda > Penaeidae > Penaeus > Penaeus monodon. The sequence continues at coordinate 14,317,052 of NC_051399.1, read as the reverse complement.
TGCCTTTATAACAATCTTTTTGCCGGTCATGGGACAGTTGACAGGGGCCATGGCCAACCCACGGGCACCCTGAGACTGGGATGGGGCTGTTATTCCATAATCCGTTGATGTTGGTGGTGGTGTGGTGTGTGTGGTTTTGTGGTTGTGTGTGTGTGTGTGTGTGTGTGTGTGTGGTGGGGCGGTGTGTGTGTGGTGTGTGCCAACTCAGGGTATGTGGGCACCCCAGCTCGCTCCCTGTGGATGACCCTGCCCTCAGGTTGTCCTTTGCGAGACAATTGGGTGGGAGACCGGAGGTCATGGCTTTGGCAGCTCGACGAGACCCGCGCGAGGAATTTGGTGGGCCCCAGGGTTCTGCCTGGAGACTCGCCATGAAGGATCCTCATGGCTGGATGCTAAGGTGGATGCGGCCTTGCGCCCCCGTCGGCGTTAGCCCCTTGATGGTGATGATAATGAGAAAATAAATTTTGTTTTCTACATCATCTGATATAGGGAATCCTGTTGGGCCTGAGGCCACGATTCTTAGTTTCTTAAGTTTCTTGTTTTATTTTATACAACTTTATATAGTATTACATACTAATATATATAATATAAAGTGTTGTGGGGGTGTGTGTGTTTTTGTGTGTTTGGTTGTGTGTGTGCGTGGTGTGATGGCGTGGGGGGTGGTGTCGCTGCGTGTGGTGTGTGTGGGTGTGGTTGTGTGTGTGTGTGTGTGGTGTGTGTGTGTGTGGCGCGCGTGAGGTGAGAGGAGAGGGTGATTTTGGTGTGAATGAGTAGGAGTGAGTGGGTGTGTTGATGTGCGTGTGGTGTGGGCGATGCCGCGCGCGCGCGCGGGTGTGTGTGTGTGGTGGTGTTGTGTGTGTGTGTGTGTTTGTTGTTTGGTTGGTGGTGGTGGCGCGTGAGCGGAGAGTGGAGTGAGTGATTGGGGAGTGAGTGAGGAAAGAGGAGGGAGTGAGGTGTGTGTGTGTTGATTCTTTGAATTCCAGGAAATTTTTGGCTTTCGGCAAGGGGCCCCGCGGATTATCCATTTTTACTGATAATCCAGAACTCAAAAAATATTAAAAATTCATAACATTCTTTAAAATTTACGGGTGCACCTATGAAACACCGAGTATCATTCCTGAAGGGATGGAGAACTGTTGTGATCGCCAACGCTATTGCAATATTAAATATATTATATATAATATATATAATATATAATATATATATAATATATAATATATATGATATACATTCACAAGAAATTTTTTGTTACCTCTGTATCCTATTTTAACTGGGGAATTTCCTAGATCTGAACAACTGACTGAAATTACTTAAAAACAAACAAACAAACAAAAAAACTACTTTCCCAGCGCTCAGAATAACATATTCGTTTTGATTTCATGAGTGGGCCCAGGGTTGCCTTTGTTCATTTAACTTTCTCAGTAATCTATATAAAGGTTAACTCCTTTGCTTGAATTAATTTATATGTGATATATTTCTAGCCTCCATCTCAAAATTTCTAATGAAAGTGATTTTTTCTTAACTGTTTTTGTTTCTGAAATTGACTTTTGGGTAATATTTTTCATAATGAATTGATACCATCAAGGCAGGGGAAGTACGAACGAAAATGTTTTCTTTAGGAAAAAAACAAGCAATCATGTACGGCAGCTCCCATGGACTACCCTGGGACCCCGGCTCTCAACGCCTTTGGGTATAAAGCATTAGACAAATATATCTACCTATCTATATGCACACACACACACCACCACCCCACACACACCAACCCCACACCACACACACATATAAATATATATATTATATATATAATGTATATTATAAATATATATATATATATATATATATATATAATAATTATATATATATACACATATGCACATATGCCACACACAACACACACACACACCACAACCACACACACACACACACACACACACCACACAACAACCCCAACAAAAGTGAAACTGCCTCCCCAACCTCGTAATACACCAGTACCCATACTCTTTAGCCCCCCATATATATATTTATATATATATATATATATTATATATATATATATATATATTTATTTATATATATATTAATATTTAAATTAAAATATATTATATATTAATTTTTTAAAATTATGATGTGTCGTTATTTATGTTGTGTGTGTGGTGGGGTGGTGTGTGTGTGGGTTTGTTTGTTGGTGTGTTTGTGTGTGGTGTGGTGTTGTGTGTGTGTGGTGTGTGTGTGTGGTTGTGGTGTGGTGTGGTGTGTGTTTGCATAAATATACAAACATATATATCTATCGATCTATATATAAGAGTCTAGGTCCGGGGCTGTAAAAATAACATTCCAGTCGAATATATCTAAAAATGTCTACTAATTAGAGTAATTTTTCTGTTATATATATTTTTTCATGATCATCGCTACGTCATGTATCTTTACAGGGTAGCTACAAAATATTTGGCGTGCCCCATAGTCCCGAGACACAAAAGATATGCGAAAATTTTCAACGAAAGATAAGGAGGGAAATACGTTGGTCGCCTGCAGGGGACTAACGCAGGACAGAGGTAATAAAATCCATCCAGTGTGCGCTTCCTGTGATGAGTGGCATTAATGTGACTATTAAACTGTTGAATTGGCCATAAAAGCAGACTGGGTTGTTTAGGAACTACGCCAAAGGGAAAAAATAAATCCATGTATCTTAAATTTATTTCTGTATACTGGGGAATAGCAGCTATTTGTTTCATTTATTTGCCTTTCTGCATGGCACGCAGGTTCGGTTATGCGTGCGTGTCGTGGGGTTCCCAAAGTAAGAACACGCAAAGGAGAATATATATATTTTTTTCGTAATAACACGGTCATAAAGCAAAAACTATTAGCCAGTAGTTATGACTTGTGTCTAGTATTATACTCATTATATATATATTTTCCATCTTATTGTTTTCTTTGCTTATGTTTAAAGCTCTAGGCACCCTATAGCAATATAACCGGCATATATTGCGTGCAGGCATTTCAAAAAGGTCAAATTATAGTATTTCCTCCATCGGTAAAAATCTGTATCTCGAAACGGCCATTAGCCCCTCATCGCCCTTGCAACACGAGCGTCGGGCCTGGTCCCGTTGCGCGGGGGGGAGGGGGTGCAGGGGGGTTGGTGGAGAGGTCGGGGACCAAGGTTTACTTGGTCTTCCGTCTCTGTTATTTGAAACCCATTTCCCGGAGGACTACGCAGGGGAAAGGGTTCCTGAGAAAAGAATTGTAAGAAACAGCGAAGGGTAAAAAGGTATAAATAGAAAAGGTGATGGATCAATAAAGGATGAATATAATAATAAATATATTAAGTATAACTTAAACCATAAATAACACAAACACAAGCATATAGAAAAAAAATATATATATATATATATATATATATATATATATATATATAAGTATATATATAAGTATATATATAAATATAAGTATATACATATCATAAGTATGTTTATGTATATATACGCATTACATACATACATATATATACATATATCTATCTATCTATATCTATGTATGTGTGTGTGCGTATACGTGTGTGTGTGTGTACGTGTGTGTGTGTGTGTGTGTGTGTGTGTGTGTGTGTGTGTGTGTGTGTGTGTGTGTGTGTGTGTGTGTGTGTGTGTGTGTGTGTGCGTGTGAGTGTGCGTGTGCGTGTGCGTGTACGTGTGCGTGTGCGTGTGCGTGTGTGTGTGTGCGTGTGCGTGCGTGCATGCAAAATATACAGTCGGTGTATTTCACACACACACACACACAAAAGTCTAATATCAAAATTATTCACTTGTGTATTGAAATACCAAAATATGTGAGACAGCAGAAGATAATTCTCATAGAAATCTCATAGAAATACAACTGAAAAGTCTGTTCTATTTAAAAATTGTGCAAAACATTTTCTCGGGAAAAGCCTATCAGGAAATAAATCTTTATACCAACATCACTTACGAGATGAGGATGCAAATCACTTCCAAATCCCAACTTTGTAAGTACCTCCAGTTGCAAGTTTTCGAATATCAAAACTTACAGGAGTCACTGCACTTCGCTCGTTTCAAATAATTACAAGTTTCAGCAATAAAAAAAAAATCTGGAGTGAGATGTGATGCACAATCGCACACTCCTTGTTCGATGTCGTAGCTCTTTGAGTGCGTCACTTCTCTTGGTCAGGTCTTTGGGAATCGTTGCAAATCTGAACATAGGCTGATTCTGATGTTCGCTGACCGAAAACGTTTTTCCTCTCCGTCCTTCCCACAACACAGAAAAAAATATTGTAAACCAAAACGTTCGAATGACAATGAATTTACTTATTCAAAAACAGTGATTAGGACAGTAAGGCACAGTCAGATTGTTTTTATGGGCATATCAATGGCATTAGTTTTATCCACAACCTTCTCCTTGTAAATCATATAGCAGAGAATATTCCATCTACGCAAGGAAGATAACCTAGCAGCTCCACTGCCATTTGTCCTATTGAACCAATAAATGAAACTGACTTTTCCCCGGGAGTACTCCAACAGCTGTTAATGCTAGGGAACTCCTCGTTATCATAAATAAAAGAGGGGAATTTTTGTTTTACTTCTGGTAATTATAACAATATCGAGTAAATTATACAAATTATTATATATCTAGCTATATCTGATATCTCATAGCACACTCTCATTGGCTAAACATGGGATGTTTTATGGTAAGTGTTTTTTCATTAATAACAACAGTAAAAATTAACAAAAACGAAATATAGACAAGAGGAAAGAAAAGGAGTAATATTTCCAATGGAAAGCAGAATAGGAGCTTAGCTCGGACGTTGCCAGCTAGATTTTCATAGAGACAGAGTGGAGCTACATGATTCAACCTACCTTGTGTACCGCAGTGACTAACTCTGACCCCCATGAAAATTTCTGGTTAATGGCCCTAATACATAACACACATTAAGGAAGATAAAAGAGCATTGGGCGTCTTACTTAGGTGCCATAAAAGTTAATCCAGTATTAAAGTTTAATCCAGATTTCTAATGGCAATGGCAGCCTCCAGGATTAACTTTTAATTCACCTTCGGACCAGGCTTTACTTTTGAGCTCAAATCTTAAGCTTTCACATGCGCAGAACGAGCTAGTTAATCCCACCAACCATGTACTGATGCCGAATGACAACGTCATTTACTCCATAAAAGAGATGGTGTTGAGTTGCCATTAATATCTATAATAAGCAATAACGCAACAAATTCTGACATTTCCATGTCAAAAATGTATGTGAAAATTCATGTTTATATTATTATAATTTGTCGGATTTTCAAACTGCAGATATAACTTTCAACATTAAAAAGAAAAACGATAGAAAATCCCACAGGGAATTCCAAAGTTTACAGACACAGAAAGGGCAGTGTTATTTCCAGGGTGGATATACATTCGCAACTTATGCAATATATTAATCAAATTAACAAGAAAGCTTTTAATGACAGCACGATTAGGTTTCAAATTCAAAATAAAAATTTCCTGATT
>NC_051399.1:14301549-14304049 GCF_015228065.2 Penaeus monodon | reverse complement strand
ACTAAGAAATTGTTAGTAGAGTCACTGTACGTTAAATTGACACAGATGTCACGCGCCTCCCACAGCTAAAGTTTTTCCGTTTAATGTTATAAATGTGGATATATAAATGCCCATCATGGTTAGGTATTAGTACTTTGAAAAGGAAGTTGTAAATGTTAAGCATCTATCATAAGCTGTCGAACGATATCATTTCCGAATGATTTTTTTCTTGGTCATGTTAAGCATTACAGACAAAACAGCAACAAATCATTTCATGGAGCACTGTAGCAGTTGACTATGATTTGCGTATGATAAATATATCCCAAATCATCATCTGACTGATATCTGTATGTAGATCTTACACAGAGGGGAGATAAACTGCTCAAAGGAGCAGCCATTTAGCGGCGGGAACACCATCCTAAATAATATATGAAGAAACTTAGAGCAAAAAAATTGTTGCCACAACGAATTATTAGCGCTTCACACCAGAACCCTGACTTGCATTACTGCAGCCATGGAGTAATGCAGCTCTCACAGAAGGATCCTCCAGTGACTACCACCAGGCTTCACTTTCGAACTACCTGTCCAACCAGTGAGTGCGCCGGGGTGCTTTACCTAAATAGACTGAGAGAGAAGGATCGGAGGAGTGTACTCAGGGGTTTGAAATGGTATATTAGTTCACAACACTTGAGAGCATATTGGACCTTGGTTGTCAAATGGTCTTCTGGTGAGTCCCTGATATTGTCAAAAGGTGTGGACATCCCTCTCTGGAAGGGGAGGGGGACTGCAAGGACTGCAACAGTCACTGAGGCATTATTTTTTGAACGCATAAAACGCCATGCTGGGGCGCTATGCATAGAAGTAATCCAGATTCATACGCGACAAATCTAGAACATACCTTTGAGTCGTCTGTTTGTTTGTGGGCAGTCTGTATTGACCTCAAGGAGTCCTTCCGCCTGGTGCCTTGCAAAATACTTTAGAAGATTCTGAGACTCAGAGGAATTTTAATAAAGATTACTGGACCGATAAATATTGGGAGCGCTGTAAAGCGTGTTAGGAGGTCAAGCCATGACTAGTTTCATTCCTATGAATTCTAGAGAGAGGTAACGATGTGTGCCCTTCATCATTTGCATACTGACTAAATAATGGGCAAAGTCATTTAAAGTCAATATGAGGTAACACTATCCCATATGCAGGTATCTTTGCCGATGGTATTGGTAATCCATCTGAGTCTCTGGAGGTCTTAGTGGCAACTCTCAGTCGAAGTGAGTTGAAGCCATTAGATTTGGATGATTCTTGGGTCAATACTAACATCCAGAATTATGACAGACTGCTAAGGAATGTAGTTCGTGATTTAAACATGTCAGTCTGGTGACAGGCATCATCAAAAGGTCCAAGCTATATATCTTCAAGGCCCTGGCATTACCCGTATTGCTGATGGCAACAAAACCTAGTCTCCATCATGTGTTTTTGAGTTATTTCTTCATATCTTTTGTAACACTTGATTATAAGGGAAACAGTTGACAGGACCATGTATCTAGCCAGCATCTGGTTTCATAAGACAGACGCAGGGCGTGATGCGCGCACAATATAGGACTACCAACACAGAACGAATATACAGTTGACTTTATTCCCTAAGGTGTTCCCACCTATCAAGTTGTCCTCTAGAGAAAATGTGATAATGTGCCATCTCTGGCCTTTTCCACAACCAAATAAAGAAAGAGAGAAATAGAAAGAGCGAGTGTGTGTGTGTGTGTGTGTGTGTGTGTGTGTGTGTGTGTGTGTGTGTGTGTGTGTGTGTGTGTGTGTGTGTGTGTGTGTGTTGTGTGTGTGTGTGCGAGAGAGAGAGAGAGAGAGAGAGAGAAGAGAGAGCGAAGAGAGAGGAGAGGAGAGAAGAGAGAGATGAGAGAGAGAGAGAGGAGAGAGGAGAGAGAGAGAGAGAGAGAGGAGAGAGAGACGGAGAGAGAGAGAGAGAGAGAGAGAGAGAGAGAGAAGAGAGAGAGAGAGAGAGAGAGAGAGAGAGAGAGAGAGAGGAGAGAGAGAGAGAGAGGGAAGAGAGAGAAGAGAGAGGGGGAGGGAGAGAGAAAAAGAGAGAAAGAGAGAGAGAGAGAGATGAGAGAGAAGAGGACGAGAGAGAGTGAGAGAGAGAGAAAATGATAAGAGAAGAAGGAGGAGAGAGAGAAGAGGGAGAGAGAGAAGGAGCAGATGAGCGAGCGGAAGACGATAGAGAAAGAGAGGAGAGAAAGAGCAGAAAGATGAGAGAGAGAGTAAGGCACACCAGAGACGATTGATAGGAGCAGAGGAGAGAGAGAGGAGAGAGAGAGAGAGAGAGAGAGAGAGAGAGGGAGAGAGAGAGAGAGAGAGAGAAGAGAGAGAGAGAGAGAGGAGAGAAGAGGAGAGAGAGAGAGAGAGAGAGAGAGAGAGAGAGGAGAGAGAGGAGAGAGGAGAGAGAGAGAGAGAAGAGAGAGAGAGAGAGAGAGAGAGAGAGAGAGAGAGAGAGAGAGAGAGAGAGAGAAAGAGC
>NC_051399.1:14291549-14296549 GCF_015228065.2 Penaeus monodon | reverse complement strand
GTCGATCCCCGTTTTCTGTGATTGCATGCGGTAGTGTCCGTGCGATACCATTGGTAACGTTGTTCACGGATAAGTCAGCGAAATCACTGCATAAATCTTTAAAAAAGAAAGAAAGCGTGTAACCTCATGGAATAATACTAGTGCCCATTATACCTGCTGATGCAAGACGACCCTCCCTGATAAGGATCCAGGAACTGGGTCAAGAATATTCTGCTCCTTCTCTGTTTTATCTACCCCCAGAGGCACGTACGTTGGTGACAAAAATAACTTGACTGTGTCCTATTTCGTCACCAGTCCTCTTGGATCTCATTAAGAATGTTGGATGTATGGATAAGAATACAATATATAAGATACACCGTATTGGTAGTATTACAGTCATGTTAAAATCTTGCAGTCTTGCTTACAGAGAAGTCGTCCAACACAACAGTTGTAAGAGAAGTTTATGGAATCAATGCAATGCCAATAAAGATAACTGCGACATTGAGTTAACACGAGAGGCTCATCAGTTTTCAGCTAAACCTACCCTTATGCCTTGACTTCGCGGGGCCGGTTCCCCAACGAAGAGTTGGCCACTACAGCCGCTGCTGATGGGCCGGCCTAGTGAACAGGAGCCGAGTTAAGCTGCCCGTCTATCCAGGAGAGAAATCAAGAAGGAACGTTGGTAGTCGCAGGGCGCAGCATGGGGCATGGCCGAGCCCCAGGTGCCCTTCCTCGAGCAACAAGGCTCTGCCAAGTAAGGCGAACACGAATTCCCAGTCGACTTGCGCCCGAGGGGATTTACGCGCCTTGGGGGCAATTTAGGCGGATACTCGCTGGGATTCTCTCGAACAAGGGTGGTTCTACAGGGATATTCTCATGGGATTCCTTCCGCTGCCAAGGCTCTGCCAGAGGGTCAGACATAGATGCTTGAAATCAGCTTTCGTAATTCCGCGCAATTCATAATTAGAATCCTCGGTATCTTACAGTATAATCAATCATGTATAGATAGTCTGTGTGTGACTGTATATGTGTAGGAGCAGGATATGAGAACAGGCACACACACACACAAACACACACACACACACACACACATACATACATACATACACACACACACACACACACACACACACACACACACACACACACACACACACACACACACACACACACATATATATAAATAGATATGTGTGTATATATATGTATGTATATATATATATATATATATATATATATATATATATATATATATATATATATATATATATATATACATACATATATATACACACATATCTATTTATCCACACACACACACACATATATGCATATATATACATATGTGTGTGTGTGTGTGGATAGACAGATAGATATATATAGATAAATAGATACATATTCACAAATATATATATGATATGTGTGAATGTTTGTTTGTATCCGATATTTCACTTGAATGAGCGTTCTGAGCACACGCCACAGCCCACACAGGCACCGCCCCCACAGCAGATCGTCGCCCAGCGCCGTCGCCGCCGCGCGGGCAGGCCCCCGAGACCTTGCTCTTGCCCTCCCTGACCTCGTTTTCATTTGCCAGGTCGCTCCCGCCGCAGAGGGAGCGAACTTAGGTTTCTGCTTAAAGTTGGACTGATTCAGCGAAATGTTAATCTCAGTATTTTTGTTTTGGTTTGTTTGTTTGGGGGAAAATAGTGGGATGAAAGAGGATGAAGATATATATATATATTTTAAAGGCTGTTCCCTAAAACCCATAATTTTCAAAATGTAATTATCAGCGAGGGAATGTTCGAACTTACACGCACCTCAACTTGTTTACTGTTCATGTGTGTGCATATTTGTGTGTATGTGTGTGTGTGTGTGTGTGTGTGTGTGTGTGTGTGTGTGTGTGTGTGTGTGTGTGTGTGTGTGTGTGTGTGTGTGTGTGTGTGTGTGTGTGTGTGTGCAGACGAAATGCCTCTGAAAACACCGTTCTCTCACTCCTGCTTTGTTTAAGTATATCGAGTGGCCAGTGGAGTGTGGTATAATCAGCCGAACTTGCAGTCTCTTGGAACTGTTCAGGCTGCCATTGTTTGGCTTGACAGGAAGCAAGGAGTGGTTGCGATAATCTTGTCGCGGATAAGAGCTCTGTAACATTAATGAATAAGTATTTACATCCATCACTTGTCTTCCATTGTTCATAGAAGAATTTGTCTAAAACTCTTTTCTAAACCACCTTTACCCTTTTAGATGAGAGCACCACGGAAGAGAAACTTTCATTACATATATTATATTTGCGTTATTCCTGTTTCCACAGTTAATTCCTGATGAAGGAGGATACATCATACAGGTTTGCACTAAACGAAACTCTCAGAGATATTGTCCCTCTATACCAAAGGCGACAATACTATGGGAATGCGATCGTAGGTTCTAGAAGGCCAAGTGCTAATCATACTTGTTCATTGTTCATTCTGGTATACGAGCCATGACTTTATGATCGGTTTGTAATGACTTTGCTCTCAACGCATCGACAAGAAAGGTTCAACTAACAAGCACTTTTCAAAACAATATTAGTAAATGATCAAGTATGGGAGCTCTCTACGCAAAATAAACGATACTTGTTTTTAATGCATTTCTCTTCTTTTATCACACCTTCGTCATAACAAGGCCTCTCAGGAGATGACTTCCTGGTGTGTACATAAAAGGCAGGAGTTCCTAAAACGGATCCACGCATTCGCATTTACACGTCCGCCGATAAGCCCCCCCTCCCCCTACTCCCCATCCACATCCTCCTCACCCCCTCCCCCACGATGTCAGAAGGCTTAGTCGACTTCCAGAGGAGCTTCCTGTTATCCAGATGCTGTGCTTACCAGAGGCCGTTAATTTTCATTATAGAATAATAACTGACGTTATTATGGTTTGATACGCTCTTAGAAGAAAACGTTCATTCATGGCTAGAGAAGTGTCAGTATAAGGCCTAACCATTGCCTGTGCACTTTTCTGTACGAGGAGTGAATGGCTAGGTAGGCAATTGAGGTAAAGTTCCTTGCCCAAAGGGAACAACGCGCCGGCCGGTGACTCGAACCCTCGAACTCAGATTGCCGTCGTGACAGTCTTGAGTCCGATGCTCTAACCACTCGGCCACCGCGGCCTTGACGATCATGGATTTCCATGATTTTCTTGGCAATTTAGAGCGGTGGTTTGCCGTTGCCTTCCGCCCGGTGTTTTTATCGAGTCACCATCTCTATTTACCCGACACTGACTTGGGCTGTATTTATGCATATGTACATGTATACATATATATATATATATATATATATATATATATATATATATATATATAGATATAGATATAGATATAGATATAGATATAAATTTATGTGTGTGTGTGTGTGTGTGTGTGTGTGTATGTATGTATGTATATATTTTATATAAATAGATATATATATGTGTATATATATATATATATATATATATATATATATATATATATATTATATATATTTATATATATGTATATATGTATGTATGTATATGTGTACACACACACACTGCAGTAGAGAGTACACTGGGTCAAGAGGCGATCAGATACCGCGCCCCGGCGGCTGTTGTCTCGCAGCGCAACTCTGGTGATTGACAATGAAGATTATTGCGTCGACCAGCAACACCGCCTCGTATCTGGCCGTCGTTCTCGGCCAAGGGTGGAGGGGCTGCTGCAGCCCCGTTTGTTTGGACGGAAAGTGCAAAGGGAAAGACCTCTAACCCCTTCTTTTTGCCCTGCAAATCCGCCAATATATATATATATATATATATATATATATATATATATATATATATATATATAATTGCTTCCTTTCCTTCTTTCGTTACACACTGTCCAAAAATCGTAAGTAGTGAAAATAGTGAAAAGAAAAAAGGGAGAAGGAAACACAAGGAGGAGAAACAAAATCAGCATTGTCTGCCCTGCCTCAAGAGGCGCTATCACCCTTGCTGTCAGTCTTCCATCCGTCCAGCCTCTCAGGACGCGCAAGACTCAAACAATCGTATCTTTTACACTTCCCCTTGCCTAGATCTATCTCGTCCCCATCCATACATGTCGCCCTGGACGCATTCGAACAAGCTGCGACGTGGACTGAATGACGGGGTCTTGAGGCCGAAGGGCGGGGCGCGTCTGTCGGCGACGGCGCCTGATTGCTCGGTGGCAGGATCCGCCTCGCGTCCCTTTGACGGACACTGCCCGCTGCGGCCTTCCGAAAAGCATAGCGGAACTGTAACCAGCTTCCCTATACAATAAATGTTCTTGAATTTTAGAGAAAAAATACTGCTACTGCAAGTAGTTAACTATTTGAATAGTAATTGAAATTGAAAATGAAAAAAATGTTGCTGGTCTCCCGCCGTCACGTGTATGTTTATAAACGCTTCCCGCAGTACAGGGTGGGCTACTTACAACCTTCCGAGACAATCCTGGAGCGTATACAGGATTTTCTATTATTTTTCCTTTCGGTGACAATAATTGCACTACTTTGGCACCGTAGCATTCATTAATTGAAGTAGAATGACTGCCGGTATTTAACATATGTATGCCATGCTGTCCATTCCCATAAATCTGCATGATAATATGCAACGCAAAGATTGCAATATTTGAAAAAATGGTAAACATACAAAAGAGGAATACGTTAACACCACTGACCAAAAAGTCCCTTTTACGAAACCTTCTTCAACCCTTTGGAAAGGAAGTGAATCCGTAACCAGGGATTCCGACCAGCCAAAGCGCTTGTGTCCCGTTTGCCCTTCCCTTTCTCCTTCAGCTCCAAGGCCTCTTCCTCGTCGGCTGAACTGTTAAGTAATGGGGACAATTGCATTAAATCTTAATTAAAAGATAATTAAAAGTGTCTTTTTTCTCACCAGAACTGAGTTATGAACTTGTAGATGGTATTAAAGCGAGTGAGAGTTGAAGCATATATTTTATTTACATGATAGTATATTTGTAACTTAGGAAGAAAGTTCTACATGGAAAAAAAAGGAACGAA
>NC_051399.1:14230790-14278290 GCF_015228065.2 Penaeus monodon | reverse complement strand
ATATATATATATATATATATATATATATATATATATGGGCAACCACTATTCACCGCCTGCCGCGTCGGTCACGCATAAAATCTTCAATTCCAGATTCTTTCGGAAATTTGTCATTTTCACTTCCTGTCTTTTTTCTTCGTCTTTCCTGGCAGCGGTTAAGGTGAGCCTTCGTCCGCGACGCCGCGACTTCCTGAACATGAACAAATTGTCCAAAATGACAGGAAGGAAGAAAGCGTCGCCATAAACGCCCGCGCACTCAGCGCCTGACGCCCGCCCGCCGCGGGGACGCCGCCCGAGGGACAGCCTACGCCCTTCCCGAGCCGGCGTAGCACATAATTCCGTAGGCGTAAGGCTGTCGGGTTGGTCGGCTGCCGAGGATACCCGGAGACGTAACCGCGACTCATTTCCGGCGAGGCTCTGGGGTCTGCGCCATCACTGGCTCCTGGGACCTCGATCGGGACCAATTTCCTTCTTTCTTTCGGATTGCAAATCTTGATATAGAAACCGTCATCACGCCTTGCATTTGTTTGCGTCACTCGTGCCACTCTGCCAAATCCAACTGCATTAAAGAAATTATATTACGAATGACATTACAAACAAACATACTGCATTACAGTGATCAGTAATGTAAAATGTGGAGTCAGACCAGTCATGCGATGATTGTTCCACCTTCAATAAGTGGTTCTAGTCCTCGCAGATAAAGTTAACTCAGCTCTGCACAAGTTAAAAATGAGGTCTCGATTTCTTTGTTTACACTTCTAGAATTAGCAGACCCATAGAAGGGATTCATATAAAGAAGAAATCGCGTTTGTTTCAATACTTTCAATGCCAGAATCAAAGGTATAAAGTCATTAAGAAATTACTTTTTCTTTTTTTCTCGTCATGCCCCGCAGCTGTCTTTATCCTTTTTTCTTTGATGGGCTCGAGACTTGTCCCCTCCCCTCCCCCCATCACCCCATTCCCTGTTCCGTTCCTGCCGGACGGATCTATAAGTGTCCTCCCCGCCTCTCCCCTCTTCCCCTTACCCTCGGCACCCCTCTCTTTTTCTCCTCTTCCCTTCCTTCCTCGCTTGTCCCTTTCCCTCCCTCCCTCTCCCTTTCTACTTTCCCCGCCCTCTCCCTCTCTACTCTCCCCTCCCTCTCCCTTTCTATTTTCCCGTTCCTCTCCCTTTCTACTCTCCCCTCCCTCTCTACTCTCCCCTCCCTCTCCCGTTCTACTCTCTCCTCCCTCTCCCCTTCCCTTTCTCTTCCCTCCCCTCCCCTCTCTCCCTCTCCCTCTCTCCTCCCTTCCTATCCTCTCCCCTCCCTTTCTTTCCCCTCCCTTCCCCTCCCTCCCCCTCTCCTCCCATGTACCTTCTGCTGCCTCTCGACCACACCATTATCCCCTTGAAGCTTTCCCAGTAATTCCCCTCTCCGTCTCTGTCTCTAATTCCTTCCTTTTCCCTTTTTTTTGTTTTGTTTTACCTGCCCTTTTCTTCTTTATTATTTTCACAGCCTTTCCTTTCAGTTTCTCTTGTGATAAAGAAAAGGCTAATATTTGCCCCAGGATACACACACTTATGACTTTCTTTACGTGTAAGCAAAGTCTTCTGGTGTAGCTTTTACATTTATTTCCAGAAGGAACGGTTCTGAATTTGCGCCTTTATATTGTGTTGTAATATTTTTACCTAAAATGGGAGGAAAAATGTGAAGGATGAGATAGATAAATAGATAAATAAGAGAGAGAGAGAGAAGAGACGATGAGAGTGATGGGAGAGATGAGAGAGAGAGCGAGATGAGAGAGAGAAGAAGAGAGGAGCGGCGAGAGGAGAGAGAGAGAGAGAGAGAGAGGAGAGAGAGAGAGGAGGAGAGAGAGATGGAAGAAGAGAGAGGAGAGAGAGGAGAGGAGAGAGAGAGAGGAGAGAAAGAGAAAGAGAGAGAGAGAGAGAGATGAGAGAGAGGAGAGAGAGAGAGAGAGAGAGGAGAGAGATGAGAGAGAGAGAGAGAGGGAGAGAGAGAGAGACGGCCGGGCAGACAGAGAGAGGAGAGACGGAGAGACCACCGGCTGGATAGAACCCAGACACCGGTAGTTCAGACGTCGAGAGTTCCAGCAGCGATATTGTAGTGAACCATCTTCCCGGAAAGAAAACGGGCTATATTTGAGGGGTCCAAGCATTCATGGCAGAGCCAGAACACACGGGACTGCCTCTCGTGGCCACCAGGGACCAGCACCTGAACCCAAACACTTACGTGGCTGCCCCCCCTTTAAACCTCCTTGTTTGCTTGACGCCTTGAAAGACGCTGTCGGGGGGGGTCTGAAAGAAAGAAACCGGGGACTCTCGATAGAACGGGCCGAAGCTTTACTGGTATCCTCTTCCTACATCCAACGAGCAGTTTTGCTTATAGCAGTGAAAGACCCTTTCCGTAAAGCCCGAGCATCCTGGACGGAAGGACTGCCGGAATAAGGGAGCCTCCTGCTGTTAAAACGAATTGGAGAGAGGCCGTACTCGAGCCCTTTTTAATTTGTGTATCCAGTGGTGAATGGACGGTACGAGACTCATTGTAAGAAAGTAGTTAGTATGGATGAAGTTGTATACAACAAGCTTGTTATGAATTTGTCATGTTATGATTTTTTTCATGCCACTTAATTAAAATATTCATTTTATGTCCTGTTTTGTTTTACCGTGTTTTTCTCTAAACAAAGAGTTGTGCACAGTGGCTCTTTGATTTATAATACAATCTGAAAAATTCAAGAGCAAGATTGGTTATCCCCGACCACCATGCCTTCGGAGGGGCTTACCGATCGGACCGCTCCGTTGGTATTTTTAACTAATAAATCATAAGAAAATAAATTGGGTACTTGCTAATTAATCAAAAGATCACTAAAGCGGTGATATTTTGGTGCAGCTTATGGTGGGATAACCTTGGAATGAATTTGCAGTGTTTTTTCAACGTGTTATTGAAATTATCTAGTCAGTGTTTAACTCGCGCGACCCCTAGTTTGCTACGAGCGTGTACCGTGTTCTCGTCCTTGAGCGTAGTTGTAGTAGTCAAGGTTCGTTTGCCTCGTCTTCCCATTCGGCCTTGTTTTTTTATTGATTAGCATTTTATTTTTGCTTGATTTTTTCTTACTGCCGTTTTATTTCATTTAGTTGTTCTTTTACATAAGTTCCCTTGTCGCCATTTTGTTATGCGTTTTTAATCTAGTTCATTTTACGAGTTTTCTTAGGTGCCCTTTGTGCTGTTTAACTTTTTTTTTTTTTTGAATCCATTAGTTTGTTCGTGTTTGTTTCCTACGTTGTAATCGTTTCCAATTTAGTATCTATTCAGTGCCGTTTTTTTGTTGCCGTTTTAACGTTTTGTTTTATGTGAACTATCGAAGTTACTTTTACTTAAGATTTCTTTTGATCGGTTTTGTGTTTATCGCTCATTTTACCAGTGTTCTTAATGCGTTCTTGTACTGTTTTTAACGTTTTGTAATCCTTTCCTGGAATTTTACTGTAATTTTCGTTTTTAACGATAGTAAGGTATTTTATATTCCAGGAATTTGTACTGCCAGAGTTAACTCTTTAGTTGATTTTAAAGATATGATACCCACTAAAAAATAGCGAAAGTCTTCCAGGGAGCAGGGGCGTAATGTTACCTCGTTTGCCCGTTTGGCAAACCCCTACTGCTGGCCCATTCACATTCTGTGAACGTAGTTTCCCTAGTGCCGATGTTTCGAGTAACGAAGTCTGTGTAGCACCCGCACCCGAACAATTACATGAACCCGTAATTGATCATCCAGTCGAAGTAAACCGTCGATGCGGTGGGCCCGAAAGTCATCTCGCGATGCCTCCTTTTCCCAGTCCGAGTTATGATGAAGCAAACCACTTAGACTTCCATGTTTGATGAACTAAGATGCGGTTTGATTCTATGACCCGCAGAGTTGGAAGGAGAGAAGAGATTTCATCTATAAGGGAACAAGTTCGTGCTAACGGCGGCCGCCTGGATGACATGCAATTTTTGGGTAATCAAAACGCCCGCCCGTTAGCGCCCCTGAGGTTAGCAAGTGAACCCTGCTGTAGCGTCGACCGTCTGTACCTTGCGACGCCTTTTGTTCCTCATGCGCCTCACAGTACCGCCGATATGGTCATGCCTCCCACTCTGGTATAACTCATTTAAGTCGGAAGTCTCGAGTTCTCACCCTTCAGCGGTCACAAGAGTTAGAGGAGTGGCAATGAAGCAGATAGAGGACTGTTACAGCCCTCCACTGGTGAAAGCAATGTATCAGTGGCACGCATGATGTGTCGGGGAACCGCCGAGGTAATAATTAACTCTAGTTTTTTGATGGGCATAACCGACTGGATGATTTCAAGGGAAGTTGAGGAAAATTTTCGCCGGGTCTGTGCACTATGACTACTTCACTTTACGTATCAGCACCGTATGTTACCTGGTCAGACGCCCTCCCTTTGATTTTTAATTGAACTGCAGGCCGCTGGTACAGGGAGAAAGGGACTACCCTACTGCGATTGGTGACCCAGATCTTCTTGCTCGCAGAGTATTTTTGCAAGGTATCCCCAATGGTGCGGGAAAGCCTTGCTAGAGGGATGATGCCCCACGGACAAGTTGGTTGCAGGTGTGCTCAAGCAGCTATAGGAATACCCGAGTGAGGCGTTCCCGCCACCCCCAAACAACTGGACACCGTCGCCAAGGAGGCCACTGTAGATTTGAACCACAGGTAGCCGCGCCTGTGTGAAATCGCCCGGCAGAAGAGCAATGCAGTCTCCAACCCGAGGATCCCGACAACACGAGGGCGAGGGGGACTTTTGATCGTGGCATCGGATGACGCGGTCACAGCCTTGCGGATTGTCGAGCACGAGCGAAGAGAAGAGAGACGATGCTTTCCCGCTGCGGTCGGTCCGGGCACTTCGCTTCGTCCTGCCCTGCCGAACCGCCCTTACCGGCCCTTTCACAACGCCAGGGAAGATCTGGAGGCTCTTCTTCCCATGGCATTGCCGCGACACACGAAGCCTACTCCCCGATGTCCACCCGCCGCGTGGCGCCCCCACCTTCACGACACCGGCAGCAAGTTGGACCGCAAGAAATTAGCGCGCTGTACCAGACGGACGTGAAAGTGCAACCGGAGATTGCAGGACGTAGAATACGATGTCGGTCGAGGGAGACCGATGATTAAGATACCGTAAATGTGCCCCAATCATGGCCATCATTGGGACAAGGTTCTGGCCAGAACCATCGTCAAAGAGGAACAATTGCACGCTTTAAACTCGCGAAACAGCAGCACGGTTGTTACCGTGTGCTGTTGCAAGGAAATTTCCGGGGACACGATGGAGGTGAACGGAGGAGGTTGCTTTTGCTATACAACTATCCGACACTCGGTAAGTATAACCCCACCGTTGCTTCTGTGCTTGATACCCGCTCTCCATGGAGGACATACGACTTGGGATGGATTTTGAGGAGGTGTTTGCTTGCAGTCTTCATCATGAAACACCGCCTCGTTTCAGTACCCTGTGCATCTTGGGGCTGCCAAATCGTGTGACCTTCACTAAACACAGCAGCCTTGGCGCTAGCCGAGCTCTGCCAGTGTGAAGACTTCGATTACGTCGGCCCCCCCCCCAAAAAAACGGATGTCCGCTTCACTGCGCTAAGCTTCATTAGAACTGCTGCCCGGATACTGCCAGCTTCGTCAAGTGCAGAGTGCCGCGGTCTTTAAAACGAAAGAGATAGAAACGGCTCCATCAATCAAACAAGCTGATCATCCCTGCACTGTGACCAGCGATTGAAGATCGTCGAGGATGTTCTGGGTGGTAAAACACATCGTCTCGGGCACTCAAATCCGACCAGGTCAAGGATCAGCCCCGTGCCAGCCTGTTGCAGCGGTGTATGCAACAACTCCCGGCCTTTGGGAGGCCTTGCTGCATCCACCCCCTCACAAAAAATCGCAAATCACCGTGCCGATGTCGAGTCTGCAAATCTTCTTGATCAGAGTTTCTGGAGGACCTCGAGGATGAGGACTTCGAATCTGAATTCGGAACCCTTGATTTTGGATACGAGGATTGGATCAGTTTCCCTGACACCTATCTGACATATCTCAAATAGTGGTGATGAAAGGCATTGGTGAGAGCAAGATCCATAGTGAATGTTCTGATGAGAACTGCGAGTTTAAGCATCTTGCGGCACCAGCAAGAACAGCTACGTGAACTAATCAAACCGGTACACCGAGATCTTCACAGAAAATAAGTTGGAAATTGGCACCAAACAGGGGTGGAACACACCCATCGAAACTGGCCATAGCAAAAACCAATTGTCACCCGCAAGTGGGAGATTTCCTCATGCAGCCAAAGCCAGACCATAAAAGAAGAATGCAGAAAGATGCGAGAAGCTGGAGTAATTGAACCCTCAACATCCCCTGGCTCTTCTCCAGTTGTCTTGGTAAAGAAGAAAGATGGAACACTTCGTTCTGCCATAGTACTACAGGGCATCTCAAACAAAAGAACAACTAACTGATAGTTACCCACTCCGAGGATCGACGAGCTAGGACGAC
Source organism: Penaeus monodon (assembly GCF_015228065.2). Taxonomy (NCBI): domain Eukaryota; kingdom Metazoa; phylum Arthropoda; class Malacostraca; order Decapoda; family Penaeidae; genus Penaeus; species Penaeus monodon. Next base: position 14,271,768 of record NC_051399.1, on the reverse strand, counting down.
TCTCAGTGGGACCCTGGTGTCACATCCCTGAGATGCAAGGTCGGCATATTGGGCATCCTGTAGCAAAACAAGGACAAGGCCCAAGACGGCAATTCCTGATGCCCATCGGCTGGTGGAATTTGCCAGCTGCCTTTGGCTTAGTGACTTGCCCCCCTACTTTCAGCGGGCTATCAATTTTCATACTCTCCCCATGGGCTTGGGAAGCAGCTGTGCCTATTTAGACGACATAGTATTCCATAGTGCAACATTCGACGAACACCTGGACCACCTGAAGAAAACCCTCCAACTATTAAAAGAGCGGCCTTGAAGATGAACACTCAAAAATGTCAGTTTGCAACGACAACCATGAAAATTCCTTGGTTTCCGCGTCACTCCTGACTGTATACGCCCTGATCCAGATAAAGTTTGCAGCTATCGAGCGAATGACTCCCCACTGCAACCAGAAAGAAGTACGCCGCTTCCTCGGTGCTATGGATTTTCCGTCGACATCTAGAACGGTGATTCTATGCCATAGCAGCACCCCTCACAGCGCGACAAAGAAGCATATAAAAGTTTCACTGGGAGGAAAAGTCACAAGAGAGGCTTTCAATCGCCTAAAGGATGCCCTTAACCATTTAGCGACAGTCCTAGGCAAAAGCCCGATTTCTCGCGTCCCTTCGAAGTGCACACCGATGCTAGCCAAATTTGCAATGGCGCAGTATTTATTCAGCGTGATGACAGCAACTCTCCTCGTTCGGTGGCCTATTTTTCTCGCAAGTTAAAAGAACCAGGAGACTGCTATCTACTATGATTGCCGGGCATTAGCTGTGGTCGAGGCTGTGAGAAAATTTTGATTCCATATGATATGCCAAAGAATTTCAAGAGGATCTTCACTGCCACCACCCCTTGTATATACTTTCAGCCGTCGGACGAAGTCGACCAAGGATGAGGGTAGATGGGCGCATGAGTTGATGTTTTATGATTATTGGAGATAAAATACAAACTAGGTGCTAACAATCATGTTTCCAGATATGCTGTCCTCGTGCAATTGTAAGGAAACGGATCAACCTGCAGACGTTTGCACCTGTTGAAACGTGTCGCCCTGCTAGATGAGTGGGAATGTCCGGCAAGCCCAGGAGAGAGACCCTATATGGGCGACCTCTTCTCGATTTCATGGCCGACGACGCTCCACCACCGCCAGCGAGCGCCCCTCTCCCCTAGAAGACTTCGAGATTGAGGAATGAATTGCTCTACAAGACACGACGATTACCGGACCGCATAGTTTAGCAGTTGGGTGCCGAAAAACCATGCAGGATCTAGCCATAAAACATGTGCATGACGCACGCCCACCCTGGTGCTTATAGACATATTGTAAACTACAGGAACAATATTTTTTCGCAAGTATGTTACAAGCTACCAGAGTATTCGTCCGATCTTGTCAAAGTATTGCCCAGAGACGAAAGGTGCAGCATTACGGCGTGGACAAGCTGCAGAACGCACAGACGTCCACATCCCATAGAGAAAGTGTCATCGACCCTTATGATGCTAGGGACCAAGAGTCTAATGGGAATCACTACATCCTGACATAATAGGACCACTCTCGAAAACCAGGTTTCTTCAGGTTAGGCCCATTGCGTAATCATGATCGACCACTCGGTAGCCCGACGCGTTCATCCCAACCACTTTGTTACGCTCTTCGGCCCACCGAGTATGCATCCAGACAGATCGGGGGCCCAGAATTCAAGAATGCAGTTTTCTCTGACCTTTGTAAAACCCTTAATACTAAGCTCAATTTATCTACTTCTCACCACACAAGGCTAAGGGAATGGTGTCGACGAGCAAATAGAGTGTGAAGGATACACTGGCAGTGCTAATAGAGAGGCAACCTCAACGCTTGGGATGAATATTTACCACAGACCCGTCTTTCATAAACTCCAGCATCCATCGGAGTGTTAACATCAACCTATGTACCTGTGACAGGAAATCTTGGCCCTTTCCCCACACCTTAACGGGAGAAGGCAGTCATTCGGGATGCAATTGCTACAGAAATTCCGGGAGAGATGAACGTAAGCAAGGGAAGCTGCTCTCCCTGCATCGCAACGTGCACGAGAGAGGTGGAAGGCTGACTTGACAAGACGGGTACGTGGTGCTTTTCAACCGATTGAGGGGAGGAATCTGGTAATATTCGAAATACAAGCCCAACAGAGGAGGAGGATCGGCAAGGATTTTCACAGTACGGCTGGCAACAAAGGACCGTACAGGGTGAAGATAAGACTGAATTGAAGTACCTTCATGTCTGCAACAGTCAAAAACCACAGAGGAGAAGCAAGTTCATGTCATCGATGAAACCCTATCATGCGTTTGCAGAACGTCAGCTTACCTGATGATTCCCTTGATCCTGAGGATCCTGAGGATCATGATCCTGATGCTCCTGATCCTGTGGATCCTTGATGCTCTGAACAAATGGGACAAGGAAACGAGACAAGAGCCCATGGTATCCACTTGTTAACTACCTAGTTTTTATTGGATTTGTTTGGTATTGTTTACGGTTTTACTGTTTTATGTATTTGTAAATGTTTAATAATGGCAATTGGGGTATGCTAACTGAGATTTATAACACGGCCTGTGATATTTCTGCGTCTTAATACTAACTTATACACTGTTCTCACCCCAGGCTAAGCGAGCACCTCCTAACATAAGAGCCGGCATTTATGCAATCTGCAAACTTTGTAAGAAAGATTTGGTGATCTTTGTATACTTACAGCAGGCCTGAACTTCCCGCAGACAAGCAAAATGAAGGTTTACTAGCTACGCCTACAGCTTACGCCCCGGCCTTGGAGGGATGCTAGGTGATACCATCTACCAGACGAAAAACGGCTATATTGAGGGGATCCCAAAAGCTATTCATGGCAGAGCAGGGACACACGGGGACTGCCTCTCGTAGGCCACCAGGGGACCCGCCAACTCGAACTCAAAACACGTCGTGGTGCCCCCCTTGAACCCTCTTGGTTTGCTTGCCGCCTTGAAGACGCTGTCGGGAGGGGTCTGTAAGAAAACGGGGACTCTCGCTTCGAACGGCCGGAGCTACTGTACTCTCTTCTCATCAAACGAGCAGGTTGAATTATAGCAGTGAGACTTCTTCGTAAGCCAGAGATACTGGACGGAAGGATCTGCCGATAGGGAGCCTCCTGCTGTTAACAACGAATGGAGAGAGGCCCGTATCAGCCCTTTTTATTTTGTGTATCCAGTGGTGAAGGCCGGTACGAGGATCCAGTAAGATAAGTAGTATGATGCAGTTGTAGACACAATCTCTGTATGATTTGCCTGTTATGATTTTTGCCATGCCACTTAATTAACACTATTCATTTTATGTCCTGTTTTGGTTACGTTTTTTTCTCTTAAAAAGAGTTGTGCCCAGGCTCTTTGATCTTTTATATATAACAATCTGAAAAATCAAGAGCAAGATTTATCCCCGGACCCACCAGGCCTTCGGAGGGTGCTTACCAGCTCGGCCCGCTCGTGGTATTTTTAACTAATAAATCATTAAGAATAACTAAATTGGTTTACTTGCTTAATTAATCAAAGATCACTACAATATCGCTAATGGCGAGGAGAAGCGGAATGGTGTGGTGCCAACTTTTCATTATTTAACTGACAATGATTGTTTATTTTTTCACGCCGTTCCGTGAAAAGTAATTATAGAGAGAAGAAGCCTCGCCGTGTCCTGCGGTCTCTAACTTGGTTATTTCCAGTAACGCGATTATACTGTGATGATGTGTTTGCCTTTTCGAAAGAATTCTTTAGGCTGTTTGTCTTTCTTTTTACCCTTGTTGCTACTGTTCCTTTCTGCGTAAGTTTCACTTCCTCCCTCGTCTATTTTCCCCATTTCCAACATTCTTCCTCGTTTATTCTTATACACCCTTCTCTTGCTCATATCCTTGTGCTTAATATTTTTTACATATTTTATCCCGTTGGAAATCCCGAAATTAATTTCTCTGTCATGCTTTTTTATCGCAATCACCTGTATCTCGACGCCCTTTCCCGTTTCTGACAATCTCAGCTATATTCAGTCTTCCGTCACCAGTGCAGAAGAACGAGAGTCAAATGGCACAAGAAAGCATGGGACATCATCAGCTGATTGCTGCTCGTGCTGCCACCGCCGCTGACACCGTCCGCCGCCGCTGACATCGCCGTGACGTGGTCCTTCGGCGAATTCGGTAATAATTCCATTTGCAAAATTGGGAGAAAAAATGAAGCAGCTGATGCATCGGTAAGCACACAAAACCACTCAAATACAAATACAAATAGGTTATTCACACATTCAGGAGTTGTACTATATCTTATTATCGGCATTTTACCTTTGTCCTTTTCTTCCCGTGCCTTTTCTATTCCATTCTTACCTTTCTTTCTTTCCCTGTCTCCCCTCTTCCTACCTCTCAACACCCGCTACTCTATCACTCCATAATAGCTTACTGACCGTGGGTTACGGCGAACCCTGCCCTCCGCTCGGGTGAGTGATAACGACCGCCATTCGGGCCGCGGGCTCGGGGATTGAGGGGGGGGGGAGCGACGCAGCAAGGTTTAGTATGTGTACAGTACTCACTTACGCACACATGCATATATGTATATATATATTATATATATATATATATATATATATATATATATATATATATATATATAGGTAGTAGTATGTATATATTTATGTAATATAGTATGTAGTATATATATATATATATTATATAATATATTATATACGTGTGTCCTGTGTGTGATGTGTGTTGTGTGTGTGTGTGTGTTGTGTGTGTGTGTGTGTGTGTGTGTGTTGTGTGTGTGTATGTATGTCATGTATGTATGTATGTATGTATGTAATTATTATATATATATATATATATATATATATATATAGATATATGGGTGTGTGTGTGTGGGTGTGTGTGTGTGTGTGGATGTGTGTGTGTGTGTAGTGGATGTGTAGTGTGTGTGTGGTGTAGTGTGTGTGTTGTGTGTGTGGTGTGGCGTGTGGATGTGTGTTTATGGTGCGTGTGTCCGTACCCTCTATGAACAGACACACCAACACCACACACACACACACACACACACACATCACGCACACACACCAGACACCACACAACACACAGATATATATATATGCGAATATATGATATGAATATTATATAGAAATAGACATGATAATATAGATAAATAGAATATATGCATGTATAGCATACATATAGATACACATACACACTCTAAAACACACACACACACACAATATATATATATATATATAGAATATATATATATATATATATATATACTATATATAATATATAGAATGATATAATATATACTATATATATATATAGATAATATATATATATATGTATACATATGTATGTATGCATGTATGTATGTACACATATATGCGGTTCTGAAACTGTATCGAAATGATATAATCATCTCGTTAGTACATGATATAAACATACCGACAGAGAAAATGGCGCCAACACCCGTGGAGGAGCTTCATCGCTGTTATTATCCAATAATGAGATCAACCGCCGGTCGCCTGATTTCCGGCGGCGTCCGAATGCGCCTCGCAGATTCAGACGCAGGAGAATCGAATGACGCGCCGCGCTTGGAACTCGGCGGAGAATTACGGGCAATTCTATAAACTCTAATTCCCAAAATCGAGACCGCGCGGGAAACACAAATCTGGAGGTGAATGGCAGGTAATGAGTTGTAATAACTTATTTAAAGTATCGCGTAACAGATGAACAAAAAAAGACCCACAGACGCCTTCCTCCCGCCATCTTGTCCCCGGACGACCCCGAGGCCAAGTAATGGAGTCATCAGCTGTAATCTCCCTGGACGATAAAATTACAGTCCGCGTAACCCGTCTTCAACACATTAAAGAAATATGACAACGACCAGAACGCTTGGGGCAATAAGCGTCCGAGTGCTCAGCCGAATGGCCAGTGCATTACTCCGTAAGAAGAGTAGAATAGAAGAGAGAATTTTTTCAATTATGGGTAGGGCGGGGGAGGGGGGGAGTGGTCACTTAGGTAGGGGCAAATGCATACTGTCAAGGGGATGTGCGTGCGCCTCGAGCTGGATGTTTTGTTGTGGTTATTTTTCTCTCTCTCTATTTCTGTCTCCTTTCTGCTCACTACACGAGCGCATGGATGGCGTTTATAAGCTCATATATCCGTTCTCCCATCTGAGCTTTCCCTCCCTGTATATCCAAGTCCTCTAAACTAAAGGAGGATCATCGTGATCTCTGCCTCCTCCTCTTCCCGCCCACCGAGTCCCGCCGCAACGAATCGAAAATGGGCCGAGTGAATGGGCGTGCCCGACTCTTGATTACGCCCACAGGAACCGAAATGGTATATAAAGTCTGAATTTTGGAAACCGACTGTTTTCAATAAAGCTAAAAAAATCCACTGACCTGACACGACCGTGAACTACTTTATACATAAGAAAATTGACATATTATAGCCAAATAACTGACTACTCGCGTGAAGATTTTTTTAATCAACATCAGATATGTATCATCGACATTGGTTTTCCGTTTCCAAAATGAGTGTTGTTGCTCGCCATGAAATCTGAGTTGTAACTAGAAAATATTTGGCCAAGAAATGCGTGAAATTACTCTGACAGCTCTCCTGACACAGGGTTCGAGAGGATGTATGAAGCAGCGTCAGCACTCGGGTCGGGAAAGACTCGGATCACCGGGAACCGGGAATTCGGGCGGGATTTCGAGTGCGTGGGACTGGGAAATACTTGCTTCGTTCGGGATTTCACTGGGAGAGTTACACTTTTTTTCTACGTCTTTTTAGTATTGATGTAATGATGTAATAGATAAATAAATAAATAAATAAATAAATATATATATATATTTGTGTATGCGTGTGTGTGTGTGTGTGTGTGTGTGTGTGTGTTTGTGTGTGTTTGTGTGTGTGTGGGTGGTGTGCGTGTGTGTGTGTGTGTGTTGTGTTGTAGTGCATATGTATGTGTTGTGTTCTGTGTGTGTGGGGGGAGGAGTTGCGTGTGTGTTGTGTGGTGTGGTGTGGTTGTATTGTGTGGTGTTGTCCTTTTACGTTTTGCTTTGGTCCTCGTAGGTCACTCATTTCCCTGCTCGCTGGTTCAATTTGCTTCTGTGTTCGTGATTGTGTCGCTTTGTACTGGTGGTGTTCCATTTGTGGTGGTGTCTTTCCTAGTTTCTGTTTGATGGTTTCTCGTGTTGTCTGTGTACTGTTGTCTTGCCGTTCTTTACGTCTGTTTTTCTCTAAGTATAGTCATTTGTTGTTCTTGATTCATTGTTGCTTCCTCTTTCTATGGTCTGCTGGTTGTTTTTTCTTGTGCTTACAAGTGTGTGGGTGTGGTTGTGTGTGCGGGTGTGTGTGAGTGTTGTTTGTGTGTGTGTGTGTGTGTGTGTGTGTATGCATATGTGTGTGTTGTGTGTGTGTGTGTATGTATGCATGTGTGTTGTGTGTGTGTGTGTTTGTGAGTGTCCATGTATATACGCGCATTCAAACAGACACTGGCTCATTCACTTAGCAGATCAACTGGTAATTGCAGGCAATTCGCAAAGTGACTAAAATTCTTGTCTATTTTCTTGGCATATTGACGGAAATTAATTAATTGCCTGTTGGAAATGCTGATGCTGGTGATGAGAATAAGAAAAAAAAACAGAGGGAAAAACAGAGAGGGAGAGAGAGAGAGAGAAGATGAAGAGAGAGAGAGAGGAGAGAGAGGCGATTGATTGCGTGGAGAGAGAGAGTAAGATAGATGGGAAGAGAGAGAAAGAGGTGAGGGGAGGAGGGGGAGGGAAGAAAAAGAGAGGGAGCACTCGAGTGAGAGGGCGGAGAGAGGAGGGAGAGTGGAGGGAATGATCGGGAGGAGGTTGGAGAGAGGAGGAGAGGGGAGAGACGAGGGGAGACATGAGGACGGAGAAAAGAGAGAAGCAAAAGAAAGGGGGAGAAGGAGAGAAGAAGGAAGAAGAAGAAAGAGACGAGACGAGGAGAGATGAGGAGTTAGAAGAGAAGAGAGGCGGGGGACCAGAGGATGGAGAGAAGACGAGAGGGAGGAAGAGGAGAGAGCGAGAGTCGAGATGTGAAAGGAGGAGGGAGAGGAGGTGAGGATGGGACGAGAGAGAAGGGAGAAGACGAGAGACGAGAAGAGAGAGAGGGAAAAGGCAGGAAGCGAGAGAGAGGGTGGGGGTGGGGAGACGAGAGAGGGGGAGGCCCACGAGAGAAGGGGGAGAGGAGAGAGAGAAGAGAGAGAGGGGAGAGAGAGAGGAGACGGAGCGGGAGAGGAGGAGAGGGGATGAGAGGAGAGGAGTGGAGGAGTGAGAGGACGAGAAGGAGGGAGGGTGAGGAGAAGGAGAGAGAGAGAGAGAGAGGATAGAGAGAGAACGAGAGAAAGGGAGAAGAGGAAGAGTGAGAGAGAAAGAGAGAGAGAGAGAATGAGGATGTAGGAGGAGTCCAGAGAGGAGAAGAGAGAGAGAGAGGGAGGATGGAGGGGGCGAAGAAGAGAAGGGGAGCGAGGGAGGAGAGAAGAGGAGACACGAGAGAGACGAGAGATCAGAGAGTAAGAGATGAGAGAGAGAGAAGGGTGAGATCGAGGAGAGAGAGAGGAGAGAGGGAGGAGGAGGATGAGGAGAGAGATGGAGAGAGAGAAGAGAAGAGAGAGAGAGGAGAGAGAGAGAGAGAGAGAGAGGAGAGAGAGAGCGAGAGAGCGAGAAGATGAGAGAGATTTGTAGGCTACAAATCAAAACCTTCAAAATGCCAATGTCAGCAAATCTGTATCAAATCTCCTGCCGTCGTGAAGACTATTCTCGGTACGTGTTAAACAAAAATCCCCCTCGGCTCACTTCTCCTTCTCTTTCTCCTCCTCCCCCTTCTTCTTCTTCTTCTTCTTCTTCTTCTTTTCGGTCTTCTTCTCTCTTCTTCATCTCTCTCTCTCTCTCTCTCTATCTATACTCTCTCTCTCTATCCCTATCTCTCTCTCTCTCTCTCTCTCCTCGCCTCTTTCTCTTCTCTCTCTCTCGCTCTTTCTGGGGGGCGACCTGTGATCGTCTCACTTACAGTTGCCACAACACAATAATTTCCAGCAGGGGGTTCAGAGGCCTACCTTTTTCACAGACTTCTCAGATGAGTTTTCAGATAACATTTTTTTTTCACAAAAGCACAGAGAAACACTTTTCCAACTGCTTCGGTTGATGATTTGCATGTACAGCCCAACCAAAGTCGATTATAGACAATAAACTCTCAAAAGGTCTTTAAAAATATCAAATAAACTGCAAAGGAATTTGAGACGTAGATAATTATAAGCGACAGACATGTGTAAGGGCTGAGCAGCTGCATATTAGCTGTGATTTTTTCAGGATTTGATACTAACTGCTCTAGTTTTGATACAAAATAAATTCGTAGTTATCAGAGCGAAGACATCCCTGTCTGATCAAAAGTTTCGTAATCCTCTCAACCAGCTCAGGCACAAAGGCCAGTGACAGGGTGCCGTTCACCTGTCTTCCTTAAACCCTGCATTAACCACCACGATCGTTTTTCTTACTTCCCCTGAAATTTACTCTGCAATGTTACGATCATCGAACAACAAAGATTATTTGTTGTCTGACTTGAATGTATGTACAGACTCTCGAAAGCTACTGTATACACTATCCATCTACACGCAACTGCAGACACGTGCACATGTTCACAACACGCCACAAAGTAACATGAGATCTTGAAAGTGGTTTAATGGGAAAAAAAAAGTTGTAGGGTGGAAGATGAACAGCAAAGGAAAGGAAAGAAACGTACGAGGAAACAAAAGTGGAGGGGGTGACACGGAAAGGATGGCGGAACAGAAAAAAGGGCGTGAGAAAAGAAAAGGCAAAGGCGAAGAAAGACGAAAAATATGAGCAGTAGAAGAAAGGACAGGAGGAAGGGAGCCACGAGAGAGAATGTTATATCAAGCCAAAGTGACGTGCGGGGCGGCCGCTGTTTAATGAGGTCCGGGGCGGGACGCACGCCAACGCCCGCTTTTGCCTTAGCCGCCCGTCCTGCGTCCTTCTTCGCTCGCGAGGAGCGGACGCCATAGGCTCTGCTGACAAAGGTGCCTCGAGTTCAGCGCCCCAAAACGACGAGCTGTTTGGCTTCAGGAATAATGTGCAAAAGAGGCTATCGACTCTGTCTTCCGAGGGCGATACAATTCACGAAGGCTTCGTGTACGCCATCACCCAATCGGAAAGGAAAACGGGTTAGAGGGTCATCGGGAATATTGTGCCCATTCTTGCCTTACAAAAAACATGAAGGATGGTTCTACGACGCCAGCCTTTCCCCGTCCCTTATCCTTCGGTTGTGATAACCTCCTTCGCCGTATGGCTGTGAGGGATCTCCCTTGCTGTCATTTGGTCAGACCTAAATCTTTTTGCATCAATAACATTATATGCCTTTCAATTTTTAGCTTATTTCGCGTTGGTCTTCTAAATTAGCAGGAATATATCTTTCTCGTACGTTTGTTTAAAAAAAAAAGTAGATGGAAAATGGAAAAAAGTATAATCAAATTATAAAAAAACTAAACGTTATTTGACAAAAAGTTATAATTAATAACTTATTAAACACGCTCTCATCTGTTATCAAAAACTTGCAATAGACTGGGTAATTGCAAGCAGTCTACAAGCACCGAAGGTAAATGATGCCAGATTAGGAAAGAAGAGAAACCAAGCGATTTATGGACGTTGGCAATGGTCAGACTTCTGCACATGAATTTTGAAAGGAAGACAAGACAGGAGGAGAAGCGGACAGAAAATTTATTACTCATTGTGTGTCTTTTCCCGGGGGGAGGTGGGGGATATTCAGGGTCGACGGGGGGGCGGCGGGCACTGGACTTCCTGGTGCCCTCACCCCTCCCCCCCTCGCCCCCGCCGCTTAATGGCGCTTCTGGTCGCGGCGCGGAGGGAGGGCCACGTCGCACGAGCGGAGGCCCTTTGTTTCGGTCCCTTGGTACTGGACGGGTTTGGGAAAAGCATAAATAATTTGATTCTTTAAATACATCGTGTGGCCGAACGATAAAGAAATAAAGAAAGAAAAGAAGAAAAAAAAACATAATCCAAGATCTTACAAAAAACGGTTAGCTTACTACGGAATTTTTTCCTGTTGCTATATTTTTTCCTTATATGTGGAGATGTTTCCTCCCGTCTCATTTCTTTTTCCTTTAGGCTCAAGAGAAGATATGCATCAGGGTGAAGAGGAAGAAGGGAATGCAACCCCAAAAAAAAAGTACATCAATCCCGCCGAGGGCCCGGGTGATGAAAAGTCAACACCCGGAAGGAAAAAGGTCCAAGGAGCTTAATCACGAATTCTGCGCACACGATAAGCGACCTGATGCCCCCATTTCTACCCCCGATTACACCGCCCCTTCTCCCTCACCCCACTTCCCTCGGTCATCCTACTTGGGAAGGGCGCTCAACACAGACGCAGAAGTTCAATTCCCATTGTAAAAAACAAAAAAGGTTGAGCGTATAGTTGCGCCGCGGAATTCCCCGGGCGCCTCTTCCGCCGTCTCCTTTGACCCTCGCGCCCACCCTCAGTCCTGAACCGAACCCCTTGGAAGGTGTGGGGATGTCGCTAGGACTATCAGGACCCGTGCGCCAGCGGGACCTTGCTCGCTTTGGGGCCCTCGCGCCTCGCCTTGCGCCTCCCGTGCCAGAGGCGCGCGTAGGTGTTCATAGGCACACACACACACACACACACACACACACACACACACACACACACACACACACACACACACACACACACACACACACACACACACACACACCACACACACACACACACACACACCACACAAGCTACGCACACACACACAACAACACACACACACAGACAAACGCAGTGTGTATGTTTGGATACCATATATAATATATATAGATATATATATATATATATATATATAGATATTATATATAATATATATATATCATATTATATATAATACTATATTATATATATATATATATATTTATATTTTTTTTATATATATATATAATATATATATATATATATTATATATATATTGAAATTCTCCGCTTGTGCTCTCGGTCCGAACCAGCCTAAGCGAGACTGAAAAGAGAGGTAAAGCGGAGAAGGACAAAACGGCTGAAAAGCGGCGTCTTCCTTGATTAAGGAGGGAAAAGCAGCGGGCGGACGAGAGGAACAACGAGCGCTCCACCTCTCCCGAACGAGAGCCGAGCGTTGTTGAAGCGCTCAACTGCACGACCTTTTACTGCCACATAGTTAAACCAGCCGCTCTCTCCTTGCCCTCAGTTTCCTATAATCTTTCGCTTCCTAGTACCTTCAGTCTCTAAAACCTATCTTCCGGTAAGTTTCCAAAATTCCTCTAACCTTTCAGTCTTCCCACAGTTTTTCAACTTTCAACCATCAACCTCTCACCTTTCAGTCTTCACATAACCGTCCACTCTCCTAGTGTTTTTCTGTTATCTTTTATCCTTTTTTATAACTTTTCAATCTTCCTACAACATTTCACTCTTTCTATATTTTTTTTCTAAATCAGTCTTCCTATAACCTTCCAGTCTTCCTATACCTTTTAATCTTCCCATAATCTTACGACCTTTTTATAAGCTTTAACTTCCTATAATCCTTCAGCCTTCTAATACTTTTCAACCTCCTACCTTTCTACCGACACATAACCTTGTCCAAAGTGTCCTATAAACCTTTCAAAGTAGTACTAGCAATATTACCGCCCTACTTCCCCTCCCCCCTCCCCTCCTTTCCCTTCTCCCCCCTCCTCTCCTCTTCCTACCATCCCTCACCTTTCCTTCCCCTCACCACTTTCCCCCCTCCCTCTACCCTCCCCCATTCACCTACCCTCCCCGCCAATCCACACGAGGCCTCCGTTGCAGTGACAAAATACTAAACATCCAAGTTCAAAAAAGAAAGAAAAGAAATAAAAGCGAGGAAAAACAAAAAGGCAAAAGCAAAAAAAAAGTATCAGGAAGAAGGCGGACGAGCGGGGAAACGAGTCCAGTCCCGAACTCGCCGACGAGCATCGCCGAGCGCCGCCAGCCACGGCTTTTGCATTCATGGCCCCGGATATTGCTCGTACATTGTTAACTTAGACTGTGATACAAATTAGGCGGCCAATTTTATGCACAAAGTTTTTGCAGTCAGATTCCATTAAGCTGTGACGACGAGCGGGTGGAGGGAACGAAAGAGGGGAGAGGATGGCCTTTCGGGAATACCGTAAAGAAAAGAGAAGGATGAGATGTAGAAAATAGATAGATAGGGATATTAGGTAGAGGGGGGGGGGGGGAAGAAGAAGGAGGGAGAAAATGAGGAACAACGAAAAGGAGGAGGAAAATAAACAGAGAGGAGACACAGAGGAGAGAATAAGTGAGACCAAGAGCGAGAGAGAGATGGGGGTTACAGGTAAACTGAAGGAGAGGAAGACAAATTGCCAATTAAGTAAGAGGAACAAGAAGTAAAGAGAAGAGAAGGGGCTGAGCACGAGATGGATAGATAGATAGACAGATAGAGATAGGCAGATAGGTGATAGAGTATATAGATAGATGGAATTGTTAGATAGAGGAGAGTACAGATTACAAAAAGGCAGTCAGAGCACAGATTAGATGGACATATGTATGTATGTATGTATGTATCTATATATATATATATATACATTATATATATATACATATATATATATATAATATATATATATCGAGAGAGAGATGAGAGAGAGAGAAGAGGAGTGAGAGAGATGAGAGAGAAGAGCGCAATGGCTAGAGTAGGAGGGGGTCATAATCAACGATAAACAAGGAGGACACCGCTGAATTAGTGGAGGAGCTTTGGAAAATTGAATGTGTCAGGCGCGGCTCAACGGCTGTTTACTGATAATGAAACGTGAACCTCTGCTGATGGCGGCTCTAAGGGGATCGAAGGTCAGGCTGCCTGGGTCTGCCCTGCGCGACCTGTTCGGAAAGGCTTGCTTCCCTCTGCATCCGAGGCGGCGCGAAGCCTCCTCGGACAGGAGATCGGTCGGTCTCGCCTTGGGGCGATTCGTTTTTTATGAGGATTTGTAAATTGACATCGGGTTTCGAGTGTATTTTCAGACCTGCCTTCTATGTTACACGGAACCCTCTGATTCCATCTCTCTTCCTTATCCTTCTATTTCCCTTCGCCCTCTCCGATTCGTCCTCTATTTCTCGGTTTTTCACTCCCCTTTAAGTTTAGCAAATTTAAAATATTATGCGCACAGATTTTAATCATCAGGATGTGTGATGGACTCGAGTGCGACCGGGCGCCCATGCACACATATGCTGTTTTTGACATTTACCTTTCAATTGTTTTTTTTCTTATAAGTACTGAAGATTTACCTCATATTATACCTATTGCCTTTTTTAGCAAATAATATGTAAGAAAAAAAAATCTTGGGACATTGTTCATTTCGCAAATACAACGATTACACTCTTATCTTTCGAGTCAAAACAAGACCACTCCAACACAAACACTCGCACACACAACAACAAACGCACACACACAACACACACACACACACACACACACACACACACACACCAAAACACACACACACACAACACACACACGCACACACACCACACACACACACACATTAACATATACATATATACATGTATATATATATATATATATATATATATATATCGTATATATATATATATATATACATAAAACATATACATATATTAATCCTTACAGGATTTATACTGAACAAACAAAAGAGCCCATACACACACCACACATCAGTAGTAATTTAATATGTTGTTCTGTTAAGAAGATCATTCAGTAGTGATATAAAGCTATCTAAAACAATATAATTCAGCTAAGTCCTGAACAAGTGTCACACTAGCGGCCTTCGAAGTGGAAAGGAATGGCTGTCGATGGGACGTAAAACAAGTGCACATGTAGCAAACATAGAAGATTCCCTAGAAATCATGTTGCAGCAATTCTAGGATATATTTCTCAATAATTTTGTGACAGATCAGGACTATTAGCCTGAAGTTTTTCTGTTGCGGAAAAAAAAACAGTTCAGAAATGCGGCGGTGAACTGAAGAACAGTTGCAACCGCCCGGGAATGTAAATAAACTTTCTTCAGCAAGTAATAGAGATTATTGGCGAAGGAGCGGCGCGGAGGAAGCCTCGGCTTTCCCTGGTAACCGCATATCGTGTGTTGGTCCGAGGGTAATGGTTGCTTTGTATGCAAAGGGCAGAACAACTTAATGGGATCGGCTGATCCGTTGCAACGAGGCGGTGTCACGGAAATCCTTTTCAGCGATAGATTTGGAAGTTACGTGTTCCGCCATTGTAGTAATTAGCCTTACAGAAGATTTTGGTTGATTCTATATTTATTCGATGTAAGAATAATACTTACCCAGACCTCCAGTCGAAGGTTGGTGGAGGGGCCTCCTCGCCAAGGCTTAAAGGGCTGCAGGATTCCCCCGCAGCCCCCCCCCCCCCGTTCCCCCAGCTGTCCCGCAGCCGTCCTGCGCACATAAAATTGTCTCGGGAAATTGACAGCACACGCCGCCGCGCTGGCGGACAACCTGCGCGGATTTAGAACCAATTTTGAGGACAATTAAAGGGACGGACTCGCCATGAATAATCCAGCTGAAGTTTAGTGCGCTGCGTCCAAGGATCCCTGAAGGCTGGCTCTAGATTTGGAAAAAGCTGCATTTAAGGACAACTTGCTTCTTATAATTACATATGTTAACGTTGTTTATTAGTATGGTGTTTCTATCATCATAATCAAGCACACACACCACATATACACATATACATATACATTCACACACACACACACACACACACACCCACACACACAACTATATATATATCTATATATATATATATTATAACAGAAAAATATATATATATATATACATCATAAATAAATACAACATATATATGTATGTATGTATATATATATATAGATAGAATATAATATATATATACTATATTATAACATATATACATATATACAATACATACACAACACACACACACCACACACCCACACACACACACACACGCACACATGAACACAACACACACACACACACACACACAACACACACACCACACCACACATATATATATATATATATATATATATATATATATATATATATATAGATATATACATACCTAAATAAATACATACATAATATGTATGTATATATAATATATATATATATAATAGATATATATATATATATACATCATATAAAATGATATCCAATACATACACACACACACACACACAACACACACAAACGCAACACACACACAAACACACACACACAACCCCCACACACAAACACACAAACCACAACACACACACACACAACATATATATGATATATATTATATATGATATATATATATATACATATATATATGTACATATTAATATATTTATATATATATATTATATATATTAGTATATATACAATATATATATATATCTATATATATATATATGATCTCTAATATACATATATGTTTGAGCAGCCGTGAACCTCTCCACAATCCTTCGCCATCAACACTCGATCCTGGCTTCTTTCCAATGTGACCATCGACAACCCGCACATATCTTGATCGTTGTCGCTCAGTCTTGTCTTCGGTTTTTTGGCCTTTTTCCTATTCCTCTGTTTCCTATCACCATCCCTGTCAGAGCAAGTTTTTCTCAATACTTTTACTTCTATCACAGGACAATAAAATTTAATTTCCTTTTGTCAAGAACTGGGGGTACAACAGCCGGTCTTACAATTTATTTTTCTCTCAGCACTTCATCATTCGTTCTCTTCTCTGTCCAGAATAGTAGTACTCGTCGTAACAAATGTCAAAACTATTGATCTTTTCTTGTCTATCTTTCCGTCAGGACCAACACTCAGAACCATAGATGCAATTGGGAAAAACTTAATGAGTTCATAACTCAGCTTTTGTGTAAGGTTTAAGGCTCCGGTCTTTCCAGGATGTTATGAGAGCAACTGTGGCTGTTTTTGGCCAATGGTAGTTCTCTTTTTTATCTCCGGTGAATCATCATAGTGTATTAGTTAAATCAGCTCCCAGATAAGTGAACTCTTTCATATTTTCCTACAACCATTCACTTGATTGTAAACATGTTCATCATTGTTCATTGCCAGTTATCTTTGAATCTTCATGGATCTTAGTTTTCTTGCATTATAGAAACAAGCCAGCCTTGCTTCGCTTGCTTCTCTAACTTTATAGAGTAGTTGTCGTAGTTCAGTGATCTGCGGCAAATCAAAACTATACACCAATGATTAAATACAGAAATGATAATTTTCATATATAGATATATGTAATTATATATATCATATAATAGATATAGATATACGAATATATAATATATTATATAATTATAAATATTAATATATCTTACACACGCATATATATATATATATATATATATATATATATATATATATATATATATAATATATGTGTGTGTGTGGTGTGTGGGTGTGTGTGTGTGTTGTGTATGTGTGTGCGCGTGTGTGTGTGGGTGCATTGGTGTGTTGTGTGTGTGCTGTGGGTGTGTGTGTTGTGTGTGTGGTGTGTGTTTGTGTGTGTTGTGAGTTTGTGGGTGTGTATGTATGTTATGTATGTATGCATGTAGGTATGTATGTATGTGTATATTACCGCACACACACACACACACACACACAAAAACACACACACACACACACATATTATATACTATATATATATACACACTATACCGCAAGTTAGTGAGTCTTTGTATCCTGTGCGAAACATGTGTTAACATGAAAAGGATGACCCGGTAATGTGTTAACATGAAGGGACCGGGGGCAAACATGACGCAAGCTGGCGGTGAGCGGGAGGAGCGGAGAACAAGCCGAGAGGACGCGGTTGGGTTGCTGCCTCCTGTGAAGAACCTCGTTGTGTGCCCTTGTGACCTTGATAACCTTGGTGTTGCCTGTTATAAGCCTTGTATCGTGCAGTGGGACATGCTGGTTTCACCTGTATTGTGCCTATAGAAAATTGTACTGGTAAATACCTTGTGCTAAATAAAGGAAGGACTGTCATTTTGTGGTTTTTTTCGTGCCCTGCCTCGCCACTTGGCGCTCACTTGGTGTTTCTGGGATCGTGGTGCTCGGTGCCTCTTGGAGCTGTCAGTGCACGACCCTGTGGATAGCACGCCGTCTGCCTAGCCTGCCTGGGTCTGGTGGCAGAGAGACGAGGCGGTCGGGCCCGTAACAATACATATACATATCTTCTCTTTTAACGGTAGGTTCATGTCGAGCCGCCGTTGGTCCAGCATGATACTAATTGTAGTTTTCATGTTGTGATGGTCTTGGATCGTGAGTACGTGGTAGGGTCCCCAGTCCTTTCCACGGAGGAGTGCCGGTGTTACCTTTTTAGGTAATCATGCTCTTCTTTATCCGGGTTGGGAACAGCAATGACTTGGGCTGGCTTGGACACCCAGTGGCTAGGGTGGGAAAACGCGCCGGCCGGTGACTCGAAACCCCTCGAACTCAGATTTGTGAGACTAAGTAATAAAAATAAAGTTGCAGAATGCAAGAAAATTAATTTCAATTCAAAGGAACCAAATTTGGCTGATGTAAACAAGGACATAGTCATATTAGACATGGAGAAAAAGTTGTTAAAGATGGAATCGAGCGATACAAAACGAAATTTTTTGTCAAAATTCTCAAGGTCATAAACCCCAAAATTCTCGGAGCAGAATAGCATAGTCCTCAGGAGGTTGGGATTATTCGAAAAGGGGAAAAAAGCCATTTAAAGGTGACATTCATGAATAAGCAAATGGTAACTGATGCAACATAAGAACATCTGGATAAGAAAATATACCCTAGATGACAGAGAATTACTGCAGAAGAAAATGGAAGAAGAAAAAAATCAAAAACGAGCAAAGGACTGGAGAAGAAAAAAAAATGTTCATTTGGAGGGTGAGAGGCCTCCAATCAAAAGTTACTATCGGAACCAAAATGTGGAGACTACAGTCATTAGCCTCGCAGCTTAAAGGAATACCGAAAGATTATGTAGAAATTTAGATGTTCGAAATTATTAAAAACTAGTTTCCTCCGTCGACGGTGAAACATTAAGACTAGAGGCTTCAATATTGGAAAAAGGTAGGGCAAATTAAAATGGAGGGGGTAGCAATATCAACAAGGAAGGAATTATTATAAGGAGATAGAGATTCATAAAATCCCAGGGTAGAACTAAAGGCGATTGAAGTTGAAACAAATAGAGAAAAATATAATAATACCACAGTGTACTTGCCGCCTCATGCTCGGTGGGGTCTCAAGAAATTACCAGAAACTTATTCAAAAAAAGGGAAAATTCTTGTAACTGGGGATTTTGATAACAAATTGACTGGAAATTTCGTTCCAGAGCTCACCAAATTCGTGGAATGAAAAATTAATAGAAGTCAAAAATGAATTTTGTCTCTAAAGGTGTAACGATCTTTACCAGGATAAGAGGGCAAATAGACCGTCTATGCTTAAAACTATTTTTCAAAGATAAAAATAACATTAAGGATATGGAGTGCCGCCCTCCTCTAGGACTGTGTAGTAATTAAGTTGAAATACTGCCTGCTACAGGAAAAACCATCGTAAGAAGTAAAAAAAAAGGAAAGTACAATACAAGAGAGGGATTATAGAAGCCTAAAGAGTTCTTTGATGGCATAGCTGGAAACCCTCCTGAACTGAACGAAAGAACCTTGATATGCAGTATTCTAAATTCTGCGAAGTCCTATACATAGGGAGTAGAATAAATTGTACCAAAATTCAAAACTGAAGAAGAAAAGGCCCAAAGTGGTTCAATGTTAAATGCAAGAAAATTATAGAAAACAAACACCCTCCTTTGGAGCAGGTTCAGAAGACACAGATTTCGGGCAGCGTATGAAAGGTATAAAACAGGAAGAAATGAGTTTTCCCCCAACCCATGAGGGAGGCGAAATTAGGCTTTGAAAAGGATATAATCAATAAATGTGCAAACCAACCAAAAGCTTTTCTCTAACTACATAAATAGTAAACTAAAAAGTAGAGATCAAATTAGCGCCCCCAAAAGGACAATAACATTGTTTATACTAAGGAAGAGAAAATGTGTCAATCCTTAATGAGAAATTTCAGTGAGTTTGTTCAGGACCCATACTTTGGAATGGCAAGTAACCGTACAAACGCAAATCGGAATATGAAAATACCACACTCGAAAAGAATGAAAAGACAAGACTAAAGCAGAGGGACCAGATGAGATTAGATCTAACTGGGTTCTGTGGGAATGTGCCGAAAAATTATGTACTCCCGTTATTATTAGTTTTCCCAAAAATTCTGAGAAAAGGAAAATCCCAAAAAGACTGGAAACTTGCCAAAATTACACCTTTATACAAGAACGGCGAACAAACAAAACCCTCTAAATTATAAGCCAGTTTCGTTAACTAGTGTAGTATGCAAGGTCTTAGGAAGGATAATTAGGAACTGTGGGTAAAGTACTGTGGAAAAATGATTATATCAAATAAACAATTTGGTGTTAGGGAAGGAAGGTCATTTCGTAGCAAATCTCCTCTGTTTCTATGATAGAGTTTCTGAACTAGCGGGAGTACCTTAAGGATCGGTCTTGGTGCCGATCATGTTATTTTTTCATAAATGATTTAGGGTAAAACATAAGCCAGGTAGTTAGTCTTCTGAATATGTTTGCAGACGACGTAAAATTGGGAAAAAGGGATAATAGACGATGTCTTATGCCAATGTCTCCGTGACATTCAGTTTGGTGTTGTACATGGGAAATGGAATTTACACCAGTAAATGCCATTTTTTCATTCGAGAAAGTAAAATCGTCCTTATATACCAGTAAACAGTTAGGAGACGTAACTATTAAAACTAGAACCATACGAAAAAGACCTTGGAATAATCATAAACAGAACCTGCGCCCAATTGATCATAATAAATGGACAAGGTTCATAAATGACTAGGGCTGATTGCCACATAGAGGCCTTCGGTATATGGCGAAGACATGTAAGGTCTTGAGTATGGTGGCAGTGGTATGAATTCCACACTTAAGATTATAGATAACTAGAAGAGTTCAAAGAGCACCAAACATTGTGGTTAGATGGGCACTTATACTCTAATGAGATATAAAGCTTCGAGAAAGACTACAGAAAATAGTCCTTAACTACTTCGGAAGAAAGAGGAAAAAGAGATGACATGATATGATGTTTAACTATATTACAGAACGATGCACCTTATAATCCTTGAACACCAGAAGGACGAGAGTAAACAGCAAAAAATTGTAAAGTAAAAAAGGGCAACGCAGATGTCAAGAAATTCAGTTTCCCAAACAGAAATATTAAAACTTGGACAATCTTCCAAATAACCGCTGGTTGTGCCAAAATAATGCTTAATTTGAAAAGATATTATAATTTTAAATATAGTAGACAGGATCATCTGAGGCTTAGCTTTTCTCCCCCTTACTGAAACACCTAGGTAAGAGACACTATTAAGAACACACACACCAACATACGATTTCTTCATGTGTGTGAGATAATCATAGCAATGGTAATGAAAAAAATAATATAGGCTCCTTTGTATTCAGTAACGGAAGATGTTTCTTCATTATGGAACTTAATATTGGAAACGTATATCATACTCTGAACAGCGAAAAGGTAAAACATAAAATCAGAGCACCCTTCAATCCGCATTCATGAGTTAACAAGATCATCCACTGGAAACACATGAATTATTTTTATACAGCAATAAACATAAATCAATATGTGTTTACAGCATTAAAAAATGACTGATCAAGCACAATAGATTATAATAATAAGAAAAATAATCCAAATCAACAAACAATACGGAATTTTCTGAGAAAAATATTAGCATTAACTATGGCAGCACTCACACCGCCTGAAAAAATAACGGAGAGATACTAAAAATATGTCGAAGATATTTTTAACAAGGTAGGCATACAGCGTAGGACAGATACCACACACTGGATTGCAAAACCGCTTTTTTCGAAAGTCGATTTGTTTTGACCAGTTCTGTATATTCGATTAAAAGAAAATATGATTATAACCTCTCGATATCACAGACTTCATATCCGAAAATTGTGGAATTATGAAAAATCGAGTACGCTCCGAAAGGAGAAAACATTAGGGGGGGTACTCTTTCATTTTTGAGAAGATTCAAAATGATTTCTCAATGCGTGTCTCCCCGGGTCGCCAGTTGGGGTTGGGGGGAAGAGAAAGGTGGGGGGGGGGGGGCTGGGGAGAGGACAAGGGAAAGTTGGAATAGGGCGGGGGGGATGTGCAGAAGGGAGGCGAAGGAATAAAATAGACCAACTACCTACAGAGTGGAACTATTGGGTGGCCAAAGATTGAGATCAGAGAGAGAAGAGAATAAGAAAGAGGAGAGAAAGAGAAGGAAAAGACTGTGAACATAGAGAGAGCCCGGAAATAAAACAACGCTTGGGGTCGAGAGGAGAGAAAATTATCATGACTGTCGAATTCAGGACCATGATAGAAGAATCGAATGATATGGACATTGAAACTAAGGAGAATTAAATGATATGATACGCAGTAATATCAAATGAAATGAGTGAAACTAAACAACAAAATGCAGTACCCATAACGTAAGCTCAAGCAAATTGATATGATAAAAAATTAACGACAAACACACAAGCAAAGTAAACAAATATATAAACGATGAACACCAAACGGCCAGAGTGGCTGTTAATATCGGGGAGAAAGAAAGAAAATGTTTTATTACATATTGACTCATATGATGGCTGTGACAGAATATTGGAAACTATACACCTTTGGGCCAGGGAGCCCTAGTGTGTTATCTGTATATTAATATATATATATGATATATATAGATATATTATATATATATATATATATTTATATATGTATTATATATATATATTTAGTATATATATATAGCTATATATATATTAATATACCTATATATATATATTATTTACACTCACATCTTATATACATCATACATATATATATATTATATCTATATATATATTCTATATATATATATATAATATATAGATATATATGTCTGTCTTTAATGTACACACAAACACACAACACACACCAAACACACACACACACACACACACACACACACCCAAACCACACACATACACACACACAAACAAATAGACACACACACACCCACACACACAGACACAGCACACACCACACACAACACACACACACATATATATATATACATATATATATATATATATCTGAATATATATACTATATATAATATATATATTTATATATATATCTATATATATTAATATATATATTTATTATATATCATATACATAGGCATGTAATGTGTGTGGTGTGTGTGTGTGTGTGTGTGTGTGGGGGGGGGGGGGGTGTGTGTGTGTGTGTGTGGTGTGGTGTGTGTGTGTGTGTGTGGTATATTGTATGTATATATTATATATATACATATATATATATATATATACATATATATCACATATATATATATTATATATTATATATATAATATATAATTATATATATATATATATATATATATATTTCTATATATATTACGGTACCACCGGCACTCTCCGTGGAAAGAAACTGGGGACCCACACGTACTCACTCCAAAGGGCATCCAACATGAAACTACAATTAATTCATGCTGTGACCATGCGGCTCAGACATGAACCTACGTTAAAGAAGAAGTATATCTATAAACACACATATTTCTAAACACACCACACACACACACACACACACACACACACACACATATATATAGATATGCCATGCATAAATGTATATATATATATAATATATTATTATATATATATATATTATATCTATATATATCATATATATTATATTATGTAATGTATGTATATATATATATTATATATATATATATATATTATTATATATATATATATATATATATATTTATATATGTATATATGTATGTATATAGTACATGTATGTATGGGGTATGTGTAATATATGTGTATGTATTAGATAGATGGACATCACACACACACAAAAAAAAACACACCACCACACACACAACTACACAACACACCACACACACACACACACACACACACACACACACACACACACACACACGCACACACATATTATATATATATATATTATATATATATATATATGTTTATAATATATTATATATATATATATATATATATTATATGTTTATATATATATATATATATTATATATATCTTATAATATATATTAAATATAAAAAAATTTTAAAAAAAAATTGGGGGGGATGTGGGTTCCTCAATGTATATATATATATATATACAGAACCAACAAACACAACACAACACACACACAACACACACACACACACCACACAATCACAGCCACACCTGTATATCAATAGATCTTATATTTATATATATATATATATATATATTAATATATTAGAATATTTTCTATAGATATTAAATAATATAAACACCACACAGCATATACAACCCCACCACACACAACCACACCCACCTATAATAGCAGTTTTATGCCCATGCATAAATGGTGTATATATCTATCTCTATAAATATTATTATTTAATATAATTTATATCTATACTATAATATAATATTTTTTATAATATTGATTACAATATATGTATTTTTTCGTATATACATGTATGTTAATGTATGTTGGTAACTATATGTTCTAATAGTCTAGATTTAGAGTACAATTTACACAACACCTCACACACACAAAAAACACACAAAACACACAAACCAACACACACCCACACCCACACACACACACACACACCCACCCACACACCCCACCCAACAACCCACCAACACACAACCCAACAACCGACACCCACACACATCTATATTTATTATCTATCTATTAATTATATAGTATTTAATATTTTTCATCGCTATATTGTGTGTTGTGTGGGGTGTTTGTGGTGTTGGTGGTGTGGGTTGTGGTTGGTTTTGTGTTTGTGTGTGAAAATGGGGGTTTGGTGTGTTGTGGTGGGTGTGTTGTGTTGGGTGGTGTGTGGGTGTGTGTAGTTTAATCTCTCTCTCTACTGAGTCTATCTCGATTATCTTAACTCTTTCCCTATTTATCTATCTTATATTCATTATATCATATCTATATAATATATCTATATATATTCTTATGCATCTATCTAATCTTCCTCTCTGTGTGTGGTTTTGTGGTGTGTTGTGTGTGTTGGTGTTGTGTGGGGTGTGTGGTTGGTGGGTTGGGTGGTGGTGGTGGTGTGTGTGGGGTTGGGTTGTGGGTGTGTGGTATGTTGTGAGGGGGTTTTTTGTCACATGTACCTATACTATCCTCTCTATATACTCTATATTATCTTACTTAATCTATCATCATCCTTATAATCCACATATTCTCTATATAAATCATATATTACAATATTTATCTGGTGGGGTGTGGTTGGGGGTGGGTCCCCGCCCCCCTGTGTGGGTTGTTGTTGTGGTCTGGTATGTGTTATGGCTGTGTGTGGGTGTGGGGGTCCCCCCCCCCTGTTGTTGGTGGGGTGGCGTAAATGCACATAATCTATGCCAATATATGTTAAGCCCACACACAAACTTAAACAACATAACCAACTTCCCCAAACAACTCACATTATATACACCACATATACAATACAAGCATAGAAAGTAATAATATAATGTTTTATAGTGTTGTTACCTCAATAATATATATATAGCTACTATACATATTATATATATATATATTATATTGTATATGTTTAAATATATATATATTATAGATATTATAGATAATAATAGCCTAATATATATATTATAATATATGTATCATAATACTATGCTCTCTTTTTTCCTATCATCGGCATCCACTGGGGTTTTCTGTTGTAGGTTTTTTTATTCTCCGTTTTTCCTTTCTTTTCCCGTTTGCTCCAAGGGGCCCCTTTCTAGTGTCTGTTTCGTTTGAGGCTTCCCTTTTCATATTTTTTCCCTTTGTCCTTTTCCTTTAAGCTGGGAATTTGTGTAATAGATCCGCTGGAAACATTAATTTCCTGCAAACGTGGTGTAAGAAGAGAGACAGAGAGAGAGAAGCAGGGAGGGAGGAGAGAGAAGAGGAGAAGGAGAGAAGGAGAAGAGGGAAAGAGAGAAGAGAGAGAGATGAGAAAATGGAGAGAGAGGAGAGAGGAGGGGGAGAGAAGAAAAAGAGAGGAGAAGAAAGAGAGAAGAGGGGGGGGGAAGGGCATGGGGAAGGAGGGAAACAGAGAAGAGAGGAGGGATAGAAGAGAGAGAGGAAAGAGGACAAGGAGCAGATGCGAGAGCGAGGGTCTGATGAGAAGCCGTCAGACAGCAGCGGAGCCAGCGGAGCGGAGCGACGAGAGACAGTAGAGCAGTTGAGGAGAAAAGAGAGGGAGGGAAGGGAGGGATGGGGAGGAGGGAAACAGAGACAGGCGTAGAGGATCGACACCACAGAGAGAGAGAGAAGAAGAGAGAGGAGGACCGCGCGATACGAGACGTGCTACGCGGCAGGGGGGGGGGGGGAGAGAGGAGCGGAGAGCGGAGAAAGCGAGAGAGACGCGCGAGACGGCGAGGGAGTCCTCGCGAGGTATACTAGCGGATGCGACGCTGACGACGCAGGGGGTGGGGCAAGGGGCTGGGGGAGGGCGGACAGACGAGAACACGGGATGGGATGTGATAGCACAGGAGAAGGAGAGAAGAGAAGCAGGCAGCAGAAGAGCGAGAGAGAGAAGGAGAGAGAAGAGAGCAGAGAGAGGGAGCAGCGGGAGAGAGGGCGGGTAACACATGGGGAAGGCGGACAAAGAGAGAAGAGAGGGGACTAAAGACAAAAGAGAGAGGAGAGAGAGGGGAGCTTGTAGCGAAAAATCGAGAGGAGAGAAGAGGGAAAGAAGAGAGAGAAGATAGAGGGAGAAGAGACGGAGAGAGAGAGAGAAGAGGAGTGAGAAGAGAGACGAGCGAGAGAGAGAGAGAGAGACAGCGAGATGAGAAAGAGGCAGGAGAGGGGGTGGGGGGTCAAGGGGGGGGGGGGGAGGCATGGGGGAGGAGGCGCGAGACGAGATGGATCAACCCGCAGAAGCGCGCGAGCAGGGAGAGCATGAGAGAGGGCGAGAAAGGAGAGAGCAGAGACGCAGAAGCGGGAGAGCGCTCGCGAGCGAGAGCAGAGAGAGGAGAGAGAGAGAATTGCAGCGAAGAGACGCAGAGGCGACAAACAGGGGTCAGGTGTGGGGGGACCAGGGAAGGCAAAAGAAGAGAGAGAGGGGCTCGAAGGAGCAGCGCAGAGAGAGCAGTCGCGCGAGAGCGAGAAGAAAGAGGAGAAGGAGCGAAGCGCGGAGAGCGCGCCGAGAGACGAAGCGAAGCACGAAACAGAGAGAGGGTAGCAGCGAGCAGAGCGGAGACGAGCAGCAGAGCGAAGCGAGGAGGAGAGGAAGCGAGCGAGGCGCGGGGGGAGGGTCCCCATAACGGGAGGGGAAAGAAGCAAGGGAAGAATTGAAGGCGAAAATCACGAACGAGAGACAAACGGAGCATCTTGCAAGGAAAAGAAGCCAGTTTTTTTTTTTTTTTGTTAGAAAATGTTTGCGGCAGGAGTACAGCCAGAAAAATAGAAGAAACGGAATATCAAGAGGAAATCCCCACCGGACGAGGGATCGCCGACCCCCTTTCCCCCGGCACAACCGGGCACTTTTCCCCGGCCCGGTGGAGGGGCTGCCACAGTGCCCCTCCCTCCGGAGCCTTCCGGGGGTCCAATGCAAGAAGGGAAGCTGGGGCAGGGATAAAGGATACGCAGAAGAAAAATGGAGGACAGATGGAAAAAGGACCGAACGGGCAAAGGAGGTTAATGGTTTGGTAAAGAGAGGAACAAGAGAAGAAGAACCCCTTTTTTCGAAGCCCAACCGAAGGAAGGAGGGCGGAGGCCCGCCCCCCCCGGGGGGGCCCACGAATGGTTTTCGGCCTCCTCCGGCCACCCCGGAACCCCTCGTTTTGGATTATTTGTTTTTCGCCCTTTTCCGTTTCGTGGGCCCGCCCCCCTTTGGTGCCAACACCCCGCCCCTTTTTTTTTGTCCCTTTCCTCGCCTGCCCCCTTCCGACCCTCTCCCCCCAACGGTAATGGCCGCTCGTTTGTTTTGGTCCCCACCCCCATGTGGGGTGAAGGCGAAGGAAAGTGGGGGATAATGGGGGGGGGGGGTACGAAATACCTCCTACCTAACCACGCACAACCTTCCCCTTCCCTTTCCCCCTCACCGCCCCCCTTCCCCCTCTTATCCCCTCCCTCCTCCTCCCCTCGACCCCGGTGCCCCCCGCGCCCCTCCCATCCGCCTTGTACCACCGACCCCCCCCCCCCATGAAATTATTTCCAAATTTCCAAAATTGCCGATGGTGGGGGAACCGACCGGCTGGCTCCGGCGTGAACCGTCGCGGGACGGCGGAGAAGAACGCACTCCAATCGCGCTGCTCTGGGTCGCCCGACGGCCGTGGGGCTCCGTGGTCGGCCGGCGGGGGAGAAAAGCTGCGAGGGTTTTTTTTTTGGAGTTTTTTGGGAGAATGTTTTTTTGGTTTTTGTTGTTTTAGCCGCCAAACCGTTGTTGTTTTTGGCCTAATGGACGGAGAAGCAGTGGGGGGCGTTCCCGGAGCCCCAAACGAGAAAGAGTAGGCAGAAACATAAAAAACGGAGGGGGAGAAAAGTAAAAAAACAGATGGGAGATAACCCCATAACCCACACGTCGGGGAGAATTAGACCGCAAAAAACACAACAGGTGCCGTAAGGGAGGCACTTTTGGGAAAGGTTAATTTGAACAAACATGGGACAGGTAAAGGGACCAAAAAAACGGAACCGGGGGGGTGAGCCCGATAAGAAAAGTCACGATATATGCTGTGGGCTAAGAAGAAGGAATTCCACTACGCCTGTACGTGTGAATGCATTGTGTGCCGGGTGGTACTTGTGGGGGGAAAGCCCGTACGTGGCGGGCGGGTCGGGCGTGAGGCGGGGATGGGGAAGAAGGTGTCGTCCCTTTGTCATACGTAGGCGAATTTTTATCATGATTTGAATAAACTTGTTTTGCCCCTAATTTTAATAAGTGCCCCGTATAGCTAAAGGGGTGGGGGTGGGGGGGGGGGATGGGGTTTTTTAATCCATTTTTGTTTTTTTTTTTCTTTTTTCTTTTATTCCAAAAAAAAAAGTTTTTTTTTTTTAAATAACACCAGAAAAAGATTTTAAGTGGTAAAACTATATGCCCACATATAGGGGAAAATTAAAGAGAGGGGAGGGATGGGGGGGGAGGAGGAAAGAAATTTTCCGAATGTCCCAACAAAAATCCCTTTGCCACCCTTCATAAAATTCCACCTAGTCCACCTGGCAATGATGATGCGGATAAAAATAATTCAGTTGTGTGTTGGGCACTCAACCTTTTGCCCTTATATGCAGTAAAAAATTTTTTGGTTTCCCTCTGAGGAAAACCTCTGCAAAGACCACCCCAAAAACTAACTTATTTTTATCTTTAATTTTTTCCGAATTCTTTGAAATCCGAACACCATATTTGCATACAGTTTCCCCCTTTCCTTAAAGCTGTAATAACTCCAGGGCCTAAATTAGCGGCGTTTCCCCTTTTTTTGTTTGATTAGTATTTAACCTGAAAATTCCTCCTAAACCAGCATCCACATCCCCCTTTGAACTCACGGCCCATGGTCCCCCCCGCGCACCCACGGGTCCGAGGAAATTCTTTTGTCCCCCACCCTGAAGATTTTTCCTCCTTCTGTGGATTGCAGAAAACCCCATTCGGCCCCCGTCCTTTTGTGGGTCCCCCTTCCACTGTCCTCGCGTGACAAAATTCCTGCTGATGTTAATCGTGGTGTGTTGGGGTCCGGTCATTGTGGGGAATAATCCCTTTGTTTTTTTTTCCCGTTCGATTTTTAATAGATTTCCATATTGGGTTTTTTAAGAGTAAGAGATCAGTTTTGCCCACTTAGATTATACGGTTTTTGGTGTTTTTACCTTTGTATGAAAATTGAAAAAACTCCGCGGTAATTAAGGTTTTTGCCCCCCCGAAAGAAATGCCCCGCGCGAGGCTGAAGACCCATTTTGAACTGACGGGCCCCACACAGAAGATTGCTTTTCCAGGGGTTACAGTTTCCACCAAACAAAAGGAAAGGAAAGG
Organism: Penaeus monodon; assembly: GCF_015228065.2. Classification (NCBI taxonomy): domain Eukaryota; kingdom Metazoa; phylum Arthropoda; class Malacostraca; order Decapoda; family Penaeidae; genus Penaeus; species Penaeus monodon. The sequence goes on along the minus strand of NC_051399.1, from coordinate 14,241,536 downwards.
GAAAAGAAAAAAAATCCGGCCCCCCAAAAAAATATAATTGTTGGTTTATTTAACATCAGAATTTTTTTTAGGGAAATGACATTTGAATTTTTGAACATCACAACAACTCCACGTTATCTTAGCTATTTATTCTATATACGAAGAAGCCATAAATCTAACACTTTCTCCCTTGCTTAATACATTGGCCCAAGAATACATTACTAGCCAACCAGAGCAAAAAAACCTCCAAATTCTTTTTTTTTCCATATCAAACTCCCATTATACAGGTTTTGATCCTCAATCTTTTTAAGATCCTTGTTGCAAATAAGGGCCCGCCCCATGCATCCAATTAAGGAAGATCCCTTCCCTCGGCGCGGGAAGAAAAACCTTTTGCGCATTCACGTAGGGTTTCCATTGGGCATTTTGGATAAAGTTTGTTTTTTTGCCTGTAGTGGGGAAATACCCCCGAAAACATGGGGAGAACCTTGGGCGGATTTTTTTTTCCCCAAATCTTCTTAAGAAAGCCCATATTGATATATATTTTGCTTCCCGTTCCCATCTCCGTTTGTTTAATTTTTTTCTGCTTTTTTTTAGTTTTGGGCGCTGCCCTGTTCTCCAAGGGGTCTTGTGAGAACTTAGAACCGGTGTGTGCCAGAGAGTAAACCAATGTGTTCCCGGAAAGAGCCATCATTAGAGGGTCTTTCGTAAGGCACTCCAACCGTGTTTTTTCTTGAAGCTTCAGACCTTTTATAATCCTAAGTAAATGGCAAAATACCAATTTAAGTTAAAATATGAACGTATATTAGATTGTGTTTGGCGGTGGGTTGGTATGGTTTATTGATAATAATAATAATCTATATATATATATATATATATTTGTACTAATTTAATTTATATATATATAAAATAATAGATTATATATATATTATGGTAATAAAACCAACATACACACCACACAACACCACCAAAACAACACACACAGCGTGTCAAAAGTGTATATATTGTTACAAAAGTGCCAACATACCACACACACACACACCCACACACACACTGTAAATTGTAAAATTATATGGTACCACACCACACAATAACATACACGAAACGACACCACCCACACACACACCACACACACACCACAACACACAACACAATATAATATATATATATATATAAATATATATATATATAAAATATAATGAATTATATATAAAAAGCACACACGCGCCACCACCAAACACACACACACACACCACATAACACACACACACACACACACACACACACACACACACATATATATTAATATATAATATAATCTATAATGTAATAATATTATATGTATATATACATTATTATATATACAAGTAATCTATATTATATTATATTAATAGTATTATATATCTACATAATTATTAAAATATATAATAAATATGATCATACCATATTATAATAATAGTATTAAATATATTACACTTATTATATAAATATATATATATACTATTATAATAGTAATATAATTATATTATAGATAAGGAATAGTATATATATATAATGTTATATTATATAATTTATAATATATATATATATTATATTATATTTTATATATTTACAAAAACATCGTAATCTTAAATTATATATATAATTAATAATATTATTTATTATATATTAATATTAGTAATAATATATATTTATAAATCTAATATAGATATATATATATATAAGATATATATCATAAATATATAAATAATATATATATTATATGCAGGTGGTTCGTAGGGAAAAGTCCCGACGCGTGGCCCAAATAGCGCGCTGGAACCCACGGTTGAAAAATTTAGGAAGGCCCACACCCTAGCCATGTTAAAAGGGCAAATGACCTTTTTTCTTCAAATACATTAAATTGGGGAGAGGGCCCCCCCCCTCTTGGGGGATCCCGCAGTAGAATAAAATTGGTTTGTTTTGTTTGAACAGAATAAAACCAATATATTTGTATATATATGTATGTATATAGATATATTACTAATAATATATATAGATAATATATATCTATATTTGTCAGGGGCCCCCCCCAATGAGATAGGTTCTTTTCAAGAGTAAATTGGTTAGATATGACTCAAGCTTTTAGGGTTGTTAACGGGTAGACAACCAAGGAATTTTTTTCTTGACCTTCCCCTTTACTGAAAGAGTAAATGATGGGAAATGGCGGTTTGCTTTTCCCTGGGGGCCGGGAGGGGTGTTTGCTCCCTTGGCTTTTCACCCACAGGGAATCCTGCCCCTGTCCCCACACTTCCACTGTTGGGGATATAAGGACGGGTAAATAAATCACGAGGAATAGACAATGCCAAACCCTGAAACATTTGGGTTGTGGCAAGAAAAGTATGAAATAATCAAGGTTAAAGCCAATGATCCCCCCATGCACACGTAAATGCAATATTTATAAATGTAAGTTGTGAAAGAAATTATGTATGTGGAGAAAAATATGTAAAATTAATAAATAAATTTATGGAGATGTGAATATAGTAATATGATAGAATTATAGCTTGGCGTTTTAACACCCCATCCCCTGGGATTTAAAGAATGGGTAGAAAAGTAAAAAAAGACCACAACCAATAAAAAAACATGGATGGCAAAGGTGTTTTTGGTATGGGAACAAAGCAGTGTTGATGTTGATAATTTACATTATCGATGAATATTGGTAAAAGGTTTGAAAAGAATTTGCCCCGAGAGTGCCCCATAATTCCACTCATGCGTTCAGAAAAAACTTACAGTTGATGTCCACAGGCAGCGCTTAAGAAGGGTGCACCCAAAATCCTCCAGGTGGCAATCAAAGGAATCAGGTATGAAGTTTTGAAAGATCTTGCAATTATCCCTTACAAGCCAAGTAAGTAATTAAGCTATTGTTTTTTTTGTTTTTTTGAACAAATCTTAACACTTTGAATCTTTTTTGAAGAGTGGGGTGCGAGGTTGAAAGGGACAAAAGCTTGGTGGAGACAGAGGGTTTGGGGTTTAATTGCCTTTGGTAATTGGTTTGATGGGGGGGAAAGATTGTTTGGAAGCAACTGAAAGGAAAATCAAGCAAGTGTCCCCAGGGTGCAACTGGGTTTTTTTAGCGGAATGTATGATGTTTTCCTAATGGATCCGTGCTGGGTTTTGTTAGGAGATGAACAATCCTGCATGGGGCCTAAAGGAAATTTGCCATGGGTAGGAGGTGGTTTTGTTTGGGGTTTTGGGTCCTTCCATCCCTTGTGTGAATATGTGGTTCCCCATGCCTTGGGGTCCCTTTTCGAAATCTGCAACAGCATTTGGCAAGCCAGCAGAGGAGGGAATAATGCCTGAAAGGAATCATCCAACAAAGGTTGCTGAGAGTTTGGAATGACTTTTGCTTATGTCCAGAGTTCAGCAGCTAGGCAGCAAACATCAGTCCCACCCCTGGGCAACTGGGGGTTAGATATCAGCCAAGGAAAACTGTGCTCCCCGCAAATATGAAACAAAGTATTTGGGGTTGGGCTTAGCAATGGGGTGGGTGTTTGTGGTGCCAGAAACTAGAAATTTTTTCCCGGAAGGTGTGTTGTAAAAACGAATTTCCCATTCCCCCCACCCCCGCTGCCACCAGTGTTTTAAGACGGGGCCCAAAGAGGATAGGGGCCCCCTTTCAAAAGTTATAGAAAAGAACAATGAATCTTTTAAAAGGGTGGAAGGTCAAGACAACTCACTGTTGTTTTTGAAAGAGTAATATGATGGGAGGTGGGCCCAACTGCTCCCTTCAGGGGCGAGGTTTTGCTCTTTTGACTCCCCACAAGGGAAAAAATCCTTGCTCTGTCCCCCCCCCCTTAAAATTGGTAAGGGTGGGGAAATAAGAAAGGGACAGGGCATAACATTATACCCTTTAGGCCCCCCTTCAAGAGTAGATTAGTAGATTGGACCAGCTTAGGGGGTTAAGGTAGACCAGCCAAGAATGTCTTGACTTATTCCAATTTGAAGAGTATTGGGAGGTGTTGGGTGTGGTTGGCTTCCTAGGTGTTTGCCTTCCTTGGCTCCCCCCAACAGGGAAACTCTTCCTGGCTTAACACAATTGGAGTGTTGATTTAGGACAGGCCAAATCACGAGTTTTTTTTTTAGCATCGGGTGACCCCAATCGGTTGGGGTGAAGAAAAGGTAGTTGGTAAAAAACACAGATACCAATTATCTTGGGAGACAGGGGAATAGACCAACCACCAACACTGGTAAATGGGTGGACCCAAGGGAAGATATGATAATCAAGTTAAAGCAAAATGAATCATTGCATATATGGCATATACTCTATAGTATATTATATATTATATACTATATATATTTTATATATATACAATATTTATAATATTAATTATAATATATAAATATATTATATATATTAATATATATATATATATAATATATTATATAGTTATATTTTTAATATATATCTCTTACACCATATACCATAATATATATTATAATATAAATATAATGTATACCCGTTGTTGGGGGTTGGTGTTTGTTGGGTGGGTGTGGTATACAATATATAATATAATTATATATATATATAGATATATTATAGTAGTCAAATAAGTATTATTATTATACATTTAAATACATTACACACAAGGCAAATGGGTTCCTGGGTGGGTGTGGCGTGTTGTGTTATACACCACAAACACACCACCCACACACACACATATATATATTATATGTATATATATATATTTACTATAAATATTATTATATATAATATAAATATATATATATAATACAATATACTACATACAGCCAAACTCAATGGGGCATGTGGGGTGGTTTGTTTGCCGTGTGGTTGTAATAAAGACACACCCCACACACACACACCACCCACACACTAGTTATATATTATATAAAATATATACTGTTATATATATTATAGATTTATTATAATTATATATATATTAGGTATAAATTATCTATATATATAACTATATACTTATATATATATCATCTGATAATAATATATAATGTATATATTAGATTAACATTATCTTTCAACATAAACACCAAAGGCCAATGTGGTTTTATATAAAAAAAATAAATTTACTTTAAAAGGGCCCTCTGGGGAAGGGGGGGGTTGGGGGGGTTGGGGAAAAAAAAAAAAAAAAAAAAAAAAAAAAAAAAAAAATTTTTTTTTTTTTTTTTTTTTTTTTTTTTTTTTTTTTTTTTTTTTTTTTTTCTTGGGAAAATTTTTTTTAATTTTTTTTAAATTTTATTTTTTAAAATTTTTTTTTCCCCCAACAAAAAAATTTTTTCAAAATTTTTTGGGTTTTCCCAGTTTTTTAAAAAACCCCTAATTTAAAAATTTTTTTTAAAAAATACAAATTTAAAATAAAAAAAAATAATTACATAATTAAAAAAAAACTTTAAAAAATAACAAAAATAAAAAAAAAAAAATTTTTTAAAAAAAATTTTTTTAAATATTTTTTAATTTTTTTTAATAAAAAAATAAATTTTTAAAAAAAATTTTTTAAAAATTTTTAAAAAAAATTAAATATTTTAAAATAAAAAAAAATTTTTAATTATAATTTTATTTTTAATTTATAAAATAATTTTTTCTTTTTTAATTTAATTCTAAAAAATTAAAAATTATTTATTTTTAAAAGTTTTAAAATTTTTTTTTTATAATTTTTTTAAATTTTAAATAAAATTTTAAAAAATTTTTTTTTTTTTTAAAAAAAAATTTTTTTTTTTTTTTTTGGGGTTTTTTTTAATGTTTTTTTTTTTTTTTGTTTTTGATAAAAATTTTTGTTTTTTTTTTCTTTTTTTTTAAAAATTTTTTTTTTTTTTTTTTTACGGTTTTTTTTGTTTTTGGGGGGGGCCCTGTTTTGTTTTTGGGGGGGGGTTTTTTTTGGGGTTTTTTTTTTTTTTTTTGCGACTTTGTTGTTTTTTTTTTGGGGGGGTTTTTTTAAAAATTTTTTTTTTTTTTGTTTGGTTTTTTTTTTGTTTGTGTTGTTTGTGGTTTTGGGGGTTTTTGGGGTGGTTTTGATTTGGGGGGGCGGTTTGGGGGGTTTGGGTTTTTTTGTTGTGTGGGGGTGTTTTTTGGGGGGGGGGGGTTTTTTGGGGGTTTTTTTTTTTTTTTTTTTGGTTTGTTTTTTTTTTTTGGGGTTATTGTTTGGGTTCGTTTTTTTTATTTGTTTTGGGGGGGAATGGGTGTTTTTTTGGGGGTGGGTGTGGGTGGGTGTGGTGGTGTGTTTTGGTTTTTGGGTTTTTGTGTGGTGTTGTGTGTGTGGGGTGGTGGTTGTTTGTTGGGGTTGTGGGTGAGTGTGGGGGGTGGGTGGTGGTGTTTTGGGGTTGTGTGTGGTGGGGTGGGGGGTGTTGGTGGGGGGTGGTGGGTGGGTTTGGGTGGTGGTGTTGTGGTGGTGTGTTGGTGGTGGTGTGTGGGGGTGTTTGTGGGGTTGTGGTGGTTTTGGGTGGTGGTGTTGTTTTTTTGGGGGTTGTTGTTTTATTTGGGGGGTGTTGGTGGGGTGGGAGGGGAGTTTGGGGTTTTTTTATTTTGTGTTGGTGTTTTTGTTGGGGGTTGTGTTGGTTGTGTGGTTTTTTTTTTTTTTTTTTTTGTTTTTTTTTTTTTTGGGGGGGGAAATAGGAAAGGGGGGGGTTTTTGGGATTTTGGTTTTGTTAACTTTAAGAAAATTTGGGGGGGGTTGGTTTTGGGGTTTTGGGTTTGGGGGTTTTTTTTTTTAAAAAATTTTATAAAGAAGGGGGGGCCCCCAAATTTACAAAAAGGGGGGTTTTTTTTTAAATTTTTTTTACAAAAAAAAGCTTTAAATTTTTCCCCGGGGGTTTTTTTTAAATTTTTTTTAAGGCTTTGGGGGCGTGAAAAAAGGCCCCCCGTTTTTTGGGGGCGTTTACTCCCCCTTTTAATTTTTTAAAAACACCTCCCCCGTAAAATTTTATCCTCTTTACGAAAGGGAAACACCACACCCACCACCCTCTCCAACTCACTCATATAGGGAAAGAAAAAAAACCCAAAAAAATCCCAAAAATAAAAACAAAAACAAAAGAAAAGAAAAAAGGGGGGGAAAAGGGGGGAAGAGGAGAGAGAGAGAGGAGAGGAGAAGGAGAGAGAAAACCCAAGAAGAGAAGAGAGAAACCAGAGAAACAAAGGAAAAATAAGGGGGGGAAAAAAGAGAGGGAGGGTAAAAAAAGGGAAAAAAAAGGGGAATGGGGGGGGGGGGGGGGGGCCCCCCCCCCCGAAGAAAAAAGAGGGGAGAGGACAGAAAGAGAGAGGAGAGAGAGGAGGAGAGGAAGGAGAGAAGAAGAGAGAGAAGAGAGAAAGAGGAGAGGAGAGAGAGGAGGAGAAGGAGAGAGAGAGAGAGAGAGGAAAAAGGGGGGGGGAAGGTGGAGGGGAAGAGAGGGGGGGGGGAGGAGGGGAAGGGGGAAAAGAAAAAAGAGAGGGTGGAAAGAAAGAGAAAGAAAAAATAGAAGAGAGAGAGAGACAGAGAGAGAGAGGAGAAATGAGAAGAGAGAGAGGGGGGAAGAGAGGAAAAAAAGGGGGGGGGGGAAGAGAGGAAAAGGGGAAAGAAGAGAAGAAAAGGGGAAAAAAGAAGAAGAGGAAGAAAGGAAGAAGAGAAGAGGGGAAGGAGAGGGGGGTGGGGGAGGGGGGGAAAGAGAAAAAAAGGGAAAAAAGAAAGAGAAAAGAAATAGAGAAGAAGAAGAGAGAGAGGGAGAAAAGAGAGAGAGGGGGGGGGGAGAGGGAAGGGGAAGGAGAAGAGAGGGGAGGAAGAAGAAAGAGAGGGGGGAAGAGAAAGGGGAGAGAAAGAGAGGAAGAGAGAGAAGAGAGAGAGAGAAAAAGAAAAGGGAAGAGAGAGAAAAAGGAGAAAGAAAGGAGGGGGGAAGAGGAGAGAGAGAGAGGAGAGAGGAGAGAAAAGAGAGAGGGAAGAGAGAGAGGGAGAGGGGAGGAGAGAGAGAAAAGGAGGAGGAGAGAGAAGAGGAGAGGAGAAGGAAAAATTAAAAACCGCCATTGATTCCCCGTATACGCGCTTAGTAAAGGGGACAATACAAAAAATCTTTTTTGAAAAAGGCCAACCTTTCGGTTACTTTTGAGGCGCACATGGAAACCGGCCCCAAGGCTAGCGGGGTGGCCCCCATTTGCAGGGGAAAAGAGATCTCTAATAATTTTTTAAATTTTTGCCATCGACGAAATTCTCCTTTGGTGTAAACAAACACATGGAAAGGAAAAAGTTAAAAAAAGCGCAGTAAGTAGTACATACGTTAAAATTTCCTGATCTCAAGGGGAAAAAAAGACGGGAATTCCTCAGAATAAGAAAGGGGCTATGGCGATAGAAAAACCGCTTTGCTTGAGTGACCAGCCGTGGAAAATTATAAAATTAAGGTAGGATTTCACCACTCTTTTATGCGAATGAAATTTTCAGCTGTAAGGTAACACACAGGAAGTAATTACCAAAACAAAAAAGAGAGAGCAAGACAAATTATTTTCCCCGTTGTAGGATTTTTTTTTTGAGCCGTCGTCAAAAAGAATTTCCTTCGTCCCCCCGCTTAAAACACCCCGAACTAAGGAAGGGGTTTCGAGGCTATTACAAAAAATTCCCTTAAAAAACGCCCCTCCCCAATTAATTTCCTATGGTTTACGAGGGCCTTGGGGGAGTAAAATTAGCCACAAATGACTCACTTTAATCTTTGATATATTCGCTGGGAACGAGTCTCAAAAAGGGGGAAAGTTTTTTGAATTGATTGCCGAAATTGCCTTAGCATTTTGGGGCTTTACGGGGGTACATAAAAAATCACGCAAATTCCTACCATTGGGTTTCAACTTTAGGCTCAAGTAGATATCTATTTTACTGTATTTTTTTGCTAAAAAAAGAAAAAAAATCAGTTATTTAAAATTTTTGTATCGCCATGGCCAAGGGTTTTTCATAATCTTTTTTTTATCTTCCCTCACACCATTACTATCATCATCAAACATTATCCCATCGTCATACTTTGTTTTCTTTTTTTTTTTATCATCACTCATTATTATCGCATCGTCTCATATCATTACCATCATCATCACATATCATCATCTCATCTCATCTTTATTATCATTTTTTCATCGTCATCTCATCGTTTTACATTTCAAACCCCATCGTCAAACTTACCAAAGGGCATGTCATCGTTATTAATTATCACATCGTAAAGTCATCATATACCATGTCATCTTCATCAACATCATCATCTCATCGCGTCATCATCATAATCATATCCTCGCATCATCATAATCATCATCGTCATCTTATATCATCATCATTTCCCCCTCATAATCATCTCCCTCATCTTATTTCATCATCATCTCACATTATTATCATCATCATCGTCATCTCTAAAACATCAAAAATCCATCATTAAAAAACCCATAATCATCCCAAAACGTATCATTTTTCACATCACATCATCATATCATCACTCATCATTATATTTATCTATCGTCATCATTATATCTCATATCGCTTTTTTCTTATACATAATCATAATCATGTCATCCTATAATCATCTCGGGGCATTATTATTTTCATCATCATCATCATCATCATCGTCATCATTATTATCATCATCATCATCATCATAATCATCATCGTCATCATTATTATCATCATCATCGTCATCATCATAATCATCATCATCACCATGACGGAAAAGAGACATCGTGGGTTAGGAGTCTAAAAAAGTCACATAAAGTAATCCTAACACTTTCTTATATATATATATATATATATATATATTATATCTATAATATATTTTTATCTATATATATATATATATAATATCTATATAATATATATATATATTTTTGTATATATATATATATTTTTTTTTTCTGTGTCACCCAATCTATATTTTCCTTTTGTTACTGATTCACTCTACTTGTGTTGTAGGAGGACACAAGGAACGCACCACAACAGAGACAACAACATAACAGGGAAATAACACATACTTGACCCAGTTCTTCTCCCCCGCGCCCTGCCCTCCCTCGCCTCTTCTGCCGTCGGTCTACCTTACCCCCCCCCCCCTGAAAATAAATCAGCATGTCCCCTCCCCCGCCCCCGGAATCCCCGAAATCCGCTGTTCTCGGAGCGAGGGGAATTGGGGGGCACGGATCAGTTCCGTGACTCGCCAATTTACTCTGTGTCAAAGTTTAATCCATTTGTCTTCGCGTGGAGGCATTACCTGTATATTCGTGCCTTGTTTATTCACCACGCCCTACCTGGCGGTCATGGTATGAGAGGAGAGGAGAGAGAGAGAGAGAGAGAGAGAGATGAGAGAGAGAGAGAGAAGAGGAGGAGAGAGAGAGAGGAAGAGAGAGAGAGAGAGAGAGAGAGAGAGTCGATTTCCGGACTCATCATCTCAGAAAGTACAGGAGGTCTGGCTGTAAGTACGTGGCTTCTCAGCATGGGCTTCGCGTAAAATTCAGCAATTTATGATAATACTTATGTGTGGGTCTTGTAAACCATACAGAGTGGGCTCTTTGTTGATGCTAATGCTATTTATACTGTGCTACGAGCGGCTAACATGAGGTAGTTGTCTGACCAGGTGATTGGATGGACAGGTAGGTGACTTGTTGGTCGGGAGCTGACTAGCATGATCGTCGGCAGGAGTCGGGTGGTGGGTCGGTGTGCGGTTGGATGGTAAGTGGATAGCTTTGTTGGCAGACAGGGTGGGTGCTTTACTAATTAGCGTTGGTTGTTTATCAAGTCTTAACAGATTACTGGTTTTCTTACCCCCCCCTCCCCCTTTGGT
>NC_051399.1:14226664-14230690 GCF_015228065.2 Penaeus monodon | reverse complement strand
ATATATAAATGTAAATATCATATATAAATAATATAATATATAATATATATTTTATATATACATTTTAAAATTTAATACATAATATTTTAAATACAGTGATATTATTATTTAAATATAATTAAAAATAAATATAATAATATATAATATAATAAGATAATATACCAAATATATATATAAATATATATATAACATATATTATTTTGTATATATACATATGTAATATATACATAATATATATAACATATATTTCTGTATATAAAATATATATATATACCCCCAATTAGGATATATATATAAAATATATATATTATATATATATATAATATATATATAATATATAAACCTAGCCACTGGGGGACAAGCCAGCCCAAGTCAGTGCCGGTCCTAAGCCCGGGTAAATAGAGAGGGTTGACGTCAGGAAGGACATCCGGCCATAAAAGGCCAGAGCCTAATCATAGCGACCCCATTTAAGAATGAAACAAAGCTACAGCAAAAGAAGATTATATATATATATATATATATATATATATATATATATATATATATATATATATATATATTATATATATATATTTATTTTATATAGTATATATATTATATTAAAGTAAAAAACAACACACACACAACACACACACACACAACCACCAAATATAATAATTTATGGGGCGCGGTGGCCGAGTGGTTAGAGCATGGACTCAAGATTGGTACGACGGCAATCTGGTCGATGGGTTCGAGTCACCGACGGGCGCGTTGTTCCCTTGGGCAAGGAACTTACCCGTTTGCCTACCAAGCCACTGGGGGGCCCAAGCCAGCCCAAGTCAGTTGCTGGTCCCAAGCCCGGATAAAATAGAGAGAATGATTACCTAAAAGGTACCACCGGCACTCTCCGTGGGGAAAAGGAACTGGGGACCCTACCACGTTAAGACATCACAACATGAAAAACAATAAGTATCATGCTGTGACCACGGCGGCTCAAACATGAACCTACCGCTAAATATCTATATCTATATATCTTTCTATCTATCTATCTATCTATTTTCTATCTATATATATATATATATATATATATATATAATATATATATATATTTATATATATACACATTCACATGTTCACACTTCAGACGTCCGAGTCGATCGCGGAAACAGGAACAGGAGGAAAAGGCCAGAAAGGTCTTCGTCGAAACCAGGAAACTTTTCCGTGAGACATTTCGAAAACTAAAATTCGCGAGAAGACTTCGATGTTGTGGAAAGAAATTGTCAAGATCTTAAACTGTTGACTCGTTTAAGTTTGCAGTCGAAAGGGAAAGATGATATCGAAAACATAAGAAAACACAAGTTGAAAAGTGACAAAAATCATGTCCTACTACTACTACTACACACACACAAGGAAAACAGAGACGAGGAGACTCAGACAAGAATCTTATCTAGTAAAACGTCAGCCATACAGTAAGTTCATGTGTATTTACAGATGGTGAAGATGCATTGATGCGAAACATTGTGATGGGTGTTGCCCTGAGGGGTCGCCCTCCGCGCCTCCCTTTGGGCAGTGGGTGTTAGGCATGAGGCTGTCATATGTGATCATGTGTGCATATGTATATATATATATATATATATATATATATATATATATATATATATATATATATATATAATATATATATATATATATATATATATATGTATGTATTGTATACACACACAAACACACAACACACACACACCCAAAACACCACACACACACATATTTTATATATATATATATATATATTTTTTATATATATATATATATATATATGTCATCATCAATCATCAATAACGGTATGCTCATGTTTGAGCAGCCGTGGACCTCTCCACCATCCTTCGCCACTCAACTCGATCTTGCCTCTTCCTCTGTTTCCTATCACCATCCCAGTCAGCAAGTCTTTCTCAATACTTTTACTTCTCATCACATGACCAATAAACTTTAATTTCCTTTTCTTCAAGATGTCCAACAGCCGGTCTTTACAATTTACTTTTCTCAGCACTCACATCATTTGCTTTCTTCTCCGTCCATTTAATACGTAGTATTCGTCTGTAACACCACATTTCAAAACTATTGACCTTTTTCTTGTCTATCTTCTTCAGCACCCAACACTCAGAACCAAATGATGCAATTGGGAAAACTAATGAGTTCAATAACCTCAGCTTTGTCCGTAAGGTAATGCTTCGGTCTTTCCAGATGTTATTGAGAGCAACTGTGGCGTTTTTGGCAATGGCAATTCTTCTTTTTATCTCCGGTGAATCATCATATGTATTAGTTAAAACAGCTCCAAGATAAGTGAACTCCTTCACATTTTCTACAACCATTCCATTGATTGTAACATGCTCATCATCGTTCATTGCCGGTTATCTTCGAATCTTTATGATCTTAGTTTTCTTGGCATTAAGAAACAAACCAGCCTTTTTGCTTGCTTCTCTAACTTTATCTGACAATTGTTGTAGTTCAGTGATACTGCTGGCAATTAAAACTATGTCATCGGCGTATCTTGGGATTTAAATATTTTGAAATCTCCAACATCAAACATTTCCTTAAAAATTTCCCCCTAAAGAATCTCTCATAATTGCTTCAAAATTTATATTTTAAAAAAAGGTGCGGAGAAAGAATGAAACCCTTTGTGTACTCCTGGTTGACTTTTTTTAAAACCCATTCTTTTAAACCATAAGGGCTTTTACAGTTGTTTGTTGTTGGTCTTACAGGGCTTTTATTAGTTGGGTTTTGTTTTTTGGGAAATTTTCATTTTTCATGTTTTTCCAGAGGAATGTGAATCAACAGTATAAAAACCCCTTCGAAATCGATAAAAACAAAAGGTTTAAAATTTTCTTTCGGGTTCTCTTTTTTCTCTATAAATCAATTTTAGAGTTAGAATCGGGTTTTCGGGAAACCTTTTTCCCGGGGCGAAAACCTGTTTGGGTTCGTCGAAATTTTTCCCCCTTTTAAACTTCAATTTAATTTTTCAGCAATAATTTTCAATAATTTTTGAAATTGGAGTCCCATCACCTTTTTAGGTATTGGTTTTAAAGACTGTTTTACCCAGTTTTTGGCCCCATTTTCTTTTTCCAATTTTTTTCGTAAAAAGTTTGTAGAAGATTCAAAATTTTCCCGCATATTTTCATTAGTTCTGCTGTTTTTCATCTTTTCCGGGCCATTTTTTTTTTTTAATTCTTTTATGACTTTTATAACTTCTTTCTAGCATTTGGGGGCGGGGGGGGGTTCTTTTTCCCCTTTTTGGGTCTTTGAGCCCCAATTTTTGTTGTTTTTTAGATTTTTATTCTTTTTGAAAGGGTTTGGGGGAACAATTTTGGGATTCCATCTATCTTTGACTTTTTCCCACAGAAAAAAACTGGGTCCATTTCCGTTTTGACAATGTCCTTTTGTGGGTTTTAAATTTTCGTGTAAGGTTTCGTACTTTTGGTTTAGGTTCTTTTTTGTTTTATTGATAGAACATTTTTAAAATTCTTGCCAATGTTCTTTTAAATATTTTTTTTTATTCGTCGCAAAATTTTTGAATTTTGTATTTTTTTTGGGAAATTTAAAATTTCTTAAAAGGGGTTTTTGATCCCCTTTGTTTTTAGGCTTTCTTCTGTTTCAATTTTCCACCCGGTTCTTCAGATATCAGGGGGAATTGTCTTTTTTTTTTTTTTGGCGAAGTTTCAGCGCTAACAGGAGTTTTTTTCCTTTTTCCCCAAAATCATTGGGTTTTTTCATCCACATTGATTAAGTAATTAAAATTTTTTTGACACTGAAATTTGAAATTTGTTATCAAGATTTTTGTATAAAATATTATATTTTATAATATTTTCATATATAAAATATATATAAAATATATATATTTTTTTTTTTTTTTTTTTTTTTTTTTTTTTTTTTTTTTTTTTTTTTTTTTAAAAAACCCTTCTTTCCCACTGCGGACATAGGCCTCCCCAAATTTCCCTTTAATGGAGGTTATATAGGGCCCATTCCAAACCTTCCCTGATGGATCCCCTTCCC
>NC_051399.1:14150061-14155061 GCF_015228065.2 Penaeus monodon | reverse complement strand
TTTGAAATGGAATGTAGAAGAAATAAAGCAATTAGATAGAAAAGTGATGTAGATAGACTATATCTTAGTAGAAAGGATGGTGGAAGAGGACTGACGAGCTGCGAAGGTGTTATCAAAAGTGAAGAGAACAACCTGGGATGGTACCTCAAACATTCTACTGAGAGATTGTTGCAGGTGTCAAAGATGTCGGTATTTTGGAATTTGAAAAAAGTTGTAGTAAAGATGACTTTAAAAAGTCGATGAGAGAAAAGAGAATGGAGGCCTGGATGTAGAAACAAATGTACATTCAGTTTGTTAGTGATATGCCTGTAACAACGGATAAAGACAAAACCTGGAGTTGGATGAGAAAGTCTGATCTGAAAATAACTACAGAAGCGTTGATATGCGCTGCTCAAGAGCAAGCTATCAGAACAAACTGTATAAAGTATAACATTGATAAGTCAGCTGATTCCCCGGCATGTAGATTATGTAGAAAAAGAGGAGAAACTGTGTGTCATATAGTTAGTGAGTGCAAGAAGCTGGCTCAGACGCATTAGAAGAGGAGACACGATAATGTCGCAAAAATGATTCATTGGAAACTTTGTGAAAAGTTTATGCTTGAAAGATCTAATCAATAATACGAACACAGCCTAGAAACAGTCTTGGAAAATACCACTCATAAGCTTCTTTGGGACATGAAGTATTCAATGTGATCACACCATCGAAGCAAGAAGGCCTAATATTGTCATTATTGATAAGGTTGAGAAGTTTGCAATAATTATTGATGTTTCCATCCCTGGAGACAAGAGAATAGATGAAAAAGAGAAAGAAAAAAGAAAAATATCAGGACCATCAAACGGGAAATCCAAAGGCTTTGGAGTCTTCGAAAAGTTTCTGTGGTACCTGTTGTTGTAGGAGCCCTTGGAAGTGTAACACAATTGAGCTAAAGATCCACTTTGCACAAAAAAAAAAAAAAAAAAACATTATTAGGGACAGCCAGGATATTGAGGAGAGTATTAGAGTACTGAGTAGGAACAGAACAAGGAACCTTTGATTATTGGTAATAATCAGCTTCCCCGCTTTACACGTCGGTTTACAATCTACCAGTGATTTGAACAGCAAATTTACATAATAATAATAATAATAATAATAATAATAATAATAATAATAATAATAATAATAATAATAATAATAATGATAATAATAATAATAACAGTAGTAGTAATAGTACTAATAATAACAGTAATACTAATACTAATACTAATACCAGTAATAACAATAACAATGACAATAATGATAATGGTAATAATAACAATAACAACAATAATAATAATGATATGATAATATTAATTTAATGATAACGATATTACTACTACTACTGATAATAACTGTAATAGTGATAACAATAATGGAAATAATAACAATAATAATAATAAGAAGAAGAAGAATGATGATACAGCGATAATGATAATAGAATAATAATCAACATGTTAAGGGCAAAAAATCTGCCAAACATCTAAAATGGTCCAATTTCCAAGATAAACCTGCCGTTTGAGTGCCATCGCGTGACCTTACTGAGGCGCTGCATTATTGGAGCTGGCCTTTCAAACTGCTGCTTTTCGAGATCGGGTTGCCCTTTAAGTTTTCTTTCATAAATAATTACAAATGACAAATGAGTCTATATTCTACACACGCACGCACACACACACACACACACACACACACACACACACACACACACACACACACACACACACACACACACACACACACACACATACACATGTATATGTGTACATATATATAATATATATATATATATATATATATATATATATATATATATATATACAGACATTTGTCCTGGGTAAAACAATAAACTGCACCCTGGGGTTCCCTTGAACAAGGATAGCACCCTATTAGCTCCCTATGCCAGGGTTGCGGTGAAACTGTCGGCAGCAGGGCAGTGGATATCTGGTGAAAACACTTTCAGTTCTACTGATTACTGGTTTCACCATACAATATGTCTGGCGTATTACAGTGTAACTGTTTCAAAGCGGCAGAGATAGTTCCTCCTAGTTAGTTGGAGACTGCGAGTTGAGGAGTCTGGGGGATTCCACTTGACTTTTCTTTTCTCCTGACAAACCTCTACGCCAATGATTAAATACAGAAATGATAATTCATACCACATCGCCCGTCGCGTGGGTTATCAAGAGGCGCGTTTTTCAGTGGGCAACCAGGCTGACAATGTTAAGTATGCATCTGGAAGACAAAGAAGACAAAGAAAACATGTCCAATTAAGAAACATTAAAAATCGGAACGTGGAACGTAAGGAAAATGAAAGAGATGGGTAAATTGCATACTGTCTGTAACGAAATGGATAGATACAACATTCAAATACTAGGAATCAGTGAGACCAATTGGAAAAGTAATGGAAGTTTCAAAACTAAAGAAAACAAAAGAAGAAGGAAATTATAGTCACGGAGTTGCTATGATTCTTACGAAAAAAACTGCAAATGCACTAATTGGACACAGCCCAATAAATGATCGCATTTTAAAAGTCAGAATACAAGCAAAACCTCATAACATTAGTATTATACAATGCTACGCACCAACCAACAAGAAACTTTAGACACAATCCCTAACAGAGATGTAAAAGTAATCATGGGAGATCTCAACGCCAAAGTAGGCAAAAATGATCTAAAAAATGACACCTGTGGAAATTTCGGCCTTGGAGATATAAATGAAAGAGGTGAAGATTTTATTAAATTCTGTAGTACAAACATTGTTCCAACACCACCCAAGACACTTGTACACGTAGTGTTCACCAGACAAAAGAACACACAACCAAATTGACTACATTGTGTTGAACCAGAAATGGAAAAGTTGTATAAAAAATGCCAAGACAAGACCTGGTGCCGACTGCAACAGTGACCATCAACTTCTAACTATCGACTTTCAAATAAGACTCAAAAAGATGGAGCGTCCAACACCACCTCTAAAGCTCGACTACAAAACTCTTGATAACAATTACAGAATTACAGTGTCAAACAAATTTGAAGTACTCAATCAATGTGAAGATGATAAAACACCAAATGAGTTGTGGGAAGAAGGAAAGAACTCCTGCTGAGCGCTGCTTAAGAAACTATCGCCAAAAAGAAAAAGACAAATTCCCCCTGGATATCTGAAGAAACGCTAAGTGAAATTGAAACAAGAAGATGCCTAAAATCAAAGGGTATCAATAACCCAGTTGAAGATGTAATTTACAAAAAACAAAATACAAAAATTCAAAGATTATTGCGACGAGATAAAGAAAAATATTTAAATGAACATTGCCAGAGAATTGAAAACTGTTCTATCAATAAGACAACTAAAGAACTCTACCAAGGAGTACGAAACATTACACGAAAATTTAAACCTACAATTGACACTATCAAAACTGAAGATGGACTAGTTTTATCTGATGGAAAAGAAGTCAAAGATAGATGGAATCAATATTGTTCCAACCTATACAAAAAGAATAAAAATCTAACAACAACATTAATTAGACTCAATGACAGCGAAGATGAACCACCGCCACTGCTAGATGAAGTTATAAAAGCCATAAAAGAATTAAAGAATAACAAGAGCCCGGGAATAGATGAAATAACAGCAGAACTAATCAAGAATGCTGGCGAAAATGTTGAATACTTCTACAAACTTCGGACGAAAATTTGGAATGAAAGAAAATGGCCAGAAGACTGGGTAAAATCTCCCATAACTAAAAAAAGGGGACGCACTCCAATGCAACAATAACAGGACAATTGCATTAATAAGTCACAGCAGCAAAATTTTGTTGAAAATTATTGCTGAAAGAATGAAGTTAAAGTTAAGAGAAGAAATTGCAGACGAACAAGCAGGTTTTCGCCCTGGAAAAGGTACCAGAAACCAGATTATAAATCTGAAATTTATCATAGAGAGAAACAGAGAACATCAGAAAGACCTATACCTGTGTTTCATTGATTACTCGAAAGCTTTTGATACTGTTGATTACGATATCCTCTGGAATAACATGAACGATATGAAATTTCCAAAACACATCATCCAACTAATAAAAGCCATGTATGACCAATAACAAGCAACTGTAAGAGCCACTTATGGGTTAACAGAATGGTTCCAAGTCAACCAAGGAGTACGACAAGGTTGCATTCTGTCTCCGCACACCTTTTTGATATATATTCTGAAGCAATTATGAGAGGTGCTCTTTAGAATTTTAAAGGGAACTGTAGATGTTGGGGGATACAAAATATCAAATCTAAGATATGCCGATGATATAGTTTTAATTGCCAGCAGTATCATTGAACTACAACAACTACTAGATAAAGTTAGAGAAGCAAGTAAAAAAGCTGGTTTATATCTTAATGCCAAGAAAACTAAAATCATGAAGATTCGAAGATAACCGGCAATGAACGATGATGAACATGTTACAATCAATGGAGTGGTTGTGGAAAATGTGAAAGATTTCACTTATCTTGGAGCTGATTTTAACTAATACATATGATGATTCACTGGGGATAAAAAGAAGAATTACCATTGCCAAAAACGCCACAGTTGCTCTCAATAAAATCTGGAAAGACCGAAGCATTACCTTACGGACAAAGCTGAGGTTATTGAACTCATTAGTTTTCCCAATTGCATCATATGGTTCTGAGTGTTGGGTGCTGAAGAAGATAGACAAGAAAAAGATCAATAGTTTTGAAATGTGGTGTTACAGACGAGTACTATGTATTAATTGGACAAAAAAGAAAACAAATGAAGTGCTGAGAAAAATAAATTGAAAAGACCGGCTGTTGGACATCTTGAACAAAAGAAAACTAAAGTTTATTGGTCATGTGATGAGAAGTAAAAGTATTGAGAAAAACTTGCTGACAGGGATGGTGATAGAAAACAGAGGAAGAGGCAAACCGAAGACAAGGCTGAGCGACAACATCAAAGATATTTGCAGGCTGTCGATGGTACAAGTAGAAAGAAAAGCGCAAGAT
>NC_051399.1:14112561-14117561 GCF_015228065.2 Penaeus monodon | reverse complement strand
CTCACGCGATTGCATGACGGAAGGACAGACACGAAAGAGGGTGGCTTTTAGCGCTTCGAACGAAACAGATATAATTTACCCTGTTGTACAAAGGCCTGTCATTTGCTTATAAAGGATTATTACTGGAGAGCAGAAAGCGATAGGAATAACTGAGGACAAAAAAACATAATGGAAAAAAGTTGTCATTACCTCGGGAAAGGCGAAGCAAGCGGCAGTGCGCCGTTTCCAAGGCCGTCCACGCCTTGAAATTTGTCTAAAATCCCGCACAAGACGCCGGCGGGCTCCTCGGGCCTCGCTTTGTAACAGGTTGAAGGCGAGGCGGGGTCTTGTGTCGAAACAAAAAAAAACAAAAAATGCAAGAAAAAAGGGGGCAGTAACAAAATTTACACTTTGAGGTTACCTCAGCTTAAAAAAAATTATAAATTACAGATGGACATAATGGTTATTTGTTAAAAAAAGAGAAAAAAAAGAAAAAAAAACGAGTGTTATAACTCGTCTAATAAAAGAAGGTGGACCAAGACAGACAAATGCAATGAATAAAAAACAGGGCACGGGGGTGACAAGGCAGAAAAAGGGAAATAGAAAGGAAGGGTCCCGAGAATGAGGGCGAGGGAGGGGGACGCCCTTAGGGTCGGTCGGGAAAGGGGGGAATGTCATGTACTGTAACGTAAGACAAATGGTGTCCTGGTTGCTTCTCCCTCGCCGGCTAAACCTCTGTATTTCGACACTGCAAAAAATGTGTTTCCGCTGGGAATGATATACGAAAAGAGGAACATGAGGCTTAGAGATAAAAAGGATGTGTGAGAAATAGCGGTCTGTATATATCAAATGTGTTTGATTTTGGCGAACCGCAAGAAACATAGTTTCATTTTCTCTCTTTCTATCAAGAGAAACCCCGTTACACCAACTAACGCATTTGTCTTATTTACTCTCATTTCTGGTTCCCTTCCAAAAAAAAAAAAAAATGAACGAAAGAACTGCGGCCGTTTGCAGGAAGTGGCTCTGGCTGGATCTTGGGAAATACATTTTTATCATCTGAGCCTCGAAGAAATGTCAGAAAATGAATCTGATCACCTGTCTTTGTCTGTGTGTGTTGATAAGTGTGTTACACACACACATACACACACACACACACACACACACACACACCACATAACACAACATATATTTTATATATATATATATATATATATATATTTTATATAAATATATTATTAAAATTTATGTTTATGTTTTGTGTGTGGTGTGTGTGTGTGTGTGTGTGTGTGTGTGTGTGTGTGTGGTGTGTGTGTGTGTGTGTGGTGTGTGTGTTGTGTGGGTTTGTTGGGGTGTGTATATATATGAGTATATATATATATATTATAATATATATATATAATATATATATTATATATTTTTTATATTATGTGTGTGTGTGTTGTGTGTGTGTGGTGTGTGTGGTGTATATATATTATAAAATATATTATATATATAAAATTAAAATTATATATATTTTTCTATGATGTTATGTTATGTATACTATTATTATATATATATTATTATATATATATATAATTATACAATAAATATATATAATACTATAATATACTTATATATTAATTTCTAGTATCTATATATTTATCATACATTTATACACACCCCACCCACCCCACAAACACAAACAAAAACCCCCACACACAGCCACACACGCACACCACACACATACCACCACACACACACACACACACACACCCCACCACACACACACACAACATATACATATATATAATATATTATATATATGTGTGGGGTTGTGTGGTTGTGTGTGTGTGTGTGTGTGTGTGTGTGTGGGGTTATGGTGTTTTTGTGTGAGACGTTTTATGGTATAAATGTAGTGCGCTGTGCATCGTCTTCGCCTGTGCCCAGCGGCCCTTTTGTGCGCCAGCTCCTCCGCAGAGGCAGCGGCAAGCGAGCGTGAGGCCCGGCAACCGGCAACGCGCGGTCCTCACCAGTAAAGGGGAGAAGCGGCGTGACCCTCCGCCCGATGACGTATTAGCCCAAACAGACACCAGAATCCACATTTCCTCAAGCCATAAAAATGTCCCCGAAACAAAACACAGGCGGAGGGGAGACGGAGGCGCGGGCGGGGCACGGGCGGGGGCGTGGGCAGAGGGGAGGAAGAGGAGGGGGATCTAAAAATAGTGCTTCCGTCCTTAGGAAAATATTTGTGTCCGACAGCGGTAAAGTTCACGAAACATAAAATAACAGAAATGGAATAACAGATATCAAATTAGATAAACAACCACATCTACGAATAAAGTATTTCAACCGAAATGAAAAGATAACAATTCCAAAATTCGAGATCATGGACGTAACTAGAAACAGACGGGGGAGCGAAGGCATGGGGTCAAATGCACAACCAATAAGAATAAGCTGCCTATTGCGAAACGAAAGGGGACGAATTCCAAATTGCAGATCAAGAACGTAGTTAGAAACAGAGCAGGCAAAGAGAAGAAGCGAAGAAGAAGAGGAGGAAATCTATATCATTTTTTTTTGGGGGGGGGAAGTATGTAATCTTTGGGAATGGCCAGGGTTCCCGGATGAAGCCCCGCCGGCAGTGAGCGTGAGAAGCAGCGCCGACTTCGTTATCGCCGGCTACAGCGACCACTGACTGCCGGATTAAGGAGGTTCTCGATCGCTTCGTAAATAATTAAGAGGCTGTTTTGTTTCCATAGAAATCCCGGTTAAAAGTAGAGCGAGTTTAATTTAATTATCTATCTGCTTGTTCACTTCTTTATTTGTTGCTCATTCATTTCTTTCTTCATCTATTGATTTCATATATTCATTCACTGATTCATTCATCTATCTGTTCATTCATTCGTTAATTGGTTGCTTGGCTTGTTGACTTATTTAATCATTTATTTGTTCATCTATTAATCAATGTATCTGTTTATTTGCTTGTTTGTATTTGTTACTTAGTTCGTTGCCTGACTTTTTGTTGTGAATGAAAATATTAGGTAAGTGGAAATGAAGTGTTCGTTGTAACGGTCTCTACGGATTGCTAATGTGTGTGTATTTGTGTGTGAATTTGTGTAAGTGTGTGTGTGTGTGCATACGTATGTACGTGCGCGCGCGCGCGCGCGCGTGTGTGTGGTGTGTGGTGTGTGTGTGTGTGTTTTGATGTGTGTTGTGTGTGTGTGTGTGTGTGTGTGTGGTGTGTGTGTGTGTGTGTGTGTGTGTGTGTGTGTGTGTGTGTGTGTGTGTGTGAGGTGTGTGTGTGTGTGTGTGTGTGTGTGTGTGTGTGATGCGTATGTACATGCGTGGTTGGTGTGTGTGTGTGTGTGTGTGTATGGTGTGTGTGTGATAGTGTGTGTGGTGTGTGTGCATATATATTGTCAATAAAATATATTTCTGTTTTAACTATATATAAAAAAAGCATTTGCAGAATTCTTAGAAGGAAAACCATTCTTCTGAAAAATGCGACGCGTGCTGCAGGACTGCATCTCAAACAGCGTAATGACTGCATCCATCACCACTTCTCGCGCAATTACGATCACCCCAGCCTCAAATGGCTCGCTAGGTGACAGGGACAGAGTTTTTATCCCCAAATATCCTTGTTAAAAAATAAAATGCAATTTAGAATCACTTGCAACCATGTTTTATTGTACCTTTTGCAGAGAACGTGAAGTAAGATCCCACGCTGCCAACTGTATGATTATGGGTCTTGGTCCTTTGATTCAGAAAATGTTTACTGCCTGCCCTTTCTTGCCGTGAAAGGTAAACACGTCTGTCAAAGCAAAAGGTAATGTGGAACGAAATATTTTGAGTCTAGATTAGAAAAATGTCATGTAAAAAAAGGTAATGACGAAATAACAGCAATGATGATAAAAATAGCGTGACATGACCAGTTCTGACGGAAGTGGGCTGCCGGCGAGTGAGCAAGAAACGCTGCGCACGGCCGTTCAGCGGCGAAACTGCCAGAGGCTCACTTCCGGTTCGTGGAAGGAGGGGGAGGAGACCCAAGAAGGGAAGTGAAGGAGGAAGGGAAGGAAAAGGAGGTGCAGAAGAAGAAAAAGAAGGAGGGGGAGGAGGAGGAGAATGTGGAGAAGGAGGAGGAGGAGGAGGAGAAGGAGGAGAAGGAGAGGGAGGAGGAGGAGGAGGAAGAGGAAAAAGAAGAAGAAGAAGAAGAAGAAGAAGGAGATGAAGATGAAGAAGAAGATGAAGATGTAGATGAAGATGAAGATGAAAATGAGGAAGAGGAGGAGGAGGAGAAGAAGGAGAATAATAATAATAATAATAATAATAATAATAATAATAATAATAATAATAATAATAATAATAATAATAGTGAGAAAAGAAGAAAAAAAAGAAAAGCAGGAGGAGGGAAAGGAGAAGGAAAAAGGCAGAGGAGGCGCAGAGAATCCTCTGTGCGTAGACGAAACCAGGACAAGGAAACGGGCCTTATTGTTATCTACAGCTTCCTAACGGAGAGCAGAGCGTAATGCCAAAGAAAGGAAAAGTAATCGATAGGCGAAAGAGGGACGGAAAAAGGGGGAGAGGAAGTCCGTGAATAATGTCAAGTGACTGTTGTTTCGACTCTAAGACCACGGCGAGCGACGAAGAGAAAGGGGAAGAGTCTTGGTATGTTAAGGTTGAGGAGACGAGGGGATAGATAAGAAGAGGGCGATAAAAAGAGAGGAAGTAAGGGAGAAGAGAGGGAAAGCGATAGCGAGTCGAAGGGAGGGCTGAGACGTCCATCCGCCGCCGACAGACTCATAAACCTTCGTGGTCGTTGCCTCCGAAAAAGAGTCGTAGGAGGCAAAGGGGAAGCGACATCCACCCAGGGAAGGAAGGGAAGGAGGAGGGGGGGTCACTGGCGCTAGAGGAAAGTGGGGAGAGGAAAAAGAAACAACAACAACAAAAAAAGGGAGAGGCAGGTGTAAAAAGGTTAATGGCAGGTGAGAAGGAGAGGCGAAAAATACGAACTTGTCGCCGTCGTTCGTCTCTCTTTGTCCGAATCC
>NC_051399.1:14101461-14106461 GCF_015228065.2 Penaeus monodon | reverse complement strand
TTTGTGTTTCGTTGCCGATGATAAAAAAAAATTGTCCAGAATTTCTGTTTTTATTCACCCCCACACACACACACACACACACACACACACACACACACACACCACACACACACACACACACACACACACACACACACACATAATATATAATATATAATATATATATATATAAAATATATATATATATATATATATATTTTATTAAAATACATACATGAAAAAAAAACAGAGAAAGGGCGGAACGGTACTGAATGACCATAGAATTATCTAAGAATATTCACCTGAAACTAAAAAGTGTTCAGCATATTCTTGACGGACTAAAATGTGGAGGGGGATATGACTACAAGATAACATTCACTCTAATATGATACACAAAAAACATGCAAATATGCGCTACCGTTTTGTAATAAAAAGACAATATAATGAAATAGTTTTAAAAAACTAGTTTCCGTAAAAAAGCCTAAAGCCGTAAATTACTATAAATTGATATCATACCTCTTTACATAATGCATCACTTAAAGCAAACTTAACTGCAATTTCGCCAATCAATAATTTTCTAACCTGCTTTCGCATATTTCGCTTTTGCGGTCGCCGTCGGGAGCTCCCGACGGCGCCCGCAAAGACCTCGTGGCTCCAGGCAGCTTTTCCTTTATCTATTTCCGGTGTATGAGCATGCAAGCACTCTTATGTGTATCTTTTTTATATGCACACACACACACACACACACACACCACACACACACACACACACACAACACCCCACACACACACACACACAACACCACACACACACACACACACCACACACACACACACACACCACACACACACACACACACACACACACACACACCCACACACCCATATGCATATATTTGTATGTGTGTGTGCGTGTCTGTGAACTCTATTTGCGAACACTAAAATCCGTTGGCTTTGGCACTACCCGAGCTTCCAGACTCCCCCTCCCCTAGGGCGGAGGGCGGAGGAAAGGGATCAGATGAGGCGATAATTGGACCCATAATTACCCGGGAATAATGCACAGCTTTACGAGCAGCGGCGAATGTTTCTCGGCCAATTAGGGTCCAGGTGTGAGGGACGCCTCTGGCACGGGCGCGGGAGGGCCGGGTGGGGGGATAGCGAGAGGGAAGGAATCTCGGCCAGGATCAAAGGACTCCCTCGCTCGTGGCCGAATAAGAGCGGATTCGTCACGCTGTTTCGGCGGACGCTCCGCGACGCGCGGCCGGCGAAAGGCGACCCGAGAGCTAATTAATGAGGTGTAAAAGAGCTACGCCCGTGAGGAACTCTGCGTTAATTAATGTAATTAGAAATACAAATCGGTTATTTGTTAAAGGCATTGGATTCTGCCCTACCCCCTGATTTAATTGCAAAAAGTGGCTGCAGGCGTTTCACTTATATCGACTCAACCCCGTTAATTAAAATAAACACAGGCCATTAACCTCCAAACCCACATTGCAACAGTCTTCGAGCGCCCAAAGCCTGCAGCAGGATCCAAAACCCTTGCAGCAACTCGCGTGTGGACGGCTTCGCCTCTCGAAGAAGCGCAAGGCTCGTCCTCCGCGAAAACAGTGACAGTGAATGAAGATGTGTAATATATATTAATATATATATATATAATATATATTATATATATATATATATATTATATATATATATATATATATATATATATATTGTGTGTATATATATATATATATATATTTTATATATATATATAAATAATCATATATATATATCTATATATATATATTATATATCTATATGATTTTATATATATAATAGTATATATATATATTATATTTTATATATATATATTATATATAAAATTATTATCTATATACTACAGGGGTATATATATATATATCTATATATGTATACTATATATAAATAATAAAAAGATACAGAAATATGTGTGTGTGTGTTGATACCCCACACCACCCACACCCCACACACACACACACACACACACACATACACAAACATCCCATACATATATATATATATATATATATAAAATATATATATAATATATATATATATAATATATACATATTATATATATATATATATATATATATATATATATATATATATATATATATATATATATATATATATATATGTATATATACATGGGTGCTTCACGCGCAGGGTGATGTGAAGCGATGGTTGGTAGCCTAGATAGTGTTAATGCTTGCATCCCTTTTCTCGCTTGCAGCTTCCGCCCTGGTTAGCCCAGTGCGAAAAAGGGAGCAGCTTCTGCATAAGTCTCCCCTGCCAGGTCACAGCCCCCTCCATCATCAAGACTTCTGCAGTGCCCTCGGGGCCACCCATGGGTAACTGGGTACCTTGCGGTCCCAGGCTAAATCTGTGGGGGATCTTGGAGCAGCAGAGGCCCCAGAGGTACGGAGTTATGGCCCACCGGCGTGTGGACACGCTCTGGCTTCGTACCAACTCCTGCCCCCTACCACCCTGGGGTAATGGGGCGGCTGGGGGGAGGTGGGCCTTGCCAGTCCTCCCCCCCCCAGAATGACCCTCTG
Organism: Penaeus monodon; assembly: GCF_015228065.2. Classification (NCBI taxonomy): domain Eukaryota; kingdom Metazoa; phylum Arthropoda; class Malacostraca; order Decapoda; family Penaeidae; genus Penaeus; species Penaeus monodon. The sequence goes on along the minus strand of NC_051399.1, from coordinate 14,103,904 downwards.
GCAACGTCGCATATAAATGGAAATGTTTGGGGGAGGGGTGTGTCCCTCCCACCCAGAAAGAAAGGCGGGCTGTGGGTCCCGCGGGGAGGGCAAATGTCGGGGTGCAGGATTGGAACGAGAGTTCCCTTGTCCCGCCTGCGCCCCGGCAGGCGCCAACCCCCATGAAGCTTGTGGGGAAAGCCTCGGGAACCCCACAGGTGGATAGGCGGTCCCACAGCCTGCCGACCCCCTTTATTTGGGGCTGTGTTGGCGGGGGCGGCAGAGGTGGCGTGCACCCGAGTGACCACCCGAGGCTTAACCTCAGGCGTGCTTTCCGGTAGGCGCTTGGAACATCCGGTCCTTGGGGCGGATGAGCGGTTACCTCTGCTATCGCGGGAATTGAAGCGACTGGGAGTTGAGTGGCTGCCCTCTCAGAGTTGAGAAACCTGGTAGCGGCCGATCAGTGTGGGTAGTTACACCTACTACTGGTCGGGTCGTAGCGATGGTCACCACCTCCAGGGTGTAGCCATAGCCATCTCCAGTCGACTTCAGCCCGCGGTAGTCGAGGTGACACCAGTTGATGAGCGTATCATGGCATTGGGAATGAAGCATGCTTTTGGCTTCTTGGGTCTCTTATTGCTGTATACGCTCCTACCGATGTATATAAAACCGTGTGAAAGGCGTCTACGCCAAACTCGCATCTGTGGCAGACGATTGCCCCCGGCGAAACATTCGCATTGTTCTGGGCGACTTCAATGCGGTATCCGGCTGTGACCGAGCTGGCTACGAGATGTCTGTCGGCCCCCATGGCTCGGGAGCTGATCCCAGCAGCGAGAATAGCCTCCTTCTCTGGGACTTTGCTAGGTCCCAGAAATGAGGATCTCTGGCTCCTGGTACCAGCGCTCCAACCGCATCGCTGGACTTGGTACAGCGATAGGGGTAATGTGGCCAAGGAGATCAACCACATTCTTGCCCAGCACGCGATAGAGGATCCTTCAGAACTGCAGGTTTTACCGAGTGCTGATTTCTGTGGCACCGACCATAGGCTGCTTGTGGCTACCCTGGGGGTCCACTTCAAAACTCCCCGTCCCTCCAGTGGCCACCTAAGGTGGTTTCACTTGGACAACTAAGGGAGGAGGAGTGTGCCTGTGGTCGCCGGGGGGGCAGTCTCTGACCGATTCACAAAACCAGCACCTGACGGACCCAGTTGCTCTGTGGGAGTCCTTAAAACGCGTAACAGTCGAAGCAGCTCAGGAGTCCATTGGCTACGCCTAAGGACAAGGCAAAATACCTCCCCTGGAGACATTAGGCCACTGAAGCGTGTCGCAAGGCTCGGCAGAATGGGAATCAAGTCTTGCGTTGTTCCATGGTGCTTAGGGCTTGGACATGCTGGGGAAAGGGGCAAGGAACAGTCCCATCAGGAATCTTTCTGAGGAGGTCGAAGGCCATTTCTTGGTAAATGACCTTCGCCTGCCTACCAAGCCCTGGAAAACTGAACCCTAAGCCCTCCTCACAGATGACTGCGTCCGATCAGTGGATGGACGGATCATCTAGATCATGTTGGGGTTCGTGAACGTTGGGCTGAGTAAATTTTTAACAGTTGTACCAGGTGGAAACCCCCCAACAGTTAGCTTGGATGCAAGCGATGTCGCAGTGCCTGTGCCGGGCCCACCCATCAGCGAGGAACCTCCTACCCTAACAGAGGTTAGGCTGGCGATTTCAAGCTGAAGAGTGGGAGAGCTGCAGGCATATGTGATATCCCTGCTGAACTGCTAAAGGCTGGGGGTGAACCTATGGCTCGGGGCCTGCATACAGTCCTGACTGCCATTTGGCAGTCTGGTACCATTCCCCCTGACCTGCTGAGGGGCGTGGTCTCCCTCTCTGGAAAGGGGAAAAGGGGATCGATGGGACTGTAGCAACTACCATGGCATTCACTGCTCAGCAAACCAGGCAAGGTTCTCGCCCCATTCTTCTGAAACGAATCCGCAACCACCTACTGATGCACCAGAGACCGGAGCAGTCTGGATTTACTCCTGGCAAGTCCCAATAGACCGTATACTAGCGCTTCGAGTAATTGTGGAACGCCGTCGTGAGTTTGGTCGTTGGGTTGCTCGCAGCCTACATCGACCTCAAGAAGGGGTTTGACTCGGTGCATCGGGAAACGCTATGGGAGATCCTGAGGCTCAGAGGAATTCCGACCAAGATTATTGGCCTGATAGCAAGCCTCTATACTGGTACTGAAAGTGCTGTAAAATGTGGTGGGGGTATGTCGAACTTCTTCCCTGTTAATTCAGGGTGAGGCAAGGCTGTGTCCTTGCACCCACACTTTTCAGCACTTGTATGGACTGGATAATGGGCAGAGCTACTAGCCAAAGTCAGTGCGGAGCAACCTAGGCAATATTAAGGTCTCGGACCTTGACTTTGCCGACGATGTTTTCCATCCTATCTGAGTCCCTGGAGTCAC
>NC_051399.1:14089879-14093681 GCF_015228065.2 Penaeus monodon | reverse complement strand
ATTTTTTATTAACTTAATTTTTTCCTTTTTTTTTTCATTATTTTTTTTATTAAAATTTTTTTTTTTTTGTTATTACTACTTTGTTATGTTTATATTATTGCATTTATCATCATCATCACATTATTTTATTTTATTATTTTTATTATTTATTATTATTATTATTATTTTATTATTATTATTATTATTATTATTTTTTTATCATTATTTCATTATTTATTTTGTATTTTCTTATTATTACATAATGATCAAACTAATAATATTAATAAAATAATAAAAATTAAAAATAATATAATAATGAAATAATAACAAAAATAATTTATAATAAAATACTATTACACTTTTATTCTACTACTACTACTACTAAAATAAAAATAATGATTATAATTATCATCTTTTTATCCTATTATTTAATCCTCATTATTATTATTTTATTATTATTATTATTATTATTAATTATTATTATTTTTTTTTTTGTTGTTTTTGTTCTTATAACCATTCTCATTATTATCGACATTATTTTGTTTTTGTTTTTTTTTTCTTTCATTTTGTTTTCAGCATTTTTAATTATCTTTACTATTATTCATTATCACTATTTTTATTATCATTTTACATTCTATTATTATTATTTTATTTTTTATTATTATCATATTATTTTTTTTATTTTTGTTGTTTTTATTATTATTTTTATATTACTATTATTATTATTATTATTATTATTTTTACCATTATTACTTTATTAGTATTATTTTTAAATATTAATTATTATTATTTTTAGCTTTTTTATAATATTATGTTTTTTTCTATTCTCTTGTTATCATTGCTGACTGCGACATGTCCACCCCTAGTTTAAAGAAGGAAAAAAAAGAGAGTCAAGAAAAATTAAAAAAAATTTTTAATTTTCTAATGAATCTTTCCTAAAATATAACTCGGTGGCAAAAATTTTAATTATTTTATTATTTTTATTATTATTATTATTATTTTATTATTTTTTTTTTTATTATTAATTATTTTTTATTTTATCATTTCATTTTGGCAAAAATTACTCGAAAAGCGTCTTTCTGCAAGGCAACATTCCACGGGTCAAGTTAAACCCAAGATCCAGAGAACATCTTTTATCTTTTGGAATTACGTCCCACAGAGTGAAACACAAACCGTGATCGCTACCCTGTTGGCTGGCTGCAGGGGGGTTTCAGTCTGCCCCCGTGCCCAGCCGAGCGCGCGCGGCCATGCCACTAACGGCTGAAAGGAAACCTGCAACTTTCTACGAGATTTCCCTCCCCCTTTCCCACCCGCCTCTTATCGGCGTCCAAGCAAAGTAAACGGTAAACAAGTACAACGGCGCTGCCGAAGAGTAGAAACGGCGGAACCTTTGGGACGGAGCAAGATAGTGGGGTGTAAAATTATCACACAAATAGCGTTCACGGATGATTTTAAGCATATAAAAGTGGAGTGCATATACAAAATTTGTGTGTGTGTGTGTGTGTGTGGGTGTGTGTGTGTGTGTGTTGTGTGTGTGTGTGTGTGTGTGTGTGTGTGTGTGGTGTGTGTGTGTGGTGTGTTTGTATTTATATGTATGTATGTATGTATATACACATACATACATACATAGAATACAGAAGTTGTGTATGTGAGGTGACGATCATTTAAAGGATATTGGCCATAAACATCTTTCTATCTTTCTGTTTGTCAGACGCTCAATGGCGCGTCAATTCGAGGTAAATATTTACGTCCACGAAATAAGCAGTTTGGTCTGCGACGAGTGAGACTGATACGGGGGCGACGCGAACCGAAAGGGAAGGAAAATGCACACATACGTACATACATACATACATACATACATACATACATACATACATACATACATACATACATACATACATACATACATACATACATACATACGTACATACATATATGTATACACGTACATAAACACACACACACACACACACACGCGCACACACACACACCACACACACACACACACACACACACACCACACACACACACACACACACACACACACACACACACACACACACACACACATAAACACACACACACACGCACGCACGCACACACACAGGCGCGTGTGTTCACACATAGAAAGTCTCTTACAGGCTAATATTTACTAGAAGATAATCCCATTACAAAATGTACGTTTGAAAATGACAAAGCGAGCGCGTGCAGGTGAGACGGAGTGGCGCGACCACCACCTGCAGCTCTGGTACGCAGCGGCGTCCGCCATAGGCTGACAGCTGACACCCGGCGCTGTCTGTCAATCCGTCGCTTTTTATCATTTTCACTCAGCCGCCATTTGAAGGCCTTGGCTCTATCTGCATCCATGCAATCAATTATAAATGAAGTTCGTTTTTTTGCGTATACATATAGCGTTTGGTGTGTGTGTGTGTGTGTGTGTGTGTGTGTGTGTGTGTGTGTGTGTGTGTGTGTGTGTGTGTGTGTGTGTGTGTGTTGTGGTGTGTGTTGTGGTGTGTTGTGCGTGTGCGTGTGCTGTTGTGCGTGTGCGGCATTCGTGCGAATTCAGGAAAACGAAAATGTCGTAGGCTCAGGAGGGGAAGGGGCAAAAAAAAGATGGCTGAGGCGAGAGACCAGAAGGACGCCGGGAAATTAATCTTCTGGTTCCCCGATCAAAGGTGATCCCCAAAAGGACGCAGCGAGAAAAACAAAAGAAGAAAGGGCCGCACTGAAGAGGAGAGCATAGCAGGGGAAATCGAGGTAAAGGACGATTTTTATTACGGAACGGGAGAACAGAAGCACTGTCGCAAGGAATCATATAGATTAGTAGTTAAGTGTAACAAATTTATTTACTTAATATTTAACAATTATGATTTTAATACATATGTCCACCATACGCCGAAACTGAAATCAAGGATATAGACTAATGATAATCCGGATTTTTACAGCGGGGTATTTGTCAGGAGACCAACAGGTTTGTAAGCTAAGGACAGGGCCGACGTCTGGAGGGCTCCGTCTCACGCGATTGCATGACGGAAGGACAGACACGCAAGAGGGTGGCTGTAGCGCTTCGAACGAACAGATATAAGTATCCTGTTGTACAAAAGGCCTGTCATTTGCTTATCAAGGGTTTTAATTACTGGAGAGCAGAAAGCGAATAGGAATGAACTGAGGACAATAAAACATAATGGAAAAAAGTTGTCATTACCTTCGGGGAAAGGGCGAAGCAAGCGGGCAGTGCGCCGTTCCAAGGCCGTCCACGCCTTGCAATTGTCTAAGAATCCCGCACAAGACGCCGGCGGGGCTCCTCGGGGCCTCGCTTTGTAACAGGTTGAAGGCGAGGCGGGGTCTTGTGTCGAAAACAAAACAAAAAAAATGCAAGAAAAAATGAGGCGGCAGTAACATAATACACTTTGAGGTTACCTCAGCTTAAAAAAAAATTATAAATTACAGATGGACATAATGGTTATTTGTTAAAAAAAAAGAGAGAAAAAAAAAAAAAAAAAAAACGAGTGTTATGAAACTCGTCTAATAAAAGAAGGTGGACCAAGACAGACAAATGCAATGAATCAAAAACAGGGCACTGGGGTGACAAGGCAGAACAAGGAAGTAGAAAGGAAGGGTCCCGAGACTGGAGGGCGAGGGAGGAGGACGCCCTTAGGGTCGGTCTGGAAGGGTGGGAAAGTCAGTGTACTGTAACGTAAGACAAATGGTGTCCTGGTTGCTTCTCCCTCGCCGGCTAAACCTCTGTATTTCGACACTGCAAGAAATGTGCTCCGCTGGGAATGATATACGAAAAGAGGAAACATGAGGCTTAGAGATAAGA
>NC_051399.1:14077379-14082379 GCF_015228065.2 Penaeus monodon | reverse complement strand
TGAAAAATATTTTCATTTATATATAAATCTTTGCGAAATCAGTGATATATTTTTTTATTGATTGATGTTAGTCAGCATTTGGGCGATTCCCGTTAGGGTTATATACTGCGAAGAGGTGGTAGAGCAAAAAAAAAAAATTAATTAATTAATTAATTAATTAATTAATCATAAAAAATAAAAAGTCCACTAGTGTGTAGCTTTGTCTACGCTAGTGTGAAAAAAAAAGTGCTCAGCAAATTGCTTACATTAATAAATGAAGCAAGAATAAAACCAGTGTGAAATAACTAAGTATGTTAGTGGGAAATCTTGCCACTTAGTGACCAAAAAATATGCTCAAAATATTATATATGCTAAAAATAAATGCATAAATAAAATAAACTTAAATCAGCTAGTGAAAATTTTGTGTGTCCACTAGTATGGTTAAATTATACTCAGATTCTGTCACATACAATGAGTTCCACCTGTCATTAATTAATAAACAAAGGTGAATGCAAAATAAAGCACTACTTTCATTGATTAGAGGTCCAAGCGACAGAAGTAGATAGCTTTAATATTCAGTGTGCAATACAAAATAAGATATGGTTACACATTATAATTATAGTAATAAAATATGACCATATTACACTTAAAAGTGAACTGACTTACCAACAAAAATACTATAGTACTGAATTGTACAATAAGTAAATCAGTAGATAAATAGTCAGTAAAATCAATGAACAATTGAAAGGTTGACACGTGACGTGGTTTTATAAGGTACGGAAGCAAAGGGTCCATTACCAGTTAAATAGAGGTGATTATTAGAATGCCAACCTCAGATCAAGCTGGGCAAGGAAATCAGGGTTTCATGTCAGCCGCCAGCGAGAGCCAGGGGAGCACTCCCTCAGAGAACATTATGACAAATATGGACCTGCCCAGAGATGTCGCACAAATTTGTAAGAGTTTTTACAGAGAAGTTGGAGAGGAAGGAGATGGACAGATTAGAAAAGGCTTTTGATATTCGTATTTTGTTTCGAGCGGAATTGACAAACATCCTTCAGTGGCTCAGACAGTGTGTCCTGACGCGGGAAGCCTGGCTTGCTATTATAGAAGCCAGATGCCCGCGATCTGAGTGGACTGATGAAGGGTTTAATAAATGTTGTAGTTTAAATACGCACTAGATAGCGCGGCAGCAGCAGCACAGTTGTGTAAGACTCAAAATCCAAGGAACTGGATAGCTTTTAAGGAAACTTTCCTGAAATATTTTCCAAAATCTTCCTCACTAGATGTTACTTTGACAGAGTTAGAGACCACAAAGATCCGCGAGGGGGAAAACTTAGAGAATTACAATGTGAGGTTGCAGGTTCTTGTTGCAAAGGCAATGTCAATAGATCCAACAAAGGAACCTCTAGTGCGCTATCTGGCAGGAAGGCGTTTTGTAAAAATTTTTCCACCGCCTTTTGCCCAGAGATTATCTGATTCCCATATGTTGACATGGGAGCTTTTAGCACAGGGATTGGAGTACATGAAACAACACCCAGAGGCTAAATTAGTTTATGAGGAACAAGTGAATAATAAAAAAGTACGTGTTAATGCCCTGCCTCAAAGGACAACCGAAAGCCACGGCACTGAATACAATAACCAAAGTAAAATGAATATGGCACCCACACACAGGGGTCTGATGCAACATCAGAGTGGTCCCCAGCCTTCTACGTCCTCCTTCAGAGAATTCAGTCATAAAAGGAAATTACCTTTCTGTACGTTTTGCAAGAAAAATGGTCATGACATAGATACTTGTTATCGATTCAGGGGACAAGCTCCAGGACCTTCTCGACAGCATGCTAACAATAGTGACTGTAGCTGTGGAAGTACTGGTAATGCAAAGAAAGCTTACCATTCGCATTCAAATTGGAAATCAGCTAGGTCTTACAATAATACCCATAAACGACCCACATGGAACCCTAGGAGAAAGTCAAACAAGTCAGAAAATCAGTCGGGAAACGGAAACCGACCAGCAAAAAACCAAGTGACATGACTACAGCCTTAGTGCAATCAGGTAGCCAAAATCAAGAAGTATTAGTACAAGTTGCCAGTGCTACAAAATTTAATGGTAAAGGATTGATAGTTTTAAATGTAGTAGTAGAGGGCAGCGAAAGAAGAGTATTGTTTGATACTGGTGCCGAAGTATCCTTAGTGCATGAATCCATATTGCCAGCTTCGAAAACAAGGGACTATACAAAGACTAACGTGAGTGTCCCGTCTAGCAGATGGGTCTATGTTACAACATCATGGATTGGTTCCACTAACAATGTGGTTAGCTAAAATTCCTTTGACTCATCATTGCTTTGTAGTTAAGGATGTGGATCTACCTACAGAGATATTATTGGGTTCAGATTTCATTCTTTCCCATAGGGTAGAATTTTGTTCAAAACCATTTGAGATGCAAATAAATAAAACAAGGATACCTGCAAGGCTTATACCATCTAGCTCACTAAAACCAGTTGTAGCTACTCTGCCAGTGGAAGTAGATGAAATTGGAGCAGATATTTTAAGTGATTCTGATGAAAATACGTCTGAAGATGACCACATTATGGAAGGTCACTCTCAGACCTTGTCGGCATGCTTTGCTACATCTCAGTGTGTTGACGGGTTTTCAGGCGGTACTGTAGGGATGGTAGTCAGGAGTTGTCATAGCAGAGGGCTCTTAGAGGATAATATATCAGGACTCTTCATACCAAGAGAGCATGTTACTAATAGCAACTTGTTGAGCAAAGGGGTTGTACAGTTGATGAAAAACAAGAAGGATGAGTATTGGTTTAAAGTCCCATATTTAAACGTCCAACCAGAGATGGTAGAATTAATATCAGATTGCCCAGTGGGGGATGTAACAGTGTTAGAAGGAATACCTTTGCCACAAAAATCAAGTAAATCCAACATTCACGGTGAAGTCATAGTAGGTGCACTCGTGCAATCTTCTCGTGAAGAGAAATTGAGAGAGCAAGTAAATACTTTGTTTCCTGATCTACAAAGTAAAGAAAATCAAGTACTGCAAAATGCTAATCATAAGTATGGACAAGCATTTTCACTTAAAGATGAACCTCTTACTGTAGCAACTCATTTCTTCCATGAAATTCGGACAGTAGGACCGCCAGTGTATAAAAGGCCATACCAAATTCCTGCAAAGTATCGGGAGGAAATTCAAGACCAGATTGAGGACATGTTAGAGAAAGGGATAATTAGGTGCTCTAGATCACCATACAATAGTCCTCTTGTCCCTGTAATTAAGAAAGACAAAACTCTAGACTATGTTTAGATTTTCGCGCACTAAACAAAGTAATCGAGGATGACAGATATCCCTTGCCTAATATAGATTCTATTTTGAGAAGTCTAGGTAGAAGTAGACTTTTCTCATCATTAGACATGCGCCAGGGTTATCATCAAATTCCATTAACTTCTGAGAGCTGTCCTAAGACTGCTTTCTCAACACCAAATGGACATTATGAGTTTTACTTCTCTGCCATTTGGCTTAAAGGATGCTCCTCGTGTTTTCAAAGAGCAATTAATCAGGCTTTAGCAGGACTAATAGGGAGATCAGCCATGGTATATATGGATGATATAGTTTGTCTTTGGATCCTCATGGGAAGAACACCTGTACAATCTTGAGGATATTCTTGATAGATTAATACAAGTAACCTTTCCTTAAAACTGGAGAAGTGTAGTTTCTTCCAAGAAGAGATTAAGTATCTTGGACATATAATTTCCAGTAAGGTATCAGACCTCAGGGAGAAAAGTTGGAAGCTCTGCGGAACTTTCCAAAACCAGTGGTATTGAAAGAGCTGCAGTCATTTCTTGGTCTTGCAAATTATTATCGCAAATTCATTTTGAATTTTGCACAAGTAGCCAAGCCTCTTACTGAAATGACAAAGGGTTTCTCGAAGCTTAATAACCGCAAAATCGCCCTTAAATGGTCAAATGAAGCACTGAAAGCTTTTCAGTGATCTAAAGAATTGCTTGCTAAAGAGGTAACTCTTTCTTATCCAGATTTTGACAAACATTCATTCTGAATACGGATGCTAGTGAATTTGCTGTTGGGGGTGTACTCCAGCAACATGATAATAATGGCATTTGCGTCCAATAACTTTTTTCAGTCGTACTCTGAATGAGAGCGAAGTTAAGTATTCCACGATTGAAAGGGAAGCCCTAGCAGTAGTGTATGGTCTCACAGTAAACCGATCTATTATACTAGGATTTCCAGTCAAGGTGGCCAGTGATCATAGACCACTTGTTTGGCTTTTTAATTATGCAGGGCCAAATTCACGGATTCTGCGTTGGCAGATGTCTGTTGCTGATTTTGAGCTGGAAGTTACTTACATAGCTGGGAAACAAAATTGTGTGGCTGATGCACTATCTAGAATAAGAAATGCAGATCACCCCATTGATAACTATATTGTGTCGGCTGTGACACGGAGTGGAAGAGAATCATTAAATAATGAGTCACAGAGAGAAGTGATAGCCTGGGACCCACTTAAAGTTAGGATGGATCAGGATGCTCATCCATTATGGGGTCAGGTAAAGAGGTATCTCAGGGTGAAGTAAATGAGTGTCCTCGATTAAACTATGATGTCAATGATTTCAAAATACTACAAGATGGAATTCTCTATCATACCCATGTCAATATATATGATCAGCTAGACACTCGAGTTGTTATTCCAGACTCGTATAAAAACACTGCATTGTATCTGGCCCATTGCCTTCCCTTAGCAGGTCATGGAGGGGTCCAGGTTACCCTTGAGAGACTAAAGAAGTTTGCATTCTGGCCAGGCATGTCAAAGGACGTCCCAAAATATGTAAAGTCCTGTAGTGTGTGCCTTAAATGTAAGCCAATGAGGGATGTGCCTGCTCCGCTGCGTCGGTTCCCAGGTGTAAGAGAGAAATTTGAGCGTATACACCTAGATTTGGTAGGCCCTCTTCCTGTTACAAATGAAGGGGCAAAGTATGTGCTGACAGTAATTGATGTCCTGACC
>NC_051399.1:14054879-14067379 GCF_015228065.2 Penaeus monodon | reverse complement strand
ATATATATATATATATATATTAGTATATATATATGGTGTGTGTGGTTGTGTGTGTGTGTGTGTTTGTGTGTGTGTGTATATATATATATCTATATATATATATATAATACTATATATATTCGTGTGTGGGTGGTGTGTTTGTATATATCGTTCTAATATATATCTATCATATATCAGTCTATATATATATATCCACTATATATATATATATAAAGAGAGAGAGAGAGCGAGAGAGAGAGAGAGAGAGCGAGAAAGAGAGAGAGATACATATATTATATTTTATCGTATATATGTATATATCTCATCTATCTATTATATATTATCTATTATCTATATCTAATGTAATATATTTATTTATGTATCTTATACATTATATTTGTCAACTCTCTATATATCTATATATAATATATATATATATATATATATATATATATATATATATATATACATAATCGGGGGCGCGGTGGCCGAATGGTTCGAGCGTCGGACACCAAGAGCTGTCACGACGGCAATCTGAGTTCGAGGTTTCGAGTCACCGGCCCCGGCGCGTTGTTTTTTTTCCCTGGGCAAGGAACTGCACCTCGATTGCCTACCTAGCCACTGGGTGGCCCAGCCAGCCCAAGTCATGCTTGGTCCCCAACCCTGATAAATAGAGAGAATGCTTACCGAAAGGTCCCATCGCACTCTCCGTGAAAGGAACTGGGTACCCTTACACGTACTCACTCAAGAGCATCACAACATGAAAACGACAATTAAGTATCATCTTTGACCGACGGCGGCTCAGACATGAACCTACCGTTAAAAGAAGAAGAATATACATAATCGGTGAGGATTTCTGAATTGTTGTCTTATTTCAATTAATGTTGAGTTTTATATACCATACCATCATGGTAGAGCGTTTGCCCACTCATATATAAATTGTATATAAATTGTACAAGAATCAGCGTCCTAAGGGAAGGACCAGCGCGCCTCAGAAGCAGTAGAAAGAGCAGCCTATATCTTCTGATCATTAGCTTTGCGCTGCGTATCAGTTCATCCAGATCAATACTAGCGACACGCAAGGAGTATACCAGCATATCTGCGACTCGGAAAAGGGAAATAATCGCATGATAGCAACGACTGGCGAAGAGAGGTCCGGGTCCGCGGGGACATGAGCAGCCATGCATACGCTGGCTGACGGAGGCCGGGAGTCCTGCTTTTATTTTCATTTTTTTCATCTCATTTTGACAACATTATTCATATCATCACGCTTGGGTTATTTAGTTTTCCTGTGTCTTTTAGATGATATAAGTGGTGTGATAGGGGGGGGGAGGGAAATCGGGTGCGGGGGCCGATAATAACCAGAGGTAGGTTGAGATGTGTTACGCTGAGCCCCACCGTGAATCTGATTTTATTTTCCTTTCAGAGTACGACCGTCTGTATTGCATTATTCCTTTGCTAGCCACGCTTGATTCGTACAGCCTATAATACAGACTCTTACTCAAGATAGAAAGGTCGATCTTTATGTATCTATTTATTCTTTTCAATATGTTTTCCTTTTCCACTTCGGTGTCTCCGGTGGATCAGCGAGCGCTCGGAGCCCATCCCGGACCTGATCCGCTGCGGCCCAACTATTTCCAATATCAGCGTGTCATCACGTCCGCTCCGAATGGCGGGCTGGTTTTCTCCGTGTGACTCGTCCTTCCTTCTCTTTCCAGGCGCTTACTTCTTTAGCCTCTCGTCCACCACCGTGTTTCCCCTCCTTCAATCGCCGCCCCTCATTGGCTAATGGCCTGCCCTCTGTTTGGTTCCCCTGTAGCTTCATCAGTTACCCTTATTTCCAATTTCATCTACGCCTTTTCTCCCTCTTTTCGGTTATGTTGCTTCTCTCTCCAATCTGTTTGTTTTCCTCGGTGCGTATATTTGTTATTCTTTTCATTTATTATTATTCTTTTTTTTCTCCAATCTTTCAATCACTGACTCCCCCTCCCCATTTCTCCAATTTCCCTCACTTCTCTGGCCATCCGAGCTCGAGGACGAAATTCCACGTCCGGTGCCGCCGCGGCGCATCGCCAGGCCAGACACGTCCCGGGGTTAGACGTCTCCTTCGGTGAGCCTCCTTCTCCGGGCGACGCCCTTCCTCGCAAGGCCCTCCCGCCGGCCTTCGGGGTCCTGACCCCCCTCCCCGTTTCGGCCCCCACAGCACGCACGCGAGGCCATGCTTAGACCTGTCTCAGTGTCCCCTGTCCCGTCAGAGGGCCTCTTCTTTGCTCTTCGTTCTTTCTCTTTGCATATTGTTTCGTAAAACATTTAGCGGAAATTCACCAGCTGCGTTTCTTTGTGTCTGGCCTTGTGGGTTGCCGTCCGCCCTTAGAAAACCCTTCGGTTCCTTCCCTCCGTCTCCCCGCCAGCCCCATGTCCGTCCTCCCATCTTTAAATGACTTCATATGCGTTTGCCGCCTCTCTTCATTTCCCTCGCCGACCTTCACTCCAGGAATTACGCTCCCTATATGTTATCTCTCCCTCCATTCGGTCCCGGCGCCCTTCTGGAATCCCCAGCGCGCAGGGAGGGGGACGGAGGCAGTCCTCCTTTCCGAAACCCTGCTCCGTGAGTCTGGGGAATGCGACCCTTCGGAAGCCTACCAATACCGCTCCGTTAAAACAAATTCCCTCGAATACATGTCCCGCTGCGCAATTTCTGCATGATGCTTTGGTCTAGATTACAGAACGGTAATAATTTTCAAAACCGGAAGCTCTAGGGGACAAAGAGCGAGAGAGAAAATAGTGAGAAGAGAGAGAAGAGAGAGAGAGAGAGAGAGAGAGAGAGAGAGAGAGAGAGAGAGAGAGAGAGAGAGAGGCGGGGGAAGGAGGGATGCAAACAGAGGAAGAAAGGGAGCAAATATTTTCTAAACGATGGATTCCTGTTTCCTTAAAATACATTCACCGATATCGTCTCTCCTCCCAGTGAAAAGAGCTGTATCTTTGTCTCTCCACCTGCCCATAGGAGTAACGATTTTACCTTCTTATCTTGTTTATCGCCCCCCCCTCTCTCTCTCATCCTATCCTCTCTCTCACTGACTCTCTCATTCTCTCTCTCTCTCTCTCTCCATTCTCCGGGAAACATCTTTCTCTCTCTCTCTCATCTCAAATCCTCATCGTCTCATCTCTCTCTTCTCAGTCTCCTCCGTCGATCTCCTCCTCGCCCTCAGCTTCTTTCCTCTTCTACGTTTCCCGCCTATCCTCTTCTCTCTCTCTCCTCTCTCTCGTGTCATCTACTCTCATTCTCAATCTCTCTCTCCTTCCACTCGTCTCCGTTCTCTCTTAATCCCCCTCCATCTTTCGTCCTCTCTCTATTCCTGGCCTCTACCTCCCTCAAACCTCTCTCCCACACCTCCTCCTCCCTATCCCCTCCTCTCTCTCTCGTCACCTCTCTCTCTCTCTCTCTCTCTCCTCCCGCAGCTCCTCCTCCTCTCTTTCTCTCTTTCTCTCTCTCTCTCTCTCTCTTTCTCTCTCTCTCTTCTCTCTCTCTTTTTCCTCTCTCTCTCCTCTCTCTCTCTCTCCACTCTCTCTCATCCTTTCTCTCCCACTCACGGGGGGGGGTGGGGGGTCGGTCTCTCTCTCTCTCTCTCTCTCTCTCTCGTGGGGCGTCTCCTCTTCTCCTCACTCCCCCTCCCTCCTCCGCTCTCTTCCCCTCTCTGTCCTCTTCCTCTCTTCTCGTCTTCGATCTCTCGTAGTCTCTCTCGCTTCTCCTCTCTTTCTTACTCCATTCTTCATATCTGACTTTTTGTTTCTTGATTTTCTCTTGCTATTTCCGCCTATCGTCGTATGTGACTCAACCCTTTCCCGGCGTTGATTTACAAGCTAATTCCACTCGCCACGTTTAGGCTCGTTTCCCATTTACTAACAATAGCCTTAAGATTAACAATAGGATTCCAAAAACCAGGGACACTTAGAGAAATCCGAAATGAGCCGTGACTGCCGTGAAAGGGGCTTGAGGCTTCCACGCCCTACCGACCGCCCACCACAGACGCCCTTTTGCGAGCAGGGAGAGTCTCCCGCGGTATCATGTCGGCCCTTGGGCGTGGCTTCTCGCGTTGTAGGTCTTGGCTCTGTCTCTCCTTTCCTGTCCCTGTCTCTGTCTCTCCATCATTCTGCTTATGTCTCTGACTCTCTTTTTCTTTCGCTCGGTCTCTCTCTCTCTCTCTCTCTCCCTCTCTCTCTTCTCTCTCTCTCTCTCTCTCTCTCTTCTCTGTCTCTCTCTCTTTTTCTCATATCTCTCTCTCTTTTTTCCTCATTCTCTCTCTCTCTCCTCAATTCTCTCTTCTCTCCTTCTCTCGCTCTCTCTCTCTCTCTCTCTCTCTATATAGATATATATCTATATATATATGTATATATATATATATATATATGATATACATACCGATGTATATATAGTATATGTTATATAATATAACTATATCTAACTATATATATATTATAGTATATATATTATATATATATATATATTATATAGATATATATAGTATATATTACAATTTCTCATATTCCTGCCTGTCTAAAACCGTGAAAAATCCTCGGTTATTCGTTTACATTTACTCCGCCAGATCAAGGGGACCTGATTCATCCATCTGTCTTTGGCTTTCAAAAGGGAGAGGAACACAAAGGTGTCCTAGCACAGGACTAACTGGAAGTAATGCACAGTCTTCTTACGTTCATAGATTTTAGGAGCATTCGACAAGAGCCTCCCCTACAGCAATCTCCATGAATAAACACTCTTAGGAGTTAAGGGCAAGCTCCTGCTATGGATTAAGATACTATCTTGAGAAGAGCAAAAGTTGGTACCACGGCACCTATTTTGCTTATGGCGAATTAGATTTAGGCACTCCACATAGGGGAGTATTGTCCCATAACAATGTTTAATATACTATTCACTCTCGTTGCAAGCCAACGATGATTTATTAAACCTATGCAGCTCAATCCTATGCTGATGACATTCTTATTCAGGTATTTGATTAGGGGGTTTCGTTCTACGGAGGTTTTAAGCATAGTGTGCTTCCCTTGGTCTCATAATCAACCCAATCAAAAGTAAGTATATTTCGAGATCTCGTAAACTACCTTACATTCCAAGGTTAAGTGGACAAACTCTTACAAGAACTGACACATATATGTTTGTTATGGTGACTGCTCCCCACCTCATGTCCCTCAACTCTTGCTTTACAAGGATATTGATCAAAACATCAAGGAACGTTGTCTTGAGCGTTTAAGACCATTGCAGTACACGTCACAGATATGCGGGTGCCGGGGGGGGGGGAAGAAAGGAAGAAATTCCCTGAGAGGTCCTATTTTGATGTATATCTCCCTTGTATAGGTCCATGATTATATTATGCAGCCCAGTTCTTAGTATGTTTGCCACCAAGTGCCCTCAAAACCCTTAAGTTGTACAGGAACAAGCGGCCATGAGATTCTACTTGGATGCCCAAATGACCTGCTACAGTTCTCGTCAATGAGGAAAAGAGCTAGAACCTCTCCCCTCTATTCCCAGTCGTGTCACAGCCCAAGTTAACACCTATACTTGGCATCAGACTCCTGCAGATTCTACCATGAACCACGAATCTCACAATATTCTCTCAAAAGAGATAACAATTTTAGAATTAGGCATGCCCGAACCTCGGTACTCTCTCCCAATCTCATAACTCCACTTAGAATGGAAAACTAAAACTGCTCATAATATTATGTTCTTCAATATATGTGGGGTATACATTCCATAAAACTGTTCCTTATATATAAGACTGCTGTTCCTTGGCACAGAACTCAATGTGCGTGCTTATATTGATAAAGTTAGCACAGGCGGGCCCATCAAATCTTATATCCTTCAAAAACAGGAACTAAACAGCTCATTACCTTGAAATATTAGAAGATAACATTCTACATCTCCCTCATTGCAAACGCCCCTACTTGCAATCTACTGTGATGCTTCCATTGATCCTCATGGAGCAGCAGGGATTGGTGTACTAATTCCTGATATGGGTTTTGAAGAAAGTGTGACTATACTGGATACCCTCTCATATTGGAATATCATTATGTGACATGGTTGATCATTTCGCCAGATTAGCACTTTCCCATGAAGAGCCGTATTATGTAGTACCGTATCTCTCAACCAAATGAAAAAAAACGTGTTATTCCAACTACCACTGTCTTCGTCGTCGGGATTATAGGGGTCAGGTATAGACACTCATAGGAAAAAAGCGTGTACCAATTGTACTAATTTTGGCATTACGAGAGTTTGCTGGGACATCAGATATAGATAAACCTATAAGTCTATCATTGACTGTCTCAGAGACAGCATGTTACAATGACTATATGCTACGCATAGGATAACTGTACACTATTCATATGAACAGACTGAAGTTTTGGAGGCAAAACCAGTTTTCATATCACCACCTGGGGCAATTCATCACACACCACCAATTTTCATATATACACCAACTGCAACTTTGCAATGCGCCACGTCCCGCATAATCCTTATCCACTGCTTACATCTATTGCAATAAAAAATTGCATCTATCGATCAAATAGTACTGTCACAGATTAGCACTTGTTTGAATATATTAACTTAATTATAGACACACTGGTCTTCTCTTTGAAATGATTAGTGATATAAAAGTTTTTTATCAGCCGCAATGGTATTTTTATACAGTGATAATAGCACAGCCCTTCAGGCATGTACATAACATTGTGTGACTAATAGCCCTCTAGCACAACTAAGAATCACACAGTTGGGTAGATGCTTTAGTCTCTTACCCTGCTTTTTGCAGGGCATGTCACTGTCTGTAAAATTAAATCAACTCAAATCAAATCTCTCTCGGTCTCATATCTATCTATCTAATCTATCAATCGATCTATTCCTATTTCTCTCTCCTCTCCTCTCTCATCTCTCTCTCTCCTCTCTTCTCTCTATATATATATAATATATATATATAATCTATAATATAATATATGATATATATATATATATATATAGTATATAATCCATAGATACATATATATATACACCTCCTCTCTCTCTCTCGACCTCTCTCTCTCTCACATATCTCTCTCTAATCCCTCTCCTCCTCTCTTCTCCCTCTCTCAAGTCCTCTTAGAAACCCTCCATCTCTCTAACCCTCTCCTCTCTCCTCCCTTCATCTCACCCCTCGCTCTCGTCTCAACCTCACTCACTCCTCTGGGTCACCCCTGCTCTCGCTCATCACCCTTTCTTTCTCTCACCCTCTTTCTCTTCTCTGTCTCCTCTCTCTCGTCTCTCTCTCCTCTCTTCTCGTCGTCTCTCCTCGGCTCTCTCTCTCCGCTCATCTCATCTCTCTCTTCCTCCTCGCTCTCTCTCTCCTCTGCTCTCTCTTCTCGTCCATTCTCATCTCTCTCTCTCTCTCTCTCTCACTCTGCTCCTCTCTCTCTCACTCTGCCTCTCTCTCTCTCACTCTGCTTCTCTCCTTTCTCTCTCTCTCTCCTCTCTCTCTCTCTCTCTTCGCTCTCCTCCTCTCTCCTCTCTCCTCTCTCTGGGCTCCGGCTCTCTCTCCTCTCTCCCTCTCTCTCCTCGCTCTCTCTTCGTCATCGCTCTCTCGATGCAGCTCCTCTTCTCTCTCTCTCTCCGCTATCTCTTCTCTCTCTCTCTCTTCATCATCTCCCTCGACCTCCAATGTTCGTCTCTCCTCCTTCCCTCTCATCTTATCCTCTCTCCTTCTCTCTCCTCTCTCTCCTCTCTCTCTCACGTCTCTCCTCTCTCTCTCTACTCTCTCTCTACTCTCTCTCCTCTCTCTCGTCTCTCTCTCACTCTCTCATTCTCTCTCATCTCTCCTCTCCTCTCTCTCCCTCTCGTCTCTCTCTCTCTCTTTCTCTCCCTCCTCTCTCTCTCTCTCTCTCTCTCTCTCTCTCTTCTCGTCTCTCCGTCTCTCTCTCTCTCTCTCTCTTCTCGTCTCTTCATCATCTCTCTCCTCTCTCTCTCTACTACCCACTCTCTCTCTCTACTCCCTTCTCTACAATACCCGCCCCCCTCTCTCCTCTACATATATACATATATGATAAACACCTCCCTCTCCCTCCACCCCTCTCCTGTGCTCTCACCATCTCTTCTCTACCCCTCTCCTCTCTCTTCTATTACCCTCATCCTCTCTCTCCCCTCCTCTCTCGTCTCTCTCTCACACCCTCTCTCTCTCAAATCACCCTTTCCTCTCTCTCTCTCACCTCCTTTCTCTCTTCTCTCTCTCTCTCTCTCTCTCCCTCTTTCTCTCCTCTCTCCTCTCCTTCTATCTCTCTCTCCTCTCTCTCTCTCTCTCATAACTCAATCTCTCTCTCTCTCTTCTCTCTCTCTCTCTCTCTCTCCCTCTCTCTCTCTCGTCTAGGGGTCTGGTTATGCTGGCCCGCCGCGGGGCGGGTTTAAAACAACCCCCCCCCTCCTTCTTCCTAAACCCCCCCAAACTCTCTCTCTCTCTCTCTCTCTCTCTCTCTCTCTCTCTCTCTCTCTCTCCCTCCTCCTCTCTCTCTCTCCTTTAGAAATTCCGTTACTCTCTCTCTCTCTCTTTAACCCTAAACCCCACCCTCTCTCCTCTCTATCTTCTTCCTCCTCTCTCTTCTCCTCGCTCGTCTCTCTCCCTCTCTCACTACTCTCCTCTCGTCATCACTCTTCTCTCTCTCCTCTCCTCTCTCTCCTCTCTTTCTCCTCTCATCTCTCTCTCTCTCTCTCTCTCTCCTCTCTCTCTCCCGCTCCTCTCGTGGGGGGCGGGTCGGGTCGGGGGGGGGGTCCCCTCTATCTCCTCGGCGTCTCCGGGGGTGCGGTGTCCGGGTGCGGGGCTCTACCGGCCTCTGCGGGGTCCCTCTCACCGGGGGTCGTCTCTCCAGTCCGTCTCTCTCGTCCTCTCCTCTCTCTCTCTCTCCTCTCTCCTCCCTCTCTCCCTTCTCTCTCTCTGCCCTTCTCTCTCATCTCTCTCTCTTGCACTCTCGCCTCTCTCTCACCAGTCTCCTCTGTCTCTCGTCCCTCTGCCTTTCTCTCTCTCTCTCTCACTCATCTCTCTTCGCTTACAATTGTCTCTCTCTCTCTCCCTTCTCCTTCTTTCTCATCGGCTCTTCTCATTATCTTCTGCTCTCTCTCTCTCCCTCTCGTCTCCCTCTCATCTCTCTCTGTCTCTCTCCTCCTCTCTCTCTCTTCCGTCTCCTCTCGTCTCTCTCTCTCTCCATCTCTCTCTCTCTGCTATTCCTCTCTCTCTCTCTCTCTCTCTCTCTTCTCCTCTCTCGGTCCACTTCGTCTCCTTCTCTCCTTCGTTCTCCTCTCTCTGCATCTCTCTCTCTCCTCTCTTCCTCTCTCTCTCTCTTTCTCTCTCCTTCTCTCTCTCTCTCTCTCTGACTTTATAGCTCCTCTATCTCTCTCTCTCTCTAAACCCCCCTTCTCCCTCTCTACCCTCTCTCTAGGTCTCTCTAAACCCCACCTCTCCTCTCTCTACCTCCCATCTCTCTCGAGTCTCTCTCTCTCTCCTCCTCTCTCTCTCTCTCTCCCTTCTTCCTCCTCTCTCTCTCTCTCTCTCTCTCTCTCTCTCTCTCTCTCTCTCTTATGCGATCCTCTCTCTCTTCTCTCTCTCTCATCTCTCTCTCTCTCTCTCCCCTCTCGTGTGTCTCGTCCCCCCGTCCTCCTCTCTTCCATCTCTCTTCTCTCTCTCTCCTCTCCTCTCTCCTCTCGTCTCTCTTCTTCTCTCTCTCCTCTCTCTCTCTCTCTCTCTCTCTCTTCCTCTCTCCTCTCCTCCTCAACTAACACTCTCATCATTCTCTCCGAGCTCATCTCTCTCTCTCTCTCTCTCTCTCTTTCTTTTTCTCTCTCTCTCTGCGAAGCCCTTCTCGCTAAGCTTTCTATGTGACTTTTGAAAGTCATTTTTTGTCGAATGTGATACCCAGTACTTCAGTTTCCTCTTGTGGTCTTTTTTTCTCGACAACCATAAGCTGGTTTTATTCGGGGCAAAGGAGACCTGCCATTTCTCCCCCTAAGTCGAGATTTGTGCAAGTCTGTCATTTCGTTTTTCTGTGGCGACATCGTGTTCCCCTTTCCCTGGACCTCAATGCCTACCAGTGAGGTGCGTTTCCATCATCCGAAATGCCTTGGCTTCAGGAATGAGGCGGAGCAAGTCATTGAGGAAGACATCCCACAGCAGAGGGCCCAATATGCTTCCTTGAGGGACACCTGCTTTGATGTCGTAGCAAACAGAGTGTTTTCCATTGAGAATTACTGTCATTTTTCTGTCTAGTAGATAATTTTTCAAAAAGGACCAGGAGTTCACCGTCCACTCCAAATACTTTTAACTTATTTAACAAATCTAGATGTCCTACCCTATCAAAGACTCCTCTATGTCCAATGCAAGAACACAAGTGCGCTGCCCGCGGCTAAGTGCAGCTGACCAGTCTGCAGTCATCTGTAACAACAGGTCGGCAGCAGAGCGGTTCTTCCGAAAGCCATATTGACGGGTAGACAAAAGATGTTTTTTGTTGGTTTAGTGGTTTGTTAGGTGGGAAAATATTATTTTTTCAAATATCTTGCTGATGATTGACAGCAACGAAACTTGGCCGGTAATATTTTGGATTGGACTTGTCCCCCTTTTCAAGATAGGGACAACATTACTTTGTTTCCAAAGTGTAGCCATCTGCAGAAGCTTAAGCATGTGTTAAAAATTAAAGTGAGATATGACAGCTCCTTTGCGCACCTCTGGAGCAGCCGAGGGTTAACACCGCCAGGTCCTGTGACTTTTCTTGTGTCTGCACTGCGCAGGAGCTTCTCCACTTCTTACTCGCTTGTTGTAATTCTGCTTAGTTTCTCATTTGCATTGAGGTCCAAACCATGGTTTCGATGAGTAGTTAAAATGGGGTACAAAACGATTTTGTAGCCTCATTAAAATAGAGGTGAAGGAATTAACTTTCTGATCTATATTGTCCTGCATTTCATCGTCCCGTTTAATATGAGACAGAGCTCTCTGAATCCTTTCCAGTTTGCATTCTCCTACTTCCACGTCGTTCCAGTCGTGGCTTCCTTCCTAGGTGTTCTTCAGCTAATCTTTGTTAAGACAGCTTCGTGGTCAGATGGCCCGACATAACCAAGTGGGACAGACTTTACCGAATGGGAAGGCAGGTCAGTGACAAATGGGTCAAGAGACGATCCAGAGCGATGTGTTGGAAAATCAACAAAGTACTGTAGGTCATGGACTGCCCTTAGTTCGTCGAAAGCAAATTGTACTCTGTGCTGGTTTAGGTATCCAAATGATACACAATGATGGCAGTTATAGAAGGTCATAAGCGGATCAAGGTTTTGCATTAACATATCTATAATGGCGGCCGGTAGCATCCACAAGGATGCTACCGTGCCGTTTCTTGTTCACCAGTCTGAAGAGTATTAATTCAGTGCTGTCTGGTAAAGGAAGATCTATTATCTGCAGTTGCAGGTTTATGTTGTAGCATAATACAATTCCTCCTCCCTGCGCATTTCTGTCTCTACGCACCCAATTTGAATACCCTAATACACGCGCATAGTTGGACGGAACCCTGTCATCAAGGGAAATTTCATCTGCGAATACAGTGCCAGCCTTCTGTTTATTTACTAACTGGAGAGTAAGTGGAATCCTCTCACATTTGCTGAAATTATTCGTATTTCGCAATTTTTACCGCTGCCTTGGGAATACTTCTGCCTGTGCACTGTGGGAGTATGGAGTTGGCATATACGCCACGGAATGGTTCGGATGATTTGACTGAAAATGATGGTAAGGATGAAATTCTGTATATGGTGCTGGGATTGACGGAGGCCTATAGTGAATTTGGGTTATTACTCCCACTCACTCACTCACCCTCTCTCTCTCTCTCTCTCTCTCTCTCTCTCTCTCTCTCTCTCTCTCTCTCTCTCTCTCTCTCTCTCTCTCTCTCTCTCTCTCTCTCTCTCTTTCTCTCTCTCTCTCCGAATGACTGGACACGCCGCGAGGATAATGAGCGAGCGATAAGAAGCGAGTTTGGCGCTCTCTTTGGACTGCGTGTTTTGTTTCTCTCTTATCGGGAGTCGGTGGCTGAGAATTGGTGCTCTTTTTCATAGGTTTTTGTTTTCTGGTTATTAACCTTTTTTTTGCTTTCTTTTTTTTCTTTCTCACCTATTTGTGTATTTATTTTTGTAAGAGTCGAATCTGTTTCTCCCATAAATGATTTTTTTTTTTTAATGAATTCCTGCTTGCGCACTGGGACAATGCGGCGAATATAAGATCCTATATACAATGTACTCTTCAGCATCATCAGTTCGAAAAAACGAATCTTCAGCACACCAGAAACTAAAAGTTGAGTGGTTGTCGACGGCAATATGGGGCTATTTCCTTAACAAAAGCCGCACCGTATAATTATGACGTTTTTCAGCTCTCTTCCCCCTTCCTTCCTCCCCTTCGCCCTCCACATTAATCTTGGACTCGTTGTTGCATCAGTTTATTTCCAAAATTTTTTTCTTTTTTCCCGGGGTTCCG
>NC_051399.1:14042979-14054779 GCF_015228065.2 Penaeus monodon | reverse complement strand
TGAGGAATTTTGATAATGAGTGCAAAGTAATCTTCTTAAAACTGGAGAAGTGTAGTATCTGAGCATAATTTCTAGTAGGGTACAGACCCAGGGAGAAAAGTTAGAAGCTCTAGGAAGTTCAAACCATTGGTACTGAAAAAACTGCAGTCATTTCTTGGTCTTGCAAATTATTATCGCAAATTCATTCTCAATTTTACACAAGTAGCTAAGCCTTTACTGAGATGACAAAGGGTTCTCAGAAGCTTAATAACCGCAAAATCGTTTTGATGATGCACTGAAAGCTCAGGGGTGAAGTAAACGATTAAAATATATCAATGATTTCAAAATACTGCAAGATGGAATTCTCTATCATACCCATGTCAATATATATGATCAGCTAGACACTCAAGTTTTTGGTCCAGACTCGTATAAAAACAAAGCATTGTATCTAGCCCATTGCCTCCCTTGGCAAGGTTACCCTTGAGAGACTAAAGAAGTTTGCATTCTGACCAGACATGTCAAAGGACGTCCCAAAGTATGTAAAGTCATGTAGTGTGTGCCTTAAATGTAAGCCAGTGAGGGATGTTCCTGCTCCACTGCATCGGTTCCCAGTGTAAGAGAGAAATTTGAGTGTATACACCTAGATTTGGGAGGCCCTCTCCTTGTTACAAATGAAGGGGCGAAGTATGTGCTGACAGTAATTGATATGTTGATTCCTCATAGCTATAACAATACGAAACAAAGAAGCAAAGGAAGTAGCCCAAGCTTTTATAACACATGTTGTCAGCATCCATGGCGTTCCAAAACATGTAATAAGAGATGGTGGAGGAGAATGTATAAATGACTTTTTTTAAAGACATTTGTGGGTTGTTGCAGATAAATAGGCACACTACAACTCCATGAGGAGTATGACATATGATAACTCTAAAGAATGGATACACTGCTCCCTTTAGCTGTATTTGCATACAATTCACTGGACAGTCTATGATTCTTCTCACTTCCTTATGTACAACAAGGATCTCTCAATACCTTATTTAAAATTCTTTCATGATAATGGGCCATGGTACAATGTAGAGGACTTGAGACGTAAGAACTCTGTTATTGCAAACAAAGTTTATAATCGGTGTCAGCTGTACTTAGAGAAAGGCACAGCTGACCGTGAAAGGTACCAGTCACGATCCCAGGTGAAAGATACAGAAGTTGGGTCATGTGTGTATATAACTTCTTAGCCCAAGGCAGGATTATCTATGAAATTACAACCTTGTTAGTGATATAGTTTAAGGCTAAAAAGCATTCGGCCTGGTCGTGAATTATTAGTGCACACTGATAGTGTAGTGACCCATACCTAGCCAGTAGCGCCGGCAGCGCTGGGAATGCTGAGTCTCCCTGAAGAAGGGCGACCTAACCGCGCAAACGCACGTAAACGATGCCTCTTCCTTTTCGTACCTTTTTTTTGGACTTTTTTTTTTGTTTTTTTATATTTTATTTCGTCGTGTTCTTATTCCATGATTTTAACGGAACCATAGCCATTTTCTTTATAGTTTTTTATATGCACTCTTTTAAAGCTGGGGTAAGAGTTTACTACTTTTTTTTAGCATCGGTTATAGCTTTTAACTAGTTAAGTGCTATTTTATTGGGGGTAAGGGTTTGCAACCCCGAGATTAGTGAAGAAAGCTATCTTTCTTCGGCGGAACCTGCCACGCCATCTAGGGAGAGAGACATTAATTAGTCCGTTTCCCGGGGCTAGTTACTAGCCCACTAATAAAATCCTTGCTGGGGGCCGGCTATATATAGCCCGGGAACTGAGCGGGGGTAGGCAGGGGCATAGGTTGAACGTCCTAATAGCGGCGATGTACACCGTGGAAGCTATTGACGTGTTTTTTTTTTTTTTTTTTCCTACGGCAGTAAGGTGGGATATTTTAAGTTTCATTTTTTATGATAAAAACTGAGTGCTCCTTGTCTGTTTTAGGTTCTGGTTCCCGTATTAATGTTTTAATGTTTATATTTGGTGTTACCTGTTTTTGCTTTTATAATGTGTTTTAATAAATGTATATTTTTAAGATCCGTGAGTGAAATTCCTCTTTTTACTTAAACCCTTTTTAAAGAGACAGATGATACCATACTTGGGCTACCTGTGGCAAGCAATTGACCACCCTCTATCAGCCTTAAGGCTGACACGCACTCCCCTCGGATTTTAACACGCTTACCAGACTAAACTCTTGTTGATTGGGTCATTTTTCCTCTTCTCACATGCATACTTTCCTTTTTACCAATTTACACCCATCTACACGTCTTCTTCTTTCGGTACACTTATTGTTCCTGGATGTATTAACCAGGTGGTGGCAGCGCTAATGACCTAATTAACGAGAGTAATTAAAGTAATTAATTCGATCACTGCAATAGAATTAGAATAGAAGGATGCATGTCATCTCACAAGAGTAAAAACGTGAGGAGAGCATACCCAGTTCATGGTCAAATTATAGTGACAGTGAGGAAGAGATGCTTTCTTCCCAATCCTAGGCTCTGATAAAGGTGATATAGACTTTGAGGTGAGGGGAGACTTGTCAGGTGGGCCCGCCTACAATCTCCGGTCCCGATTATCTGCCAACCAAAGTCACAAAGAACAAAGGGGAAACAATCTGGTTAATGGTATAATTCAATGTAGAGTGAGCTGAAGCAGGAAAGAACTAGCTAAGTATGTGCTAAACTATTATATGTTCCTATTCCCAATATACCAGCCACTCTGAGATAAATTGAGCAGAATATGAAAGTAGAATGTGGTGATGCTAGAGATTTTCTAGATTGCTGCTATGATTCTCCATGCCAATTTTTCCAGCCATTCATGAACTCTATGAAAGTAGAGGGTTTCCTCATTCTAATTCCAGGAGATCAGTGAATAGTATCGATCCCTGAGGGTAACAGGAGAGACAGTCAGATGGATGCATCTGCATGAAGGGAGCCAATCAGATGGACGCATCTGATTTGTGTGGCTCTGTTATGCCACCCCAGAGATGTTGCCTATAACGCATTGTTCTAGACTGCACTGTTCGGCTCGCTTCATGTCTTTCGCACTGGCTATGCTGGAGACACGATCGACGAACTGAAGAGAAAACCATAGAGGTAGAATCTAGAGGAATACCATAAAAATCGCCTATAGCTGATAAATATAGAAATAAACATTAGTCCCTAAGATTATTTACAAATAGTATATATTCCTTCACTGCAACATCGTGACTTAGCCTTGTGTTCATGTGAAGATTAACTTTTAAGTACATCAAGCACTAGAGATTATTTTTACCATAGACGATAACATTAATAATAATGATAATATTATTATACTGTGCAAGGAGATTCTACAAGCCGTTTGAGTACTCTAGTATAATTCGAGTTCATGCTCGTCCTATTGTTCCGCTCATGCAGGATTCTCTGTTCCATTTTTTTGCCGTATCATTGCTGTTGCAGATCCTGCCATCACATACATGTCTTGCTATGATGACTCCGCTGGCTGCTGGGACCACAGTTGACAGTTGAGTCCAGCCTTGTCATTGAAAGTGATGTCCACCTGCAGTTGGAAATTTCCTGTTTCGTCGGATGTCTGTTCAGCACCATGGAATCCTGGTTTTATTGGCCGAAGTCCTGATGCACGGTGATCCCTGCTTGGTGTTGATGCCCAGTACTGGAAGATGCCATCAATACCTTTACAGAAGCGGTGAAGAAGACATGCAGATGGACTCCTTATACAAGGACCTTCACATGGCATTCCTGCGATATCATATGTTGCCTGTTTTACAGTGCAGTAGAGACAATTACCATATGGTGGGACATTGTGTATCAGGACATATTTACTTGATGATTCTCTGTCTACGATCCAGACAGATATATAGTGTAAAGTCAGATTATTGTACTTGTTGTTTTGCTGAGTACTGGAGAGGTTTTTCATCTCGGCGGCCCAGTGTCCAAGGAGGAGTCCATTTCTGTGGATACACAGGGTTGTATTCTCTCCAGTAATTGGGGATGTGGAGTTTTTTTCCCTTATCCAGCAGCAATACAGTTAAGGATTACTGTATCCTTATCATTACCGTTTTAGGAGATCTGTTTGGGGTGTGGGCACACGAAGCTGAAGAAGGGGGTCTGTGGTGTAATGCCTGAGTTATCCCTTAACAAGTGAAAATATTGAAACAAGCGAAGTAACCTAAGAAAGCATTTGTTGTATGTGGTTTCACACCCCATTGAACCATCAGGTGAAGTGGATACGAGTAATAGCTTTTTGACCTGGCTCAGGACCAGACGTGGGAAAACCTGGACAACAGAGTACTGTTGTAGTGTAGGCGTGTCTTAACCATAGGAAAATAACCAATGAAGAAGTTCGTTATGGCAAAGAACAATGAACAGAAGAGAAAGATATGAGAACCAGGCTCAGCGACAAAATGTGTGATGAAAAATCGTCAGTCTCAGAGCAGACCCCACACTAGGTGCATCTGAACTCTTACCGGTGAGTTACTCGAACAATTACTAGACAGATCTCTCAGGTTTTAACTTTGAAAATACTAGAATCCAACATTAAAGGGAATATTGAATAAGTCAATAACACAATGAAATTTTCCTCTTGATAACAATTAATCCCAAGTACTGGAGATCTGACACTCCTCAACAGGTCAGTGGTGGCGGTTTACCATTTGATTGTGGAATGTTAAACATTAGATAAAGAGTAAGTAAAATTTACGACCGCTCGGAACACCACACACACACACACACACACACACACACACACACACACACACACACACACACCACACATCATATATATATATATATATAATATATAGTATATATATCTATATACTTATATGCACCTCTCTCTCTCTCTCTCTCTCTCTCTCTCTCCTCTCTCTTCTCTCTCTCTCTCTCCTCTCTCTCTATACTATATATATATATATATATATATATATATATATATATATATATATATCTATGCATATACACACACACACACACACACACACACACACACACACACACACACAACAATATATATATATATTATATATATATATATATATATATATTATATATATATATATATGTGTGTGTGTGTGTGTGTGTGTGTGTGTGTGTGTGTATATATGTATATATATATGTATATATATATGTATATATATATGTATATATATATGTATATATGTATATATATGTATATATATGTATATATATGTATTATATGTATATTATAAATTGTATATATGTTATATATGTAAAATTATGTATATATATGATATAAGTATTTATTATATGTTATATATGTATATTTGTAATTATGAAATGTATGTATATTATGATATTATGTTATTGTATTTATGTATTAATGTATTTTTTTAAGGGATATATTGTATTATATTTTAAAATATTATTTTTGTTATTTGTAATTTGTTTTTTAAATTATATTAGTATATATATGTATATATGAAATATTTGTATATATATGTATATAATTATTTATGTATATATAGTAATTTGTTTATTTGTATTTTATATGTTTTTGTTATATTTTGTTATATATGTATTTTATGTTTTGTTTATATGTATTTTTATTATATATTATATATTTTTATTATATAGCATATCATAAACCCACACACGCACACAAAAACCAACACACCCCAAAACCCCCCCCCCCACACCCCACCCCCACCACCCCTTTATATTTACTTTTTATAAAATTTTATAATTATTTTGTTAAAAATTTTTTTTAACGTTTTTCAAAAATTTTAATATATATTTTAAAATTTTTTTTTTTTAATTCGTATTTTCGTATATTTCTTTTAATTATATTTTTTAATTTTATTTTATAATATATTCATTATTATATATTTTTTATATATTAAATAAAAGCTGTAGACGGGTTGGGGTTATACGGCTGGAGAAGGACAACACAGTGGATCAACGATGCGAGTCTTGGGCAAGAGCGGATTTCGCGTCGCGTGTCCGGCCCCAGCCCTGGGGGGCCGGAGGCGCACACACACACACACACCCGCACACACACCCCACCACACACACAAAACACACTGAAAAAGGCTATGGCCCTTAGTCAGCGGCTGACAGAGACGCAAAAAAAACCGTAAAGGGGTGAACACACGCTACGACGACGCTACGACTGTCTAAAGGGGGTCAAAACCCCGGGGCGGAGGTCACGGTCAGGCCCCCCGGGAGAGAGGGCGGAGTGCCTTAGCGCGGGGTAGTGGTAGTACTCCCCCGGAGGGAGGCGAGAGGTGACCCAAACCGCGTCGGTAGTTGGACGGACCCCCGGAAAACGGGGTCAGATATAAAATTGACCTCCCCCTCCTGAGCGGGGGGTTCTTATTTGGGCATTTGGCCCACGTGGAAAACGCCACGGGTCCACGGGTAAAGAAAAGAATTATCACACCCTTAACAGAAATAAAATTTATCCACATTTATATTGCTGGGCCACCTACTCGCCCCTCCCCCTCGAGGCGCCTTAAAGGGTGCCCTAACTGGCGGTCGTCTCGTTCTCGTGCGTTTTTCCTGGTTCAATTCGTGGCGCTCGTCCTGTTGTCCTCATCCCCCCTGGTCCTTGGTTAATCTATCGTCCTCGAATTCACACGCCCAAAAGTCTCCACAACCTCCTTGACTTCGGTTTCGTCCTCCCCTCCTCGTGCCCGGGCCGGCCTAACTCGGCGGCGTCCCCGTCCACACGTCCTCCCGATCTGTCAGTCCTTCTCGCGTCCCACGCCTGTAATCTTCGTCCGGATCTACGGGCGTGGGGCAGGGGCGGATTCGGGGCGGCTTAACCTGCGCTACGAGCTCCTGATTTGACCGGATCTGCAGGCGTCCCCCAGGGCGCCTATGCACAGATTTGGGGGACGGTACCTTTCTGACAAAAATCTTGGTCCGGGGGCCTATGGCTCTTCGATGCGTCCTTTCTACAGCATCCTAAGGGTTCCTTGGGTCCGTGTCGGCCCGACTGCAAATAAAGTCGGGGAGAAATATACACGAAAGGGCCCCAGAGTAAGAGAAAAAAAAAGGGCAACAAGAAATGGGGTGGTAGTTCCCATAGCCGGTTATATAACTTTTAGGGTTTTTTTAATTTTGGGTTTTTTTAACTTTTTTTCGTTTTTTTTTTCTTTTTGTTTTTTTATTTCACAAAGGTAAAGAAGAAATAGAAGAGGGAGATGTCAGTAGCGGCCCGCTAGCCCTATTTAAAACTTCAACCACCCTTGATAGATATGGAATAGAAAAGGGAACGACATCGGCGACCCGCAAAGATCTATTTGAACCATAGCGCACACAATAAAAAATAGATGTAATTGTACAAGACGGCAGAAAAAAATTGCGGGCAAAAGGAAAAATCTTTACCCGGCCTAAGACAATGAAAAGGGTCGGTCTTTTATCTGTGTGGTGAGGAGGTGAATGTTGTGGATGGGTGTGAGTGCGCTATCGTTTGGAGGGAACGAGTGACCTCACACAGAGAAGAATCACCCAAACACGAATTTAAGTTCACTATAACAAAACTGAAGTAAAATTGCAAGTTACTATTTAAGATTATTTTAAAATACACATTGAATTCAACATAAAGATATGCGACAGAATTCGCATAAGAATGGTGACATGAAAAAATATTCGCCATTTTTAAAAGCAAATCTTCTCGGGTCAGAAATCTGAACTCCGAGGTACATGTCTAGCTTTGCTGTCGACTTCAATAAAAAACAATAAAGGGGGGACCTATACCCAAAGCCGTTATGATGAAGCGACCGAACCCGAATAAAAATCCTCTCCCCCGGTACTGTAATGGGGGCTCGCAAAATTCCCCAAAAGGGTTATAAATTTTCACGAAACCCAAACGCTTGGGGGGGACCCAAAAAAATCAAACGACTTCAAGAGGGGGAAAAATGGATTTTAAAAAGCGAATAATGATCTAGCTTAAACCCTAGTCCTACA
The DNA here is from genome assembly GCF_015228065.2 of Penaeus monodon. Classification (NCBI taxonomy): domain Eukaryota; kingdom Metazoa; phylum Arthropoda; class Malacostraca; order Decapoda; family Penaeidae; genus Penaeus; species Penaeus monodon. Next base: position 14,046,847 of record NC_051399.1, on the reverse strand, counting down.
TTAAACGGACGTCCCTGGGCACACACCAAAGGGAGCCGAACAAAGGGAAAAATTTACTTCGAAAGAGGAGCGAAAATCTATTAGGGGTTTTTCGCAACCCCCGGGGGAATATCGGGCAAATTTTGTGCAATAAGGGGGGGATCCCACGCTATATCAAATAAGAATTTTAATGAATTTTCCCTTACATACTTCGTTTACGCCGTAGAACGTGTACCAAAAAAGCAATTTAACAATGCATCGGGGCCCCACCCCCCGCCACCACCGGGAAAAAAGAATGAGGTAGGTCAACCTTTTCTAAACCAAAATGGCCCCCAAAAAAAAAAAAGGGAAGGCAGTCGGGGCGGGGTTGGAAAGAGATAAATAAAGAATTCGGATAAGATAAAATCACGAAAGCGTTAAAAACGTTGAGATAAAAAAATAAATCTCAAAAACGGAGAAAATATTAATATTAACTAACGAACGATATTATGTTTTTTGATCACATTCGATCGCAGGAAAAAACGATCTGAGGTGGAAGAATATGGAGAACGTGCCATTTTCGTCATTCCCTTTAACCCAAAAAAAAACGCTTAAAAACTGTATGGGGGAAGGAAGGGGAAAAAAAATAAGAAAGGGGGGGGCCAAACTGTACTTTCTTTTTTTTTTTTAGCCTGTCTTGAAGCGGGAGCGGATTTTCTCGGGGGGGTGTGGGCCGTGTTGCATGCCAAAAGGACAACGGCCCTCGCGCCACCCAAATGTAAAAGCTATGCGTACTCTAGTACAGTGGCTGCAGGGAGCAAAAACACGTAAAGGGGTGAACACACCTACACGACGCTACGACTTTCTAAAGGGGTAAACGCCGCGGTGTCAGGGCAGCCCGCCCGGGGGGGGCGGAGTGACCTTAGGCGTCGGGGGGGTCACAAAATCCCCCCGGGGGGAGGCGAGAGGTGACCCCACCGGCGGTGTTCAACGAAATCCCGGTCAAAAGAGGGCAGAAAAAATGTGACCCCGCCTCGCTAGCGGGGGTTTTTATTTGGGACTTTTGGGCCCTGGAAAACAGCCCCGTGGTCCCCTGGTAAAAGAAATAATTATCCACTCCTGTACAAAATAGAATTACCCTCTTAACCACACAACACACACAAACCCACACACACCACACAACACCCACACCCTAACACACACCACACACACCAACACACACACACACACACACCACACCAAAACACACACACACACACACCCAACACGCACGCACACACACACAACACATTATATAAAAAAAATGAATGTGTATATATAAAAAAAAATTATATCTTTTAAAATATAACATATATATATATTAATTTCCCATTTTATATTATATATATATATATATATTTTTTATATATTATATTATATATATTTTTTTTTTTTTTTTTTTTTTTTTTTTTTTTCAAAAAAGCCATTTCTTTCCCACTGCAGGACATGGGCTCCTCAATTCATTACTGAGAGGTTACATGGCGTCCCACCCTTGCCGATTGAATACCCTTCCTAATCCCTACGACACCTGCGTTTGACTTCTAAAGGCGATATGTCGTTTTTTTGGGTAGGAAATCGAGGTGAAGGTCCTTGCTCAAGGGAACAACGCCCCGGGCCGGAGACTCGAACCCTCGAACTCAGATTGCCGTCGTGACAGTTTTGAGTCCGATGCTCTAACCACTCGGTTCACCGCGGCCTTAAAGGGGTATATATTATATATATATATAATATTATAATATATATTATATATATATATTATATATATATATATATTTTTTTAGGAGGGAGGAGGGAGGAAAGGAGCGAGAGTGGGGGACGGGGAAGGGAGAGGGAGGGAGAAGGCGGTGTAGGGAGGGGGGAGGAGAGCGAGAGAGAGGCCGGAGAAGGGAAGGGGGAGGGAGAAGCAAAAACACACACACATGTATTATATATATAAATATATATATATATATATATATATTATATATATATATAATATATAATATGTGTATATATATATATATATATATATATATATATATATATATATTATATTACATATACCTGTGTGTGTGTGTGTGGTGTGTGTGTATGTGTTGTTTGTATTATTATATAATATATATATACTATAAAATATAATAATTATATATATATAGATATATATCTATATAGTGTATATATATATATTTTCTTTTTGTTTATATAATATAATATATATATATTTTACTATATATGTATATATATATATATAAAATATATGTTATATATATATATATATATATTATATATATTATATAATATATTTTATATATATTTTATATATATCTATATATACACTGCTTGGCGTCATGTCTCATGTTATCGGGCTCTGTCCCAGAAGCATCAATTGTTTGTTTATTAAATTGTCAAGGAATGTTTTTTCTCGGTGTACCTTGAGCATGCTTCCCTTTTTAATTTTACCGTTTGGGCTAGGTTTTCCTAAAATGTCTTCACAATATTCCCATATCAAGAAATTTGAGTTGTCATACTGGGATCAATTATAGAAGCTTGCAACATCCTGCGGTAGAACCACAGTTTTGTAGCCTTTATATTGCGCCGGGTTCAGCATTTTTTGCAAGTCCGGTTCTGTTTTTGCATTCCTTCGTGCATCTATGGTGACAAGAGCTCCTAATAATTGAAATGGGAGCCCTGTTGGATTTCTTTTCCTCTTGTTTCAATGCACAAGTTGGAGGGATCTCTACTTCGAAACTACCATGCATTTTTTTTTCTTGCTATTGATATGGGGGCCAAAGTAACGATTCCCTCCTGACGATCTTCAATTCCCGCAGGATAAACTCAGAGTACAAATTAAATAGATCAGGTGACATCACACAACCTTGTTGGACACCTCGACTGAGTGTAACCAGTTAGTTCCAATGGATATGTTGTAATCGCCATTCACGTGTTTAGATTATTCGTGGAAATTCAAGGGGACTGATACCTGTAATCAGTACAATATCAGCCCTAAATCAATACAATAATAATCACAGTCACTGTCGCAATTCGATTCAAGTTTACTTAAGAGTCTATACTAAACTTATAATACTGCAACTACAGGAAAATATTTTACTGATTGTTTAAAAATGTCCTTACATCCAATTACTTAAAGTAACCAACATATTCAGGACACGCATCTACATCCAGGGGTGTGTATAATACATACGCATAGCGGAAACAGTCTAGGCCTATTAGCGAAGTCGATCCTTATGTACGTGTTGTTGAGCCCAAAATGCCCTCTCGAATACTCTATAAACCTGTGATGGTCCCCCTTCGTGAGACGGTTTTCTTTCCATATATACGTCAACACAAGGCCCTAATTCGCCCCATATATCAACACGAAGGAACACCATTACGGCATTACCCTTATCGCAGCCCATGAGAAACCGTTTGCCAGGCCCTAGAGAGGATGCTGAAGCCCGCAGCCACACATACCGATGATGATGACAGCGGTACAGATGTTATACACGTGATGCTGATGCCACAGCTACGCCATGCCGATGTGATAACAGCGGCTACATATGTAAACTGCTGCAAGTTGGTCTTTGTACATTGATCAAATTATTCTGATATCTTTACCCTCTACCCGGATATTTTCAAGGATTTGAACAATTGTAAGTGCTTTACCTTATGAAAGTCTTTTGATAGTAAATGAAAACCAAGTTGTGGTTTGAAGGCAAACGCACAAAGTCAGATTATCTTATTTCGGAGTTTACACGTGTGTTTAGGCAGAGCCTAGCCGATGGTGAGTAAGTTTTTTGGACTTGCGCTTAATATCCGGCCGATGTATACTTCAGGTCAGGTCGGTGAGCTCGCGATGATTGGGGAGCTGGTGGTGATTAAAAACGTTTTCCCC
>NC_051399.1:14030779-14042879 GCF_015228065.2 Penaeus monodon | reverse complement strand
TATATTAATATATATATATATATTTATATTGCATACACAAAACATACATAAACACACAAACACACACACAACAAACAAACCACACAACATACCACCCCCACACACAACCCAATAATTTTATATATAATATATTATATATATATAATATTAATAATATATAATAATATATACACACATACATCCCCTACAATATATATATATTAGAGAATATCAATATATATATTAATAGATTATAATATAAACATATAATATAATAAATATTATATATAAATATATATATATATATAAAAAGAATAATATATAATGCACACACACACTTAATAATAATATATATATATAATGATATATAGATATATAAGATATAAAGATAAAAATAATAAAAATAATATATCTGTTATTATCAATACATAATTTTTAACTACTTCTATCTATTATCTACTCTATATATATATAAATTTTTTACATATAGTATATACATATAGATAAAATATATATATTTTATATATTATATATATATATATATATATATATATATAAATATAATATATATTATAATATATTAAAATATATTTTTTATTCTTTAAAATATATATTATATATTAAATAGATCGAAGAAGTGAAGATATAGATAGAAGATACAGGTATAAATATAATCTTTATGTAGATATATACACACCACCACACACCACCACACACACACACCCACACACCCCACCACCCCACCCAATTATAAGATTAATTTATTATTATATATAATATATATAATATATTAAAATTTATTAATATAGGGTATGTGTTGTGTGTGTATATATATATTATTATATATACATATTATAATATATATATTATATATATATATAATATATATATATATATATAAAATTTTAAAATGATTATATATGCATGCACAACACACACACCCACACACATTTTTATTTTATAAATTCTATATATATATTATATATGTATACAATATTATATTACCATTATATTATAGAATATTATTTATATATACATTAATATAATATATCAATCCCTTATATATAGTTGTTGTGTATGTGTAATATATTATACAATGCATATTGCTGCACATATATATAATATATTTAATATTATTATATATATATATTATATATATTATAACATTATATGCACACACACACACACACACAAAACATATTATTATATCTAATTATATATTTATTTTTAATATATATTTTATATAATGTATATAATTATGTTAAAATTAACAAATAATATATGCAAATATAACTTTAACATAAGGCCGCGGTGGCCGAGGGGTTAGGCATCGGACGAAGGACTGGAAACGACGGAAATCTGAGTTCGAGGTTCGAGTCACCGACGGGCGTTGTTCCCTTGGGCAAGGAACTTACACTCGATTGCCTACCTACCCACTGGGTGGCCAAGCCACCCAATCAAGTGCTGGCCCCAACCCCGGGAAAAATAGAGAAAAATGATTCCCTAAAAAAGGTAACACCGGCACTCCCGGGGAAAAGGAATGGGGACCCTACCACGTACTCATCAAGAGAAATCACAACATGAAACTACAATTAAGTTATCTGCTGTGCCCACGGCGGCCAAACATAACCTACGTAAAAAAAGAAAAAAAGAAAAAAAAAAAAAAGAAAGAAAAAAAAATATATACATACCTACATATACAATATTTAGATATATTTACATAACTATTTATATATAATATTATATATATATTATATAAAATATATTATATATAGAATATATATATTTATATAAATGTATACCAAATATGTATATATACATATACATATGTGTCTGTAGCATGTCTCTCTGTGTCATGTATACCTGATGTATATTTTCCCATAAGCGCACGCACACCACGTATAATACCATATGAGGCTGGTATGAAAATGCATCGCAACGGTGGCGCCCTCGGGTCCCAAAGGCTTGGGCGGAGGGTACATTACGGGGGGAGGAGCATCCCCAAATAGCGCCTGGGCTCCCCGGTGGGGTGCGGGGGGGGCCCGGGGATTACGGAAGAGGAAATTTTATTAGTATAACGGTGCACCGAGAGGGGAAAGGCCGGAGAGAGAGATATAATGGATTATGTTTTACACTTCACTACACACAGACGATATAAGTGTTTATATGTATGTATATTTATTTTATATAATACAACTGTTATATATGTAATATATATACAAATATATATATATATATATATAATATATTTTATAAATTATATATATATATATAATTACATATATACAACACATACATACACACACATGGTGTGTGTGTGTGTTATATAATTGTGTATATATATACGTTTATATATGTACACACACACCACACACAACACACTCTCTCACACACACACACACACACACACACACCACCACACACACCACACACACACAACACAACACACCACACCCAACACACCACAAACACAACTCTTCACACACAACACAAAACCCCCTCACACACAACACCACAAACCCCACACACACACACACACACACAAACACACACACACACACACACACACCACACACACAACACTCACTTTATATTGTCAATGTTATTATATGATAAGCCATATAAAGACTACCTGATAAATTCGAAAGGAAGAAAAAATAGACAACCATCAGTGATCTTTTAAATCATCAAGAGTCGGAGAATTTACAGTCACCGAAGGCAATCTATTCCAGTGCCAACAAGTAACAGTAAAAAGGCATAAAGAAAATGGAAAGTAGACGATCGCCCTGCATCAAATGTCATTGAATTGAGGTCATGAACTGCAGTTGAAAAAATTAGGAAAAGTTTTATAGAGGAGGGATTTCGTTACAACCGGTATAAGACGGGAAGACCCCCAATATCCTACGATGCCCATGTCCAACTTAAGTCAGGGGAAATTTAATGAATTAAAAGAACAATCAAGCAGTCGTAAGTGTACTATGTTTGTATACTCACTGTGTCGTTTCGTATATATGTTGTTTGGTTTCTACGATGCTTGAAGGAGAAGAATACAACAATTTAAAAACTAAAGGAGATCAGCTCTGACAAAAATAAAAAGAGAGTCTTCATAGTTTGTGCCCATGCGTCTGCTCTCCGAAGTGTACTGTAATGTGACTACAGAACAAAATAAAATATTGTACTCAAAAAAATGTATAAAAAATCTCACTCTTTACATATGAAGCTAAACAGCAATATAAACTAAACATAAACTATATTTCACATGTGAACATATCACACAAAAGGCATATAATGTAATAAATCATATAATTTCAAAATATACGTACGATAATAGTTAAAATATATCCCGATATGGCGGCATACAATATGCACCACAACAACATTAAATCAAATCATTCATATAAAACAATCCACACTATGTAGAGATAACACAAAGGAGAATATCAAAATGAGCAAAAAATAAAGAAAAAAACATCTCGAGCAATAAAAAATCTTCAAAAAATTCTTCACTTGCGAATGGTGCCAAATTTCCCTAATTTGCAATTCAAATGTAATTTAGAAGCAAAGGTTACACCTAAGAGCTTCAGATACCCTGAATGATAAACTCCATTAATCAGCAGACTTGGATGCTGAGGCAAGCGTCAGACGACTCACAATAATTCCTTGGACTGGTAGGTTTAATTCATGCCACACCGAGAGCACCACGACTGAATATCATCAGGTCTACAGTGAGACTTCAGCTATATTTGCCGGAGAAGGAACCCAGCATTGAGAGAAGACATAAACAAAATGCAAACATTTTATTAGTAATGCTGGACCAAAATGAAGAGAACCAGAAGACACAAAAGAAACGAGCTAAAACGCATCGATCATGTAGTTCCCAAAGTAAAAAATTGTTAAAATACCTAAAACTTACTACCAACACAATAGACAAACAACTAAAAAATCAAACCCTTGTGATAAAAAGTGTCAGAATGCACTAAAATCCAGATCAAGCTTGACGTATGATCCTTATCAACAGCAGACGCATTCAACCCCAAACACAAGCAATGCATCATTGCAACCGAGTCCGTTCTCTGGAAGAAAACGGTCTCAATACAAAAAAACGTTTGACAGCAGATGTAAAAACCTATAAAAAATTTGTATAACTGAAAGGGCTATATCAGTAGATGAAGACTTAGTGGGCCTGGAAATTGGGAAAACTCCCAAAAAGTGCCAGAAACCTGAAAATTACCCTGACGAACTAAAAGGCATAATTAAACAGCTAATTAGGGTTAATTGCCCGTTTAGCTTTTAAAATAAAAAGGAAGCAAGCCATTAGGGCTACCCACCATATTCGACTAATTCTGATGACAGATACTTGACTTCAGAGGACCTAAAAGGTAAAGAATTAAAGTATGAAAATGGGACAGAAAGTGGAAGTTCAACATCTAAACTTTTTTAAAAATTAAACATTCTGCTAAAAATGTGGCTTTCTAAATGAGACTATATAACACTACCATCAGGCCTCATAAAGGAGGATGAAGGACTCACCCCAAAAACAGAGAGCTTAAGCGTTGACCACAATTTATGAGCTGGACGCTCTGAGAGAACTCCTTATAAGCATTATTGATTGCATGGCAGCAAATCTCCAAACAAGGAATTAGCAAAACTAGATATTACAGGCAGCATATTGTCCCTAAGCTGGTGACATCGTCATAAACCATGCTTTATCAGGGAACAAGATTTAAGAGTTTTCCTGGGTATAAACCTCGTTATGATGTCCAAACTTTAACAAATTTAGAGCACTGACAGGACAAGAAGCATTATAAACATATCGCCGAACTATGCTAACAGTTGATCCTAGACTTTCAGAAAACCTGTCTATTTAAAGGGGAAATCTGGTACTGGAAAGTCCAACTGGATTTTACATTAATTACCCCTCTCATATCCAAAAGATTCCCACTCCTGGGAATTACCCCACGGACTAGATGCACAACCCCCAATTACGCTGAGAAATCTAAGGGAGAAATGTCATATCGGTCAGCTGGGGACACAATTCAGTCTCTTGAATGGAAATGTCCGAAGTCCAGTAAACAATCATTAGTGCTGTCATCGGAATTGGGACTTCTATACATACTAAAAATATAGAAATTATTAAACGACCCCATATTCTCACAACTATGAATTCAGGGACAATCGAAATTCATACTTTGTAAAAACGATTAGCATTAACACCAATCCTTGGATATAAACACAAACCCTGGGCTCGACGAAAAGAATTCCTACGTAGAAACAAGGGTTTATTAAAATCAGGTAATAGCAAACTCTGGGGTGGGGCCTCTTGTATGAAACCAGAGTTCCAGCACAACAAATGATGTCACATTTTATATCTGCCTATGTATATATATACAGATAAAATATTCATAAACATATATATGTATATATGTATTTAAATATATATACATACATATATATGTGTATATAAATGAATATAGATAGATAGATAGAAAAGTATATATATATATATATATATTTTAATATATATATATATATCTCTATATATGCAAATATGCACGCACGCACACACAAACACACGCACACACACACACACAACGCACACACACACACACCACACACACACACCACACACACACACACACACACACACACACACACACACACACACACCCACACACATACACACATACACACACACACACACACACACACACACACACACACACGCATATTTATATATGTATGCATACATACACGTGTGTATATATATATATATATATATTATATTATATATAATAATACATATATATAATATATATATATATTATATATATATACATATATATATATATATATATATATTATATATATTTTTATATAGATATATATATATATTATATATATATAATATATATATTGTTTGTACGTGTGTACATACAAACATGCATACAGAGTAAATGATCCTGAAATATAATGGAGCACCACTGGAGCACTTTCCCCGAACGAATACCACGTTAGCCATCTGGCGGTTGGCAATTCGTCAGTGTCACCCTCTGGCGCCACAGGAGGAACGAAAACAAATATATTTGTACTTTTTCAGGCTTTCTGTCTAGCGATCTATCATTCCTTCTCAATTTCTATCATCATTGTTTTGTTGCTTGGCGAATATTTATTCAATAAAAGATATCAATAATATATCAAGGAGATTTTGACACACACGGAAATTTCAGGTAGACCTGAACAGTTTTCATGATTACTGTTTTTCCATCTTGCTCAGAACACCGGGGTAAACAGAATTTCTTAATGAAGTTCCACATTTCCGTAAAGATATATTCGTTAGGGGATGTAAAGTGCCCAATTATGAAATCATATATTCAGTTTCTATCCTTGATATCTCATATTATGTTACTGCTTTGATGTAGGATAACAATCAAATCAAATCAACAGCCGCATCGGACATGCGACTGGTCAAAGACTGGCTAAACTTTACCAAAAATTAGTTCCCCATTTTGAAACGAGTTTTAAAATTTTCGACCACAATGAGACTCGAGTGGCCATGTAATACGAACACGAATGGGTCGTGACGCCCAGACTGACCCTTCGTGTTTTAGCTGAGGATATTCTTTTTTCTTACTGCCATTTCCCTCACCCGAATTTGAATCCTGTTCCCCTAGCTTGTTTTTCTCTCGGATTTACCCATCCCCCCTAAAAAAAGCTTTTTTCACGAACATTCGCTTCGATATTTCAATCTTTGTTATTTTTCCACCTCGTGCGTCGTCGGCGGTGAGGCATTGCATCTTGACTAAGACAATTTAAGCAACTCCGCCCGACACTGATTGGGGCTGATCACGTTAGGCGAAGTTACGGATTCTTTGGGCTTCCGCTTTTGGGGGGAAAGGAAGTGGATCGGTGGATTGAAAAGCAAACGAGAAGGAAAATGCTGAACCGAAAAAAGAGTCTTTGGTCATGCATATGGAAGAGAAGAAATAGGAAAGAAAACCAGTAGCGAAAGGAGAGGTCATTATATAGATGACAATAGATAATGAAACACCACTACATGCAAATAACAGTGAGCCGATTCCTCAGTTTTCATGAGACGCAGCGAATAGCCTCGAGACGGAATAGCTGAAGGCTTCGTGAAGAATTCAGGCCTCTGAACCAGGCAAAGGGGCGGTAACCAGTCAGCGTCTCGAAAGGGTCAGTGTCTCGCAATTGGCAATCATTTTGCTGTGTTTCCATTTGACAGCTTTTGAGAGACACAAGGGCGGGCGAAATGGGGTGTTAGTTCATCTTGAAGGACGCTCATGATTTGGTACGTAATTTAGTATTTAAATCATTCTTATTTACAATTTTCTATTGTCTTTTTCGAAGTGACAAAAATGTTCATTAGGATCAAAGGTTTCCGCCGTAGCAAAATAGTAAAATCAATGCAAACATACCGTTGCTTTATAAAACGATTTACGTTTTCATGAAAAACAACAACAATTGCCCGTAAAACTATTAAAGCAACTGCAGCACACACACACACACACACACACATACACGCACACACACACACACACACACACACACACACACACACACACACACACACACACATACATACTCATATGCAAATGTAATACATATACATATATATGTATGGATATTACATTTGCATATGAGTATGTATGTGTGGGGTGTGTGTGTGTGGTGTGTTGTGTGTGTGTGCTGTGCTGTGTGTGTGTGTGTGCTGTATGTGTGTGTGGTGTGTGTGTGTGCTGCAGTTGCTTTAAAGTTTACGGGGAATTGTTGTTTTTTTTTTCATGCAACGTAAAACGTTTATGAAGCAACGGTATGCTGCATTTATTTACTATTTTGCATACGGCGGAAACCTTTGATCCTAATGAACATTTTTGTCACTTCGAAAAAGACAATAGAAAATTGTAAATAAGAATGATTTAAATACTAAATTACGTACCAAATCATGAGCGTCCTTCAAGATGAACTAACACCCCATTTCGCCCGCCCTTGTGTCTCTCAAAAGCTGTCAATGGAAACACAGCAAAATGATTGCCAATTGCGAGACACTGACCCTTTCGAGACGCTGACTGGTTACCGCCCTTAGCCTGGTTCAGAAGGCACTGAATTCTTCACGAAGCCTTCAGCTATTCCGTCTCGAGGCTATTCGCTGCGTCTCATGAATACTGAGGAATCGGCTCACTGTTATTTGCATGTAGTGGTGTTTCATTATCTATTGTCATCTATATAATGACCTCTCCTTTCGCTACTGGTTTTCTTTCCTATTTCTTCTCTTCCATATGCATGACCAAAGACTCTTTTTTCGGTTCAGCATTTTCCTTCTCGTTTGCTTTTCAATCCACCGGATCCACTTCCTTCCCCCGAAAAGCGGAAGCCAACGAGATCCGTAACTTCGCCTAACGTGATCAGCCCCAATCAGTGTCGGACGGAGTTGCTTAAATTGTCTTAGTCAAGATGCAATGCCTCACCGCCGACGACGCACGAGGGTGGAAAAATAACAAAGATTGAAATATCGAAGCGAATGTTCGTGAAAAATGCTTTTCTAGGGGGGGATGGGTAAATCCGAGAGAAAATCAAGCTAGGGGGAACAGGATTCAAATCGGGTGAGGGAAATGGCAGTAAGAAAACAGAATATCCTCAGCTAAAACACGAAGGTGTCAGTCTGGGCGTCACGACCCATTCGTGTTCGTATTACATGGCCACTCGAGTCTCATTGTGGTCGAAATTTAAACTCGTTCACAAATGGTAACTAATTATGGTAAAGTTTAGCCAGTCTTTGACCAGTCGCATGTCGATTGCGGCTGTTGATTTGATTTGATTGTTTATCCCTACATCAAAGCAGTAACATAATATGAGATATCATAGGATAGAAACTGAATATATGATGTCATAATTGGGCACTTTACATCCCCTAACGAATATATCTTTACGGAAATGTGGAACTTCATTAAGAAATTCTGTTTACCCCGGTGTTCTGAGCAAGATGGAAAAACAGTAATCATGAAAACTGTTCAGGTCTACCTGAAATTTCCGTGTGTGTCAAAATCTCCTTGATATATTATTGATATCTTTTATTGAATAAATATTCGCCAAGCAACAAAACAATGATGATAGAAATTGAGAAGGAATGATAGATCGCTAGACAGAAAGCCTGAAAATGTACAAATATATTTGTTTTCGTTCCTCCTGTGGCGCCAGAGGGTGACACTGACGAATTGCCAACCGCCAGATGGCTAACGTGGTATTCGTTCGGGGAAAGTGCTCCAGTGGTGCTCCATTATATTTCAGGATCATTTACTCTGTATGCATGTTTGTATGTACACACGTACAAACCATATAAGATATATATATATAATATAATATAATATAAAATAATATTTTATATATATTATATATATATTATAATATATATATATATATATATATGTACATATATATATATATATATATATATATATATATTATATAGAATTTTATATATATGATATATATATATATATATATATATATATATATATGTATATTATATGATATAATATAATATATATATATATATATATATTTCACACGTGTATGATGCATACATATATAAATATGCGTGTGTGTGGTGTGTGTGTGTGTGTGTGTGTGTGTGTATGTGTGTATGTGTGTGGTGTGTGTGTGTGTGTGTGTTTTGGGGTGTGTGTGGTGTGTGTGTGGTGTGTGTGTGTGTGGTGTGTGTGCGTGTGTGTGTGTGTGTGCGTGTGTTTTTTGTGTGCGTGCGTGCATATTTTGCATATATATATATATATATATATATATATATATATATATATATATAATTTTTCTATCTATCTATCTATATTCATTTATATACACATATATATGTATGTATATATATTTAAATACATATATACATATATATGTTTTGAATATTTTATCTGTATATATATACATAGGCAGATATAAAATGTGACATCATTTGTTGTGCTGGAACTCTGGTTTCATACAAGAGGCACACCTCAGAGTTGCTATTACCTGATTTTAATAAAAACCCCTTTTTTCTACGTAGGAATTCTTTGCGTCGAGCCCAGGGTTTGTGTTTATATCCAAGGATTGGTTTTAATGCTAATCGTTTTACGAAGTATGAATGCGATTGTCATGAATTCATAGTTGTGAGAATATGGGGTCGTTTAATAATTTCTATATTTTTAGTATGTATAGAAGTCCCAATTCCGATGACAGCACTAATGATTGTTTTACTGGACTTCGGACATTTTCCCTTCAAGAGACGAATTGTGTCCCCAGCTGACCGATATGACATTTCTCCCTTAGATTCTCAGCTGTAATTGGGTGTGTGCATCTAGTCCGTGGGATAATTCACAGGGGGTGGCAATCTTTTGGATATGAGAGGGGGAATTAATGTAAGATCCAGTTGGACTTTCCAGTACCAGATTTTTCCCCTTTAAATAGACAGGTTTCTGAAAGTCTAGGATCAACTGTTAGCATAGTTCGGCGATATGTTTATAATGCTTCTTGTCTGTCAGTGCTCTAAATTTGTTAATGTTTGGACATCATAACGAGGTTTATACCCCGGAAACTCTTAAATCTTGTTCCATGATAAAGCATGGTTTAATGAACGATGTCACCAGGCTTAGGGGCAAATATGCTGCCTGTAATATCTAGTCTGCTAATCTCCTTGTTTGGAGAATTATGCTGCCATGCGAAATACAACAATGCTTATAAGGAGTTCTCTCAGAAGCGTCACAGCCCCATAAATTTTGGTCAACGCTTAAAGCATCTCTGTTTGGTGTGGAGTCCTTTATCCCTCCTTTTAAAGAGGCCTGATGGTAGTGTTTCATATAGTCTCATTGAGAAAGCCACATTTTTAGCAGAATGGTTTAATTTTTAAAAAAGTTTTGATGTTGAACTTCCACTTTCATGTCACCCATTACCATACTTTAATTCATTTTTTACCTTCGGTCCTCTGAAGTCAAGTATCTGTCATCAGAATTAGTCGAATATGGTGGAGAGACCCTAATGGCTTGCTTCCTTTGATTTTAAAAGACTAAACGGTCAATTAACCCCTAAATTAGCTTAACCTTATGCCTTTTTGTTCGTCAAGGGTAATTTTCAGGGTGCTGGCACTTTGGTAGTTACCCCAATTCCCCAAAGGGGCCCCCTACCCGTCTTCATCTACTGAATAAGGCCCTTTTAGTTATACCAATTTTATATAAGGTTTTTGAACATCTGCTGGTCAAACGATTTTTTTGTATATGAGACCGTTTCTTCCAGAGAAACGGACTCGGCTGCAATGATGCATTGCTTGTGTTGGTGTATGAAATGCAGTCTGCTGTTGATAAGGATCATACGTCAAGGCTTGACTCTGGATTTTAGTGCAGTTCTGACACTGTTAATCACAAGGGTTTGATTTTAAGTTGTAGTCTATTGGTGTTGGTAGTAAAGTTTTAGGTATTTTAACAGATTTTTTAACTGGTAGACTACATGATCGATGGCAGTTTTAGCTCGTATTCTTGTGTGTCTTCTGGAGTTCCTCTTCATTTTGGTCCAGCATTACTAATAAAATGTTGGCATATGTTGATGATACTTCTCTCAATGCTGGCATTCCTTCTCCGGCAAATAGTAGCTGAGAGTCTCACTGTAGACCTGATGATAATTCAGTCGTGGTGCTCTCGGTGTGGCATGAAATTAAACCCTACCAAGTCCAAGGAAATTATTGTGAGTCGGTCTAGAACGCAGTTGCCTCAGCATCCAAGTCTGCTGATTAATGGAGTCTTAATCACTTCAGCGGATAATCTGAAGCTCTTAGGTGTAACCTTTGCTTCATAACTTACATTTGAATTGCAAATTAGGAATTAGGCACCATTCGCAAGTGCAAGAAGATTTATGAAGATTATATTGCTCGTAGATGTTTCTTTTCCTTTATTCTGCCTCATTTTGAGTATGTCTCCTATGTGGTTATCTGCTACATAGTGTGGATTGTGATAATGAAGTGAGTTGTGATACTAATGTGAGTTGTGAGTGCCATATTGTGATGCCGCCATATACGGGATATGATGACACTATTATCGTACGTATATTGTGAAAATTATATGATTATATT
>NC_051399.1:14009819-14012319 GCF_015228065.2 Penaeus monodon | reverse complement strand
TTTTTTCTTTCTTTCTTTTTCTTATTTGTGTACACGTTGCTGTGTTTGTGTCCAACATATGTAAATAGACAGGTAAATTAATGAATAAGCGAATAATAAATAAATGAATTAATGAATGGATAGATAAATGAATCAATATAGAAAAAAAAAAGAAAAGTAGATAAACAAATAGATAAAGATTAGCTAAAATTAAATCAACCTGAGTCAAGGGGGGGGGGGAAGAGAAGGGGGGGGGGGGAGGGAAAGCAAAGATGAGAAGCAAAGGAAGCCGGCGACTGAGGGCAGAGTAACGCACCTCCGGCAGGCCTTTTCTTTGACTCGCGTCATGTCGCCTTCCGCCCACGCCCTTCGCCCACGCCCTTCGCCCACGCCCTTCGCCTCTCCCTCGGCTCCTCCTCCGCCTCTCCCTCGGCTCCCCCTCCGCCTCTCCCTCGGCTCCCCCTCCGCCTCTCCCTTCTCTCAGCCAATCGTATCGCCTCCTGGTCCCTCGCCGATGCTAATTTCCCCTCGGGTTTCGTTAACGGACGCTCCTCTCCCGCCGAAGTGCGTTCCCCTCGAATCCCCTCGACTACGCTCGCTCCTCCCCTCGGCGCCCCCCCCGCCCCCACTATATGCCTATCGTCTCTGCAGGTACGAATTACTCCATGGCTTCTTATGTATGCGGCTCCTCTCTCTCTCTCTCTCTCTCTCTCTCTCTCTCTCTCTCTCTCTCTCTCTCTCTCTCTCTCTCTCTCTCTCTCTCTCTCTCTCTCTCTCTCTCTCTTTCTCTCTCTTTCTCTCTCCTTCTCTCTCTTTCTCTCTCTTTCACTCTCATTCTCTCTTCTCTCTCTCTCTCTCTCTCTCTCGTATTCCACTGCATTACAGGGCCTCCTCTCTCGAATCGATTACGTCATAGCCTTCGGAAGCAGGGAAAACGCTCATGTGATTTTGCGACAAAATTAGTTCATTTCCTTTTTAGTAATTTCCTTCACATTTAATTTTCGAGACGCCCTTTTTCATATGGCATTTTGGCACGTTGACATTTTTCCATTTTTGAAGTGATTCGTGTTTTTTTTTTAGAGCGAGCAATCTTTAATTTTCTCCCGTTTTGTTATTTTCGCAACTTTCGTGTCTTATTTATGTTTCTCCTTCCTCATGTCTCCCTTTCTTGTCTGCCCTTCTTATCTGCCCTCCCTCGTGCCCGCCCTTCATGTCTGTCCTCCCTTGTGTCTGCCCCTTCGTCATGTCTGCCCTTTCTCGTATCTGTCCTTCCTCATCTCTGTCCCCTCCCGTGTCTGCCCTTCATGTCTGCCCTTCATGTCTGCATTCCCTCATGCCTGCCATTCATGTCTGTCGTCTCTCAAGTCTGCCCTCCCTCGTGTCTGCCCTTCCTCGTCTCTATCCCTCCCCGTGTCTGCCCCTTCTTCATGTCTGCCTTTCCTCATGTTTCCCTTCCGTCTGCCTCCTGATTTTCCATTTAGGGAGATGATATCTCTATCCTTTACATAAGCTCTAATCTTTTGTCATATTACATTTTCCTTGCTCACCCCTTTTATGATCCATTACTTTTCTTTTTGAATGGCGCAGAGAGAGGAAATATCTCATATAAATTCGGACGAAGGTGCTTCGGTCTGGCGCAAGACGGACGGAGGAAAGGCCGGGTTGGGGATGAATGCAATCGTGCCTCTCGCTGGCTGCCTCGGCGGTCGGATGGGGAGGGGGAGGGGGAGGGGGGGAGGGAGGGAGGAGGGAGGGAGAGGGAGGAGAGGAGGGGAGAGGAGAAGAGAGGAGAGAGAGAGAAGGAGAGGAGAGAGAGAGAGAGAGAGAGAGAGAGAGAGAGAGAGAGAGAGAGAGAGAGAGAGAGAGAGAGAGAGAGAGAGAGAGAGAGAGAAACAGACAGACAGATTCCGACAGACGCGCGGACACACACACACACACACACACACACACACATACACACACACATACACACACTTTTCTAACCGACGAAAAGTGAGGGAGAAAGTGAGAAAGAGCGAGGGAGAAAGACACAGAGACAGACAGAGAGATTTAGCCAAACACAGACATATTAGCCAAAAGACGTACAGGTACTCAGACCGTGTAAATGTGCCAGTGCCAGCCGGGGCCTTTTCCCTCCTCCTGGTTCGCGTGGCTACCCTTGAAGCAGCGACTCATTAACTCTGTATCTTGTTCGGGGATTTAACGTTAATGGTTTTGTACTAATAACACAGTAGATAATTTGTACACGATGGTGATTATACGCCGAGCTCTTGAAGTACGGCGACTACGTGGCAACGAGGCGCTAAATGCATGAGATTAACTCTGATGAATTGCACTCCGTTAATTCTGGCGGCGCGGGCATGGAAACGGCCTCGCTCGCGCCAGATCTCTCTCCCTCTCCCTCTCCCTCTCTCTCTCTCTCTCTCTCTCTCTCTCTCTCTCTCTCTCTCTCTCTCTCTCTCTCTCTCTCTCTCTCTCTCTCGCTCGCTTTCGCTTTCGCTTTCCCTTTCTCACTCCCACT
>NC_051399.1:13989819-13992319 GCF_015228065.2 Penaeus monodon | reverse complement strand
GATGTTTTTACTGCATTTGTTTCAATTATAATTTTGCTTGGTGATTTTAAATGTATGCACGAGAGAGAGAGAGAGAGAGAGAGAGAGAGAGAGAGAGAGAGAGAGAGAGAGAGAGAGAGAGAGAGAGAGAGAGAGAGAGAGAGAGAGAGTCTATGTGAGTGCTTATTTGTGTAAGCTCCCGTGTGCTGGTAAACATACTGTCTTCACTTATTTCACTGCGCCTGTTCTTCTATCCACCCAGGGCGATGCTTCGAGAAACTTAAACTCTGAAGAGTCCAAGCAGTGGAAAGAAAATGAAATTTAGAGAGACCACTTTATAGAAGCAAACATAGAGCCAAGGAGGCGAAACCTTGTACATGCACTGAGGAGCAAGAAAAACGTTTTTTTTTTTTCTGTAATCATAACTTACTTTTAACTGAAAGGCAGTTTGCCAAAGATACTGAAAACAAACAGAACGTTGACTCCATAGCTAATTAATTCTCAAACATAGAGCCCATGTATATGACTGTATTAATAGTGATGACAATAATGATAACGATAATTATTACTGTTATCATCACGTCGTCCTCGCCATCGTTTATTTTCTTATTCTTCATCATTATCATTATTGCTATCAGTATCATCGTTATAATCATTGCTGCTGCTGTGAGAGAGCTGGTTGCAGGAATAGAAACGGGAAAAAAGCAAAAAACATATAAACAAACTACTAAATAAACGTATACAAAATATATATGCATACAAACATACAAACATACATTTATACAAACATCAGCATATGGAGAGACAGAGAAACCCCATGCATGGTGGTGATGGATGATCCGATGCAGTTGACGAAATATATATCCTTGTTAAATATTTGAAAAGACAAGAAAATTGGCTTCCCGCTTGTTAACCTAAAATATGGGGATGTAAACCGTTACAAATAGCGACTCCTTGCACCTGCACTCGTTAACGGATTCCCGTCTTTTTTGGACACTTCTCAAATTTTAAATGTAAAAGCATGCAAATGTAAATGTGGAAGCATACGAATGGAAAATATTCTTTTTCGTTAATACCGTCAAATCATATGGTCCTTGTATCATGTATTCGTTTTAAATTTAGCATTACAAAATCAACAGTATGTTGTGGAACATTATATTTACTTCATTTGAAATTAGAAAAATCAAACACTGATCTTTAACGCATTGAGAAGACACTAATTCGCGCAGAGAGTGACAGTTAAGCAGACAAACAGAGTCGTCAAATGGAGACACAACACAGATGCCACGTGGTATATCGGGTCGAGTGGAGACAAAAATACCAGATCGAAACAGCTGAAACCCCAGTGCCAATACATCAAATACTGTAGAGTCTTTACCTTCAGTTAATGGTCCAGCAGCCATGCAATTGAGCGGAAGTGCCAGCTAAGCGGTTAGTAATTTCCATTTTTTTATATATGATTATGGTGCTAGTAAGATCTGAAAGTATCGCGTGAAAAATAGATTCTATTTGTTAACTGTTGATTTGCTTTTCGTTTCTCGCTGTGCTCCTCGCTCCACCCTGTCCTTCCCAGCCTCCCCTCTCAGTCCCCTCCTCGTCCCCTTCCACTTCCTCTCTTTGATAATCCCCTCTCTCATCTCCCTTCCCCTCTTTCCTTCCTGTTGCATCCTCTTAACCTTCATATTCCCTTCCCCCTCTTCCTCTGCCTCCCCATCCCCTCTTCCATTCCTCCCTTCCTCTGCCTCCCCACTTCCCTCTTCCATTCCTCCCTTTCTCCTTCACTCTCTCTTCCTTCCACTTCTCTCCCTCCCTTTCCACAGGCCGAGCTGCGAGAGTCGCTCTTTTGATGCTGAGGTCTTTTGATCCGCGGTTCTCTTGCGCGCATCCTCAAGGCCATGCGGCGTCCTTCCGAGATGATTGACTTGCCTCAGCCTTTTCCTCTCAGCTTTCACGGTCCGCATCTCACCCCCCCCTCCTCCCCTTTTGATCACCGACTCATCTCTCTCTTCTCTGATTTATCCAAGAGAGACATGCCTTATTAGGTCCGCGAAATACTTTCTTCCCATGAATTTCTATCATTATTTTCCCCAAAAGCTCTCCAGTTCCATGTATATATAGAAACTAGTGTATGTATTAATGCTATAGTAACATACAGTAAGTATAGTATACATAGTAAGGAAGTATAGTTTAATTAGTGAGCATAGTATATATAGTAAGTACAGTATATATGGTATCATATATATATATATATATATATATATATATATATATATATATATATATATATATATATAAAAAGGAAGTATAGTGTATATAGTAAGAAAGTACAGTATATATAGTAGGTACAGTATACATACAACAGTCCCTCGCACACACAGCATAAACAGCTAATTCCAAGATGGAGTATCTCCCTTAATAACAAGGTCCCCGAGTCTTGGAAACCTCTCCCAGTATGAAGGCTGAGGCTGATTCGCGCCTGGTGTGGCCGGAGCCTCGGGAGACGCTCGACCTCCTCGCTCTC
>NC_051399.1:13964819-13977319 GCF_015228065.2 Penaeus monodon | reverse complement strand
TTAGTAATGAGTTTTTGAAATTACACACCGTAATATAATACAGTATGAGATAAGATTAATAAATGTAAGTAAGAATGGACCCCTTTCTCAGAAAAAAACCAGGCTGGTTAAGGAGCGAGGCTAAGATTACAGAAATTAAGTAGGATAAACCGCTGTATTCTCTCTTGTATCCATTCGTGTAATTGTCACTTTAGAGAGTGGTGGAAAATGTTATTTTCAAATAAAGCACATTGCAGAGTAGGTACGCTTAGGTTGATGCGTAAACGGGGTGAAACCTAATGCGCTGTAGAAAAAAACAATAATAATGGTAATTATAGCCTTGTGATATTAGAGACACGGGTAACCCCCCCCCCTTTTCAAGGAGTTAATGAGAACTCAAAGGCAAGACTCGCACACGGGCATCTAGACCCCGCTGGCAGTAAGTCAAGTCTACATGACAGTAAGAAGAGTGAATTTCCCACCTATGTACGCAGTGAGAAATGTGGCCACGGGTTCTTGATATCATTAGGGAACCGAGCTACTCACTTCTTCGTTCAGTAATGGCCATGGCGCTCCACGTCCTTCCCTTGGGGTCCCGAGCGGCGGGCGAGCTGGCAGAGCTTGCCTTGCCACGGCCTCGCCTCCGTGTAAACGCAGGTGGGAGACCCTGCTAAGAGTACGAGGCAGCGCCACGGATTCTTTCGTGTGGTCTGGAAGCAGGTGTTCGGAGTAAACTGCTTCCGCGCTGTGCGATGCATATTTTGTTGTGGGTTTTTCATTTATTTTCATTGAGTATTATTTACTTTTTTATTGCACTTATATATGATTTGTTATTTAATTATTGCAATTGTTTATCATTTGTTCTTTTACTATTATTACTAATACAATTAGCGGTAGTAGTGGTAAAAACAGTAGGTAAAAATAATAGTAGAATGCGTAGCCTGCTCAGACGATCTAATAACAGGCGCATACAGAGGTTGCGACAATCGCCCAATAATGCCTAGCCGAGCATGTGAAAAGAAGAAGAGATGACTGGAAAAAAAGCCAGCGGCAAAAGTGCCCGCATACAGCCTAGACATCATTCACCCACAACTCACTAATCGCTGGTCTTCCTGGCGAGAACAGTCCCAGACATAAAGCAGTGATTTCTATCATCATTGCACTGTCATCACAGACCCAGTGATATGAACACAGAATGTCAAACCTATCATCAGGTCATGCAACTCATACTATCCAAAGTGAAACATGTAAAAACAACTTTAGGAAATCAGTCAGGCTATCAATTCAAGACTCTCAAAAGAAGGTAGCTAAGGCAAGATGAATAATTAAGAGCGATTATGCATAATCTCGTGAATTATGGCAGAAGGTAGAGGCGCACAGGAGCACAGAATTGACCAAGAAGAATCCCAATCAGAACCACGAATTTTCTGACCTTATGGTACAGAATGGGTGAGTGTGCACAAAGGCTTAGAAGTTTATTTTTATTACGCAGAAAGACTCACCGCCCCAGCTCAGATAACTGCTAGAAAAGACTAAGTCTTGCATTAGTGCCATGGAAAGGCTTACTTGTTCAGATATGTCCGCACAATATGTCTTGCGTTCCTTCTATGTACATGTACATAGTTCTATGTACATAGTTCTGTAGCCTTGATGAACCTAACGTCAGGTCAAATTTCAAAACCAGAAATTATCCGAAATTAGTGTATGCGCCTTATTCCTGATGCACCAAGATGGATTAGACTGACCAACTTGAGAGAAGAATCACACTCAGTTCCATTAGAACCGAGAATTCTGCAAATGGTGCCTGCATTGGTTAGCAAGATCATATCAAGAAGTAACGATGACCCACTAGCCATCGCGGAACATGGCGTTACTACCACAAGAAGAGGTTCAATAACGTCCAGCCTGGAAAAGGAGCATCCCGCACTCCCTAGACTCTTTAAATCTCCTTGCTACTATAAGGAGAAGTGGCTTAGACCTTCCCCATCCCTGATACAGCAGACCTGAACCTTGGGTTCCACCATCAGCTCACTTTCATGCAAACACTTTACCCCAGCCAAAAGCTCTATGTAATCTTAGCTCCATCACGTAGTTTAAGGAAAATGTCCAATTCTTGATGTCTAATCAAGCCATAGCAACTTTCTCACCGATAGATCACTTGAAGAACACACAGGAAAAGCAGGATTTGCATTTGTGGAGATTAAACATACGCAAGACCAATCTCAAGTGATTCATCCTTCTTACAAGCTGAGCTCTTTGATATTGAGGGACTTCCTATGAGCCATCCATATTCTTCAAAACTTCTTCCTGATGATAACATTCAACCAATACAGGTCTCTTCAAGCTACAATCGCCTGAACAAAGTAAGACTGTCAATATAATGTGGATCCCTATTCGTGTGGGAATTGATTAAAGTGAATATGGAGACAGAACCGTTCAGGATAGCTGAAGACACTGTTCTACTTCCCAGCATCAGTCACGTCAAGAGGCATGCAAGGAAATCTGCGTTCCATGTTTCCTCTTCAATATCGAGTTTGAGTTCAAGCTGGTTCTCCCTCTGCTGTTTCGTTCTTGACATTTACTGGCTGTCAACCCATAACAATCCCCCGCACCGTGACGAGAAGGGATGCAGTCACTACACCGTCTTTGATTGGGTTATAGGTGCCACTGAGCAGTAGAGAATCGAGTTCCCAGAGAATGTCAATACTGAGGAACCTCTCCTGCATTACATTCTACGCTGCCTTATACTTGACAATATTAGATCCCAAAAATACAATCGATATGTTAGCAAGGTATAAAAGATGCCCAGACTATATTAGTTTAAAACTCAGTATCATCATCCGGAGATTATTTAAAAAAAAAACAGTCTCTGGTTTTCTGCCACTTCTGTTTCCCATCTGACGTCAGGATATTGATAGATCCTTTTTGCTACCGTCGTCAGTATCATCGGTGTCTTTGTCCTCATCATCATCAACGGAAACTTCATCAGTGTTTGCATTATCATCAATATCATATGTTTGCAACAGCCATTTACATTATATTCCCTCAGGTTTCTTAAGTCTGTAGCATTAGACTGTAAGTGTGTGTGTGTGTGTGTGTGTGTGTGTGTGTGTGTGTGTGTGTGTGTGTGTGTGTGTGTGTGTGTGTGTGTGTGTGTGTGTGTTCAGTTGTATTCGGTCAACGAAAGCACTCTATTTGTGGACTCAATTTCATCATGAGGCATCTTATCCAACACCATATCTGCAACAAATGTGCAACAAATGTGATTTGCATATCAGATTGTTTAAACCTTTTTATTACCATTTTCGTCGATTCATCAAAGGGAAGCCACTCCCACAGTTTGGTTTAGCCCGGGACTATATGACTTTGAGTTATAATTTTCCCATGATTAACGCTCGCTTTACCAACAAAAAAGTGACCGCTGTTCCCCTTCACCCATCAAGTCCGACAGACTACTGCATATTTCCTCTTTGTTCCAAATTCGTAAAAGTCGACAGAATAATTGAAAATAAAGAGTCTGGTAACCTTAAGTGATACAGTTCCTCAAAGTAAAAATCAGTGTTCCGTTTCGTGTGATGTATAAAAATCCACATTTGTTTTGACGTGTCCAAGATCGAACAGGGCAGATATCCTGGCGCACAAAGTCGCAGCCAAGGATACGAACGCAGCATAGTGTTCGCGCTGAAGGGGGAGGGGGGGAGGGGGTCTACGAAGGAGAGAGGAGAGGAGGGGGAGGGAGAGAGAGAGGTGTATAAAAAAACGTAATGGCGAAGTTTAATACTAATAATTCCATAGCCGGAGATTATACACCTTTTCTCTCGGGGCCAGTGATGATAACCATTGACGGCGGGAAAAACTGAGGCCAGAATCCGGGGTGGAGGGAGGGACGGCCTCGCCGGGCACTATCATGAGCGCGCAACGAGTTCGTCATTACTGCTCCGAAATTGCCGCTTGAGTGTTGGGTGACGCAGGGCGGAGTGCCGGATCAGTTGCAGTGAATTTTATATCGTTCTGGCTCATGTTGTACAGCTCTCTCTCTCTCTTCTCTCTCTCTCTCTCTCTCTCTCTCTCTCTCTCTCTCTCTCTCTCTCTCTCTCTCTCTCTCTCTCTCTCTCTCTCTCTCTCTCTCTCTCTCTCTCACTTTGTGCAAGCGTACAGGAAATACAAGCGATGGTTATCGGAGCTACAACCCCCCCCCCTCCCATCAACGTCCTTCTACCACCCCCTCTCCTTCCCCACCCACTCACCTCCCCCCACCCCCCTCCCCTGCGCCCATCAACACCCTCCTAGAACAGCAATCTCAGCTCGCGAAGGAGATTTCGTATTCAGCCGCGGATTTAATATTCCCACGAGTAATCCTAAGGCAAATACCGGTGTGTGTGTGTGTGTGTTTGTGATTATTTGTTTGTTAGTGTGTGCGTGTGTGTGTGTTTGTGTTTGAGTGTTTTTTTGTGTGTGTGTGTTTGTGTCTGCGTGTGTGTACGTGTACGTGTACGTATCCGTGTGTTTGTGTATGAGCGTGTCTATGTATCTGTACGTAATGTGATATCTTTTATGTGTTAATATATGCGTGCGTGCCAGAGCAGGTCGAATGATCCTCCTCCCCCCCTGCGCCACCCCCACCCCCTCCCGAAACAGCCTTCCTACGAGCGGTTATCTGGCCGGCGAATCTGGGCGGCGCAGGGCCTCCCCTCGCAGACCGTGACGCGCCGGCCCCCCTCCAGCGTCGCCTACTACTGTGCCAGGGAGAGTTATCGTAGAGATACATAACAAACATACGCAGCTAGAACTTCGCAAATCTCTCAGGCAACGCAGCAAACATATATTCTTACATATGCATATACATATATACCCATATGCAGTATACATGGATATATGTATATATAGTCCTGCATACGTGTATATAGTCCTACATACGTGTAATTAATCCTACATACACCCACAACAAACAAAATATCTGACAAAAAAATCAAAGTTAATCTGGTTGATCCCAGAAATCGAAAAATTTTCGCATTAAGGTAGATTTGGTTGAGCAGGGTTAGGAATCCAAAAACGGATATTGGATTCCTGATCTCGCCAAATCTACAGTAGACAGATTTTCATCTCAACCAAACATATACACGCTTATTATCATTATCATTATTATCATCATCATCATCACCATCATCATCATCATCACCATCATCATCATCATCATCATCATCATCATCATCATCATCATCATCATCACATCATTATCATCATCATCATTTTTAATATCATTGTTATTACTATTACTATTGTTATTATTATTATTATTATTATTATTATTATTATTATTATTATTATTATTATTATCATTATTATTATTATTATTATCATTATCATTAGTAGTACTAGTCGCAATCATCATCATATCATCATCATCATCATCATCATCATCATCATCATCATCATCATCATCATCATCATCATCATCATCATCATCATCATCATCATTCTCATCATTGATTTTATTATCACTATCTGTTTAGTCTTGTCTTTGATATCATTACCATTTTTATCATCATTAACAGTAGCAGTAGTAGTGACAGCAGTATTAGTAGTAGTATCATTAGTAGGAATAGCAGTATGTGCAGTAGTATTATTTCATGAGTACAGTAGAACCAGAAGTACCATTAATGATTCCAGTAGTAGTTGCAGTATTATAATTTGTAGTTGTAGGAGCTTTTTTGTACACATCCAATTAAAATTTGTTTATCGTATGTCCCGCCAAATGATACACACTCCTTCAACAACAACAACAACAAAAATATTATAAGGATAAGGTGCGTTGGCGAGTCTCATCACATTCTCGAGTAAAATGTCTAGGTATTTGAAAAGTGGTTTTGGCATATATTTAAACCTTCAGTATTATTACAAGTACGAATACCTAAAATGATACACGTTGCGAATACGCCCCCATTCAATCAGCTGGCTAACGTAAACAAATTATACAGGCACTTTGACCAATTTACGCCACTTCGTGATACTATTTACCCTTTTCTGTTGGTAGTCACTTTACTAGTCACCCTCACGAAGTCAACATTGTAACATAAACACTCCTATACAGATAGTTTGAAGCTACAAGCTATATAGTACGTTAAGAGTTTGAAAACAGAGTAACAGAGCTAAACTTTGGCCCACTGCCAACAGACGAATTCAGTGACATGTGGCTGAAACAATATATTGTTGTAGTTAGAGTTTTGGGACAGAAGAGTCCACTGTAAATCTTATATTTTTCTTTTCCAAGGACTTTTTTGTTGCAAATAGGATGCTTCTTATGACAAGTAGCCTATTCTGTGCCGGGAAATATGATATGCGTATGTGGTCTTTGCCGAGGCTAGGCAAGAGAACGCATCTGCAGTAACTATCGTAGACGATATACACAATAAACAATGAGTGAGAACATCTAGGTTTTGAGAAATTATTATATATATGGGGAGAAAGGCGAAATAGGTAATCTGTTTAATGATGATCAGACCATACAGTCAATGCTAAACTAGAGAAAAAGAAGTAAATCAAGACAAGTCCAGGCAGTTAGCTTACGTGATGAAGGAAGAAAGATTTTCACCGGAAGTAAGAATGCTGCCGGAAAGCCCTGACACAGGATCCCTTTAAATGAAAACACAACACAGATCCTCAAAGAAAATTATCCACCCTCAATGGAAGCCTGCCATGTAACAGGGTCTAAAGGCCACTACACGCCACCCAATCCAATATCATACAACAAAAAAGATTCGGAACGTGGTGCAGAGAAAGGTGGTAAGGTCTAAGAGAGGAGCTGGCCAGTCAGGGTCCCGTGCTAATGCATGAAAAACAGTACTAAGAAAGGTTTGAAGAGCAGACAGCCATTCTGTACATTACTACGCACATGGCTTGTAAGGAAAATGGCTTCAGCACTGCGTAAAAATCCGGATGTCCTAACAGCATGCAGATTAATTCCTCTAGATAAGAAACTTGCTTGCAGGCCAATTGCCATTGGAGAAGGGCGTAGGAGGAATCATCGGAAAATATATTACGGAAGTAACAAAAGACAATATTCTAGAGGCATCCAAGAGCGTTCGGGGATGTGCTGGTCGTCTTAAGGGAGACGAAGCCACTGTCCCTGCTCTGGGCTAGATATTTGGTAAGGAAGAATGTGAAGTGGCATCTTGGCTGATGCTACTAACGCCTTTGATTCGGTCAACATAAAAACATTGTTTCACAATTTATTTTTGCTCCTTATGTCGATAGTACAAACAATATACCAACAGGGCAATCCAGTTGCCATCGCCATGTATGTGCTGGGGACATCACTTCTTCAAGAGAAAATCGGTTAGAAAACCAACAACGTCAAGCGGTTAGTTTACACCAGTGGTCTAATAGGCGCACAAACACCTGAAGATGTAAGAAGGTAGTAGAACCTGATGATAAATTATAGCCCTACTCCACAAATCCAAGAAAAACATCTTGCTTTACTGCAAACTAGACCCTTACGGATATTTCAGGCTATGCTATTCAAATAACAACTAGTGGGTGCCTAAAAATTCAAAGCTTAGTATGTTAAACACATTCCTAGCTTTGAAGACTCAAGGAAAAAGAACTGGAAACTCTCAGAGACACGTCGGACACCTAAAACGAAGAGCCGGACTGATACCTCGAGCCTATCAACCAGTCACCGTTGAGATTGCTCGACGGTCATTGGCTGACGGTCGCTAGTTGCTTGTCTCTTTGGGGTGTCCGAAGTATGTGAACCTGTGGCTTCTGGGCTTGTGCAATGGTAACGTGTCGGCCTCTAGTCCAAGGGGTCGCCGGTTCGCGCCCCGCCCAGGCGCGAGAAGTTGCACTAACTCATTCTAATCGAGTCGGCAGAAGGTATAGGCTGCATAATAGGAGCACCGAACTGATTATCAAAACTAAGGTCTTTACTATAACCCTTCAATTTGCAGCCCAAATGCTGCAAGATATTTTCCTTTTTTAGCAATAGGTGCACTCTTTTCTTAACCGCCCCTACTCCCACCCTACTTGAATTTACATTAACAGGAGACTGCATCTTCGTCTGTTCCACAGATTACAGCTGCTCGAAACGAAGTAAACACAGGTTACATGCCCAGAAAGCAAACACAAAACTCACCACACAAGACAAACTTTAAATTTCTAATACAAACTGATAAAAGAAGCATAGAGAATGTTGATAACTAAATAAAGCAGACAAAGCAAACAAAAAAAAATAATAGGTAACCTGTTTGGTCTAGCGGTACTGCCCAGGGGGTCGCGGCACCAGTTTGGGAGCCTCTGCAACAAGCAAGGGATTAAAGGCCATTATTATAAGATATGGAGACAGATAGTAACGCAACAACAATAATAACAGTAGTAGTAGTAGTGGCAGCAGTACTAGTGGTAGTAGATGTAGTCCTAGTATTAGTGGTACTAGTAATAGCAGTAGTACTAGAAATGTCATTATCATTTTCTCACCTTTATCTCAGGAATGCTGATCAAAGTTACCATCGTCATCTCTCTCCCTCGGTTTTTCCTAGCGACTCGCGTCCTCCCCTCCCTCGCCCCGGCCCTCCCTCCGCCTCATCCTCTCCATCCTTCTTTGTTTAAGCCTGAGCATACACGGCCGCTTGACATAACAACGGCGGGCGTCTCGGGGCGTGAATACACGAGTGGAGTTAGTGGCTGAGCCTCCCGGGGGAGGGGAACGGGGAGGGAGGGGCATGCGAGGGACGAGGGGAGCTAAAGGAGGGAGAGAGCGAGGGAAAGGAAGAAGGAGAAGCAGGGAAGGAGAGAGAGAGGAAATGAGAGGGAAAGGGGAAAGAGGGAGGGGGGGAGGAAGAGGGAGAGAGTGAAAGGGGGGATGGAGAGAGAGAGAAGGAGATACAGAGGGGGGGGGGGGGGTTGACAGAGTGAGAGTCAGACAGACAAACAATCAGACAAAAACGAAAGAGAGAAAAAATCGAAGAATGGAAGAAACGATAGACGGGAAAAGAGAAAAGGGGGAAGGGAGGTGAGAGAGAGAGAGCGCAAAGCGAGGAGGGGGAGTAAGAAGGGGACAGAGAGAAGAGGGAGAAAGAGATCGATGAGAGAGTGGTAAGGAGAGAGAGGAAGACATGTGTAGAATAATGGAAAGAGGGTAAGAAATGGAAGATGAGGAAAAGGAGAAGTTGGAGAGACAGAAGAGACGAGGGAAGGATGAAGATTTGGAAGAGTAATAAAAAAAGGGATGAAATAGAAGGTAAGGGAGAGAGCGAAAAGAAAATGAGGGGGGGG
This sequence comes from Penaeus monodon, assembly GCF_015228065.2. Taxonomy (NCBI): domain Eukaryota; kingdom Metazoa; phylum Arthropoda; class Malacostraca; order Decapoda; family Penaeidae; genus Penaeus; species Penaeus monodon. The sequence continues at coordinate 13,968,067 of NC_051399.1, read as the reverse complement.
AGAGGGACAAAGGAGAGATAGAAGGTGGAGAGGAAATGAGAGAGGGAGAGTGTGAAAGGCTAGAGAGAGAGAAGACGGAGGGGGATAACAAGAGAAACAGAAAACGAAGGGGAAAGGAGAATGGACAGTAGAACGGCCAGGCAAGACGACGAGAGAGAAAACGAAGCTGGAAGCTGAATATCCAAAGACCTTTCTTTTGCTCTTAAATTGCCAGGTCAACGTAACTTCCGCGTCGGGTTGTGATGACATCTGATTGCTAATATTTAATCGCCGATTATTTATTAATTTGAAACACTGGAATGTAATGATTAAACTTCGCTGCTACAATCACAGCGCTTGTCCCTGCAAATGGTAATTGGCTGTCTGATTTGACTTTAATCATGGCGGAGCCAGAAGAGATCAGACATTTTTTTTTTTTAATAAGATTTGGAGGCAGCAATAAATGAGAGAAGGAAATCGAAGAAAGCATCGGACGAATGGAAGGAGAGAGCAATAGGAGAGAGCAGTAAGGAGAATAGGGAAGTGAAGAGAGCGAGAGATAGGAGAGAGAGAGAGATGAGAGAGAGAGAGAGAGGAGAGAGAGAGAGAGGAGAGAGAGAGAGAAAAAGGGGGAGGAGGGAAAGAGGGCGAGAAAGAGAGAGAAATGGAGAGAGACAGAGAGAGAGGGCAGAGAGAGAAACAGACAGACAAAGACTGAATGTGAAAGAGGAAACAATAATATTAAAACATGAAGGCAAATTGAAGTGAAAGGAAAGAAATAGAGAAAAAAAAGACTTGGATCGCTTTCCCTCTGCAATCTCCCCTTCTATTGCTTCTCGGTCCGTTCCTCTTCTCTTTCCTTGCTTCCTCTCCCATTCCCTTCTTCCTCTCTCCTCCTCCTCCGCCTGAGAACTTTCCCGATTCCTTTCTCGCCTCCGAGCTTGAATCCGCTTCAGCGATCCACTCCCATTATCGCCGGCGTCGCTCTTATCCAACTCCTTTCGTGCCCGTTTGTTTGTAAATATCCTTCCGCGTCTGTCCGAAAAAAGTAGGACTTCATTTCTCGCGCATTTCCTCCCCCCAGGAAGTCCTGCCGAGGAAGGGAAGGGAAAGGGAAGGAGGAGAGGAAGCAGAAACAGTACGCCTCACCTGGCTTCCGCACCTCATTTCCCTCCGTCCGTCGTTCCTTGGGCGGTGGGATGGGTAGGGGCAGGGGAAGGGCAGGGGAAGGGGCAGGGGAAGGGGCAGGGGAAGGGGCAGGGGAAGGGGCAGGGAAGGGGGCAAGGGATGGGGCAGGGGAAGGGGGCAGGGAAGGGGCAGGGGAAGGGGCAGGGAAGGGGGCAGGGGAAGGGGCAGGGGAAGGGCAGGGGAAGGGGTGAGGGAAGGGGCAGGGGAAGGGGCAGGGGAAGGTGAAGGGGAAGGGGGCAAGGGATGGGGCAGGGGAAGGGGCAGGGGAAGGTGAAGGGGAAGGGGCAGGGGAAGGGCAGGGGAAGGGGTGAGGGAAGGGGCAGGGGGAGGGGCAGGGGAAGGGGCAGGGGAAGGTGAAGGGGAAGGGATGAGGGAAGGGGCAGGGGAAGGTGAAGGGGAAGGGGCAGGGGAGGAGGTGAGGGACGGGGTAGGGGAGGAGGGAGGTCCCTCTTACAGTGCGCCCCCCCCCCTCTGTGGGATAGGTCTTGCATACTTTGTTTTTTTGAGGGAACTACTTCTATCTATCTATCTATCCTTCTATCTATCTATCAATCTATCTATCTATCCTTCTCTCTATCTATCTATCTATCTATCTATCCTTCTATCTATCCATCTATCTATCTATCTATCTATCTATCTATCTATCCATCTATCTATCTATCTATCTATCTGCCTATCTATCTGTCTCTCTACGTATCTATCTTTCTTCTTTCACTCTTTTCTCTTTTCTCTGTCATTCTTTCTCTATTTCTTTCTCTCTCTTTTTCACTCCCGCCTCTCTCTTTCTTCCTCTCTCTCTCTTATCTATCTATCTATCTATCTATTTATCTATCTATCTATCTATCTTTCTCTCTCTCTCTCTCTCTCTCTCTCTCTCTCTCTCTCTTCTCTTCTCTCTCTCTCTCTCCTCTCTCTCTCTCTCTCTCTCTCTCTCTCTCTCACTCTCGTCGCTTTCGCTCTCACTCTCTCTCTCGCCTCCCCCCCCCCCCGGCCCAACCCGTGTTCACCAATGCTTGTCCTCACTTGAACCAGCTGTCGGGCTGAACAGCCGTCCTCCCGGCGAAGGTTTCTGCAGCGAGGGAGGAAAAATATGACGAGTCCGGTTATTATTATTATTATTATTATCATTATTATCATTATTATTATTATTATTATTATTATCAATATTATTATTATTATTATTATTATTATTATTATTATTATTATTATTATTATTATTATTATTATTATTATTATTATTACTGTTAATATTATTGTTATACTATTATTATGATCATTATCACTACCATTATTATTGCTATTATTATTATTAGTAGTAGTAGTAGTAGTACTTATTATTTATTATTGTTCTTCTTATTATTATTGTTATTATCATTATAGTCATCATTATCATTATTACTTATTATTTATTATTTTTATTACAATTATTATTATTATCATTATAGTCATCATTATCAGTTTTTTTTTCAAGTGCCCTGTCCTACAAGGACGTTGGCGATCATGGATTTTCCATGATTTTCTTGGTGATTTAGAGCGGTGGTTTATCATTATTATTATCATTGATATTGTTATTATCGTTATTATTATTGTTATTGTTAATATCATCATTATTGCCATTATTTCCATCACTGTTATCATTATCATTATTTCTATACATTATGCCATCCTTATTGCAATTATGATTATTATTACTTTGAGTATAACTTAGTGTTCATTATCATTATCAATATTACCATTACTGTCGTTCCTAATACTATTCATTATTTTCATTAATATTAATGACTATATTTTACTACCACTGCCTGCATTATTATTATTATCACTATTGCTGTTACTATCGTATTACATCACGTGCCATCATTATTTTCTTTTAATATAGATTATATTAACCCCTGCATTCATCCTTTATACATCATCTATACATTCGGCTCAGACATGAACCAACCGTTAAAAGAAGAATACATTCTCGCAAACGTTCCATACACCTCTCTAACACGCCCATTAACCCCATATAAACCCTCAGACGTACTGCTTTCTCTCTCTGCCCGCCCGCCCGCCCGCCCACCTCACCCTTGGCGCTG
>NC_051399.1:13942319-13947319 GCF_015228065.2 Penaeus monodon | reverse complement strand
GCGGTATGTGTGTGTGTGTGTGTGTGTGTGTGCGTGTGTGTAGGTGGGTGTTGTGTGTGTATGCACGTGTAAGTGTGTGTCTGTGTGTATCTACACACATATACACACACACACACATGTATGTGTATATATATACACTTTTCTTTCTTTTTAAGTGTCCTGTCCTACGACAGGTCCTTTTTGGTATCAGTTCCATGACCTTCTATTCTCTTTAACTCACTTAACACGCTCAGTCCTTTCCACGGGACTGAGGGCCATTTCCTGAGATGTCTGCCATAAATACAAGGGAAAGATCAGTCAGGGTGGTATCACGTTGCCTTCCCTGACAGTGCATTTATTAAGACTGTCTCTAGAAGGGTTGCCAGTCAAGGCCAATTACATACAACAATATGTAATATATGATTATATACTAAATATAATAGTATATATATAAATATATATATATATATATATATATATATAATAATGAATATATATATCCATACATATATATGTATATGTATTACATTTGCATATGAGTATGTATGTGTGTGTGTGTGTGTGTGTGTGTGTGTGTGTGTGTGTGTGTGTGTGTGTGTGTGTGTGTGTGGTGTTGTGTGTGTGTGTGTGTGTGTGTGCTGCAGTTGCTTTAATAGTTTTACGGGCAATTGTTGTTGTTTTTCATGCAACGTAAATCGTTTATGAAGCAACGGTATGCTGCATTGATTTTACTATTTTGCATACGGCGGAAACCTTTGATCCTAATGAACAATTTTGTCACTTCGAAAAAGACTATAGAAAATTGTAAATAAGAATTATTTAAATACTAAATTACATACCAAATCATGAGCGTCCTTCAAGATGAACTAACACCCCATTTCGCCCGCCCTTGTGTCTCTCAAAAGCTGTCAAATGGAAACACAGCAAAATGATTGCCAATTGCGAGACACTGACCCTTTCGAGACGCTGACTGGTTACCGCCCTTAGCCTGGTTCAGAAGGCACTGAATTCTTCACGAAGCCTTCAGCTATTCCGTCTCGAGGCTATTCGCTGCGTCTCATGAATACTGAGGAATCGGCTCACTGTTATTTGTATGTAGTGGTGTTTCATTATCTATTGTCATCTATATAATGACCTCTCCTTTCGCTACTGGTTTTCTTTCCTATTTCTTCTCTTCCATATACATGACCAAAGACTCTTTTTTCGGTTCAGCATTTTCCTTCTCGTTTGTTTTTCACTCCACCGGATCCACTTCCTTCCCCCGAAAAGCGGAAGCCAACGAGATCCGTAACTTCGCCTAACGTGATCAGCCCCAATCAGTGTCGGACGGAGTTGCTTAAATTGTCTTAGTCAAGATGCAATGCCTCACCGCCGACGACGCACGAGGGTGGAAAAATAACAAAGATTGAAATATCGAAGCGAATGTTCGTGAAAAATGCTTTTCTAGGGGGAGAAATGGGTAAACCCGAGAGAAAATCAAGCTAGGGGGAACAGGATTCAAATCGGGTGAGGGAAATGGCAGTAAGAAAACAGAATATCCTCAGCTAAAACACGAAGGTGTCAGTCTGGGCGTCACGACCCGTTCGTGTTCGTATTACCTGGCCACTCGAGTCTCATTGTGGTCGAAATTTAAACTCGTTCACGAATGGTAACTAATTATGGTGAAGTTTAGCCAGTCTCTGACCAGTCGCATGTCCGATGCGGCTGTTGATTTGATTTGATTGTTTATCCCTACATCAAAGCAGTAACATAATATGAGATATCACAGGATAGAAACTGAATATATGATGTCATAATTGGGCACTTTACATCCCCTAACGAATATATCTTTATATATCTTTGTGGAACTTCATTAAGAAATTCTGAGCAAGATGGAAAAAACAGTGATCATGAAAACTGTTCAGGTCTACCTGAAATTTCCGTGTCAAAATCTTGATATATTATTGATATCTTTTATTGAATAAATATTCGCCAAGCAACAAAACAATGATGATAGAAATTGAGAAGGAATGATAGATCGCTAGACAGAAAGCCTGAAAATGTACATATATATTTGTTTTCGTTCCTCCTGTGGCGCCAGAGGGTGACACTGACGAAATGCCAACCGCCTGATGGCTAACGTGGTATTCGTTCGGGGAAAGTGCTCCAGTGGTGCTCCATTATATTTCAGGATCATTTACTCTGTATGCATGTTTGTATGTACACACGTACAAACCATATATATATATATATATATATATATATATATATATATATATATATATTATATATATATATATATATGTATATATATATATATATATATATATGTGTACATATATATATATATATATATATATATATATATATATATATTAATATATATATATAATATATATATATTATATATATAGATATATATATATATATATATATGCGTGTGTGTGTGTGTGTGTGTGTGTTGTGTGTGTGTGTGTGTGTGTGTGTGTGTGTGTGTGTGTGTATGTGTGTATGTGTGTATGTGTGCGTGTGGTGTGTGTGTGCGTGTGTTTGTGTGTGCGTGCGTGCATATTTTGCATATATATATATATATATATATATATATATATATATATATATATATATATTTAAATACATATATACATAGATATGTTTATGAATATTTTTATCTGTATATATATACATAGGCAGATATAAAATGTGACATCATTTGTTGTGCTGGAACTCTGGTTTCATACAAGAGGCACACCTCAGAGTTGCTATTACCTGATTTTAATAAACCCTTGTTTCTACGTAGGAATTCTTTGCCTCGAGCCCATGGTTTGTGTTTATATCCAAGGATTGGTTTTAATGCTAATCGTTTTACGAAGTATGAATGCGATTGTCATGAATTCATAGTTGTGAGAATATGGGGTCGTTTAATAATTTCTATATTTTTAGTATGTATAGAAGTCCCAATTCCGATGACAGCACTAATGATTGTTTACTGGACTTCGGACATTTCCATTCAAGAGACTGAATTGTGTCCCCAGCTGACCGATATGACATTTCTCCCTTAGATTTCTCAGCTGTAATTGGGTGTGTGCATCTAGCCCGTGGGATAATTCACAGGAGTGGCAATCTTTTGGATATGAGAGGGGTAATTAATGTAAGATCCAGTTGGACTTTCCAGTACCAGATTTTCCCTTAACTAGACAGGTTTTCTGAAAGTCTAGGATCAACTGTTAGCATAGTTCGGCGATATGTTTATAATGCTTCTTGTCCTGTCAGTGCTCTAAATTTGTTAATGTTTGGACATCATAACGAGGTTTATACCCAGGAAAACTCTTAAATCTTGTTCCCATGATAAAGCATGGTTTAATGAACGATGTCACCAGGCTTAGGGACAAATATGCTGCCTGTAATATCTAGTCTGCTAATCTCCTTGTTTGGAGAATTATGCTGCCATGCGAAATACAACTAATGCTTATAAGGAGTTCTCTCAGAAGCGTCACAGCCTCATAAATTGTGGTCAACGCTTAAAGCATCTCTGTTTGGTGTGGAGTCCTTCATCCCTCCTTTAATGAGGCCTGATGGTAGTGTTACATATAGTCTCATTGAGAAAGCCACATTGTTAGCAGAATGGTTTAATTTTTAAAAAAGTTTAGATGTTGAACTTCCACTTTCATGTCACCCATTACCATACTTTAATTCATTTACCTTCAGGTCCTCTGAAGTCAAGTATCTGTCATCAGAATTAGTCGAATATGGTGGAGTAGACCCTAATGGCTTGCTTCCTTTGATTTTAAAAAGACTAAACGGTCAATTAACTCCTAAATTAGCTGTAACCTTATGCCTTTTAGTTCGTCAAGGGTAATTTTCAGGGTGCTGGCACTTTGGTAGTGACCCCAATTCCCAAGGGCCCACTACAGTCTTCATCTACTGACTATAGGCCCATTTCAGTTATACCAATTTTATATAAGGTTTTTGAACATCTGCTGGTCAAACGATTTTTTTTGTATATGAGACCGTTTCTTCCAGAGAAACGGACTCGGCTGCAATGATGCATTGCTTGTGTTGGTGTATGAAATGCAGTCTGCTGTAGATAAGGATCATACGTCAAGGCTTGACTCTGGATTTTAGTGCAGTTCTGACACTGTTAATCACAAGGGTTTGATTTTTAAGCTGTAGTCTGTTGGTGTTGGTAGTAAAGTTTTAGGTATTTTAACAGATTTTTTAACTGGTAGACTACATGATCGATGGCAGTTTTAGCTCGTATTCTTGTGTGTCTTCTGGAGTTCCTCTTCATTTTGGTCCAGCATTACTAATAAAATGTTGGCATATGTTGATGATACTTCTCTCAATGTTGGCATTCCTTCTCCGGCAAATTGTAGCTGAGAGTCTCACTGTAGACCTGATGATAATTCAGTCGTGGTGCTCTCGGTGTTGGCATGAAATTAAACCCTACCAAGTCCAAGGAAATTATTGTGAGTCGGTCTAGAACGCAGTTGCCTCAGCATCCAAGTCTGCTGATTAATGGAGTCTTAATCATTTCAGCGGATAATCTGAAGCTCTTAGGTGTAACCTTTGCTTCATAACTTACATTTGAATTGCAAATTAGGAATTAGGCACCATTCGCAAGTGCAAGAAGATTTATGAAGATTATATTGCTCGTAGATGTTTCTTTTCCTTTATTCTGCCTCATTTTGAGTATGTCTCCTATGTGGTTATCTGCTACATAGTGTGGATTGTGATAATGAAGTGAGTTGTGATACTAATGTGAGTTGTGAGTGCCATATTGTGATGCCGCCATATGATGACACTATTATCGTACGTATATTGTGAAAATTATATGATTATATTACATATATACTGCCTTTTGTGTGATATGTTACACCATGTGAAATATAGATTATGTTTAGTTTATATTGCTGTGTAGCATATCACCTATGTAAAAGAGTGAGATTTTCTGTACAATTTGTAGAGTACAATATTTTATTTTGTCTCTGTAGTCACACGTCTGGCAGTAGCACTCTCGGGCAGAAGCAGACGCATGGGGCACA
>NC_051399.1:13924819-13929819 GCF_015228065.2 Penaeus monodon | reverse complement strand
GGTCTCTTGCTTATTCACTTCTGTTTTGCGATTGTATAACTGCAGGGAATAGTAAAAGATAAAGGCGACAGTATAAACAATAAAGAAGAGGAGGATCAATAATTACTATGAATGAATAGTTACTATAACTGTGATAAAAACAATGCGGATGTTAATACTATTACACCTACGAATGATAATGAGACAAGAAGGACAAAATAAGGACAAGAAGAAGAGCAAAATAAGAGGACGAGGAGGAAACAGGATAAGATCATATAAAAGCATCACCAAAAATAATAACATCAGTAATGACAAAGAGAAGAGGAAAACCAATGTCAATAACAATAACGGTAATGATGATAAAGGTATATATGAATAAATAATGGCGGCATGTTACCTTAAAAACATCGTATAAATATTTCAAGGCATTTGCCAGACTTCATACAGTATCTGCACATTTTATTGTTAAATGTGAAATGTAAAAATCCGTGAGAACTCTGCCGTGTCGTTATTTCTTTCCCTTTTTCTGCCATGTAATCATAGTTTTCCTTATTTCTTCGCCCTGGTTTGTCGTTACGTTGAGATCCAGTGTGTGTGTGTGTGTGTATGTTTATGTGTGTGTGTGTTGTGTGTGTGTGTGTGTGTGTGTTGTGTGTGTGTGTGTGTGTGTGTGTGTGTGTGTGTGTGTGTGTGTGTGCGTGCGTGTGTGTGTTGTTTATGTGTGTGTGTGTGTGTTGTGTGTGTGTGTGTGTGTGTGTGTGTGTGTGTGTGTGTGTATGTATGTGTGTGCATATGAGTAAGTTAGTCTTTTGCTTCTACTAAACCCTTTGCTTCTTTAATAATTTGCGTCATAGAAGATTTAACGGAAATAAAAATAAGACAGAAACAGACAAACAAAAATGACCCCCTTCCCCCCTTAAAAAAAAGGGAAGGGAAGAAACACAAAAAAAGAAAATAACAAAAGAAATATAAAAGAACAGAGATGAAAACGGGCTTCGTGCTCTCCCCATCATCCTCTAGGAAGGGGAAACGCAGAAAAATTTTTTAAAAAAATAATAAAAAAAATAAGGAAAAGCGTAAAGAGATACACATAGAAGAAACGAAAAAGAAAAATAAGAAAATATAAGATATAAAAAGGAGAAAAGAAAGACGGGAGAAATAAGATAAAAGAAGAGCATTGTTGCAAATTTTCACATGCATCCGGACAGAAAATATTCAGGACCAACTATGAGCGTAAGGATTCTGCCTGACGAGCGTGAGAGAGGGAGAGCGAGGGAAGGAGGAGAGGAGGCAGGCGAGACAGACGGACAGATAGATAGATAGACGGGCAGATAGACAGACAGACAGATAGATATACAGATAGACAGACAGACAGATAGATAGAAGGACAGCGAGACAGACAGATAGACAGACAGACACATAGACAAACAGACAGATGGATAGATAGGCGGATAGACAGACAGACAGATAGATAGATAGGCGGACAGATAGATAGACAGACGGACAGACAGATAGACAGGCAACCAGACAGACGGAAAGACAGACAGGCAAAAAGACAGACAAACACATAGACAGACAGACAAATAGACCAATAAACAGACAGACAGGAAGAAAGACAAGCAGACAGAAACTGAGAAAGTGAAATAAGTAAGCAAATGGATAAAAGAGAGAAAATGGAAGAGAGAAGAAATGGAAGGAAGGAGAGAGAAAGAGCAAAGGGATGTCGCCGCATCTCGCAAAGCAACAGTCAGTCAGTCTATCTATCTATCTGTCTGTCTGTCTGTCTGTCTCTCTCTCTCTCTCTCTCTTCTCTCTCTCTCTCTCTCTCTCTCTCTCTCTCTCTCTCTCTCTCTCTCTCTCTCTCTCTCTCTCTCTCTCTCTCTTCCTCCCCGTGTCCTCTCCCTCCCTCTTCCCTTTCTCTTCTCTCCCCCACTGACTCTCGGTCCCCTGTGCCCCCCCCCCCCCTGAAGGATCCTTTGACTGTCTAACCTGAAGGAGGCGAACAAGCACCTGCCCCCCTCCCCCCTCCCCCCCCCGAGCGAGGGTGTGCGGGCTCGTCGCCTCCTCTTCGTTTGCTTGTGTCTCTTGTTTATCTTAATTTGCTGCCACTTTGTAATCCCTCCGTGCGTCTGTGTTAATTTTTATTCTTGTTCCATTTTCGTTTTTCATTTCTCTTATTTTAGTCTCTATAGTATTTTCTTTTTGTTATTTGTTTCTCTCTGTCTCTGACCTTTACACCCTCTTTGTATGCCTTTTTTTTATTCTTCACTTACATTTTCGATTTTTTATCATCCCTGTGGTAAGCTTTCTTGCTATTACTTTTCTCGTCTTCTGTCGCTTGTTCTGTGCCCTTTCGTAAGGCTTATTTATTTTTAGCCTCTATAGTATTTCCTTTTTGTTATTTGTTATTTTTGCTGTTGCATTTTCGCTTGATCATCCAAGTGGTATTTTTTCTTGCCATTGTCGCCTTCACTCTCTCTGCCTTTACGGAGGCCCTCTCAATGGGCCTGCATGCGCCCCCCCCCTCGCCATGCCTTCTGGCAGTGTGCCTTCCTGCTGGCACGATGCGCCCCGCCCGCCCTGCGCCGCGCTGGCACTGCTCGGCCCGCGTCGCCTTCCGGGCGGTGCCGCTGCTGCCTTTCGTGTGGATTGCATTCCATAATTATACGTTCAGTGTTTATATGACTGCACACACACACATGCATATATATACATACATACATATATATAAAACTATATTATTATATATATAATATATTTTATATATTTTATATTTTTATATAATATATAAAATATATTAATATGTATATAATGCATATAATATTATATTATAATATAATATATATATATATATAAAATATATATATATATATTAATTATATATATATATTGTGTGTGTGTGTATGTGTGTGTTTTGGGTATATATCATATAAATATTTATTAATTTATATATTATATATATATTATATTATATAAAATATATATATAAATTTTAATATATATATAAATCAAACCCCACACACACATCCATTATTTTCTCTTCCTTTCTTTTTTCCCTTTCTCTCTCCCCTCTCTCTTCTCTCTCTCTCTCCTCCCTTTTTTCTGTATATATAATATTATTATAAAATATATATATATATTTTATATTATATATATATTATGTGTGTGTGTGTTGTTTGCTGTGGTGTATGTGTGTGTGTGTGTGTGTGTCTGTGTGTGTGCGTGTTTTACATATATATATTTATATTATATATTATAATTATATATTAATATATATTATATATATATATATATATATATATACTATACATATTATATATAAAATTTTTAAATATATTTATAATATATTAAAATATATATATATATTATATAATATTTTAATTATATAATATATATATATATATATTAATATTAATAATATATGTATTGTATATTACAATCTATATCTATCTATCTATCAACTATCTATCTATCTATTTAAATATTTTTATATATATATTATTTTATATATGTAATGTAAGTAATTATATTAATATATATAAAAATATATATATAATATATATATTTTATTTTAATATATATTTATATTAAAATTTATATTATATTATATATATTATTATATATATATATATTTTTATATATTTTTCTATTTTTATATATATATAATTATAAAATATAATTTTTTTTTTTTTTTATTTTACAACATTTTTATCTATTAAATTATTTTTATTATATATAAAATAATTTTACACAAATATGTGTGTGTGTGTGGGTGTGTGTGTGTGTGGCTGTGTGGTGTGTGTGCTTTTGTGTTGTGTGTGTGGGTGTGTGTGTTTGTGTGTGTGTGTGTGTGTGGTGTGTGTATGTTGTGTGTTGTTGTGTGTGTGTGTTATATATAAAATTTTATATTTGTAATATATATGCATATAATTAATAATTATATATATATATATATAAATATATATACATATACATACTTTCATTATTATATATATATTATATATATAAATATATAATTAAAGAGAGGAGAGAGAGAGAGAGAGAGAGGGGGGGGGCGAGAGAGAAGAGAGAGAGAGAAGAAGAGAGAGAGGGGAAGAAAGAGAGAGAGGGGGGAGAGAGAGAGAGAGAGAGAGAGAGATAGAGATATGTATAAATACAATAATATATATTATATATATATAATATATATTATATTTACACACCATACACAACACACACACACTACCCACACACACACACACCACACACCACACACACACAGCAACACACACACCACACACCACACACACACACAACACACACCACACACACACACACCACACACACACACACACACACACACACACCAATAAAATATATATATTATATATATAATAATATAAAAATATATATAATATATATTTGTGGGGTGGGTGTGTGTGTTGGTGTGTGTGTTGTGTTGTTTGTGTGTGTGTGTGTGTGTGTTGCGGGTGTGGGGTGTGTGGGTGTGTGTGGGGTGTGGGGGGTTGGGTATGTTGTGTGTTGTGTGTGTAGTGTGTGTGTGTGTGTATATATATAATATATAATAATTTTATATAAATTATATATTATAAATTTTATTTATATAATAATTTTTTAGGGAATTACATATCTATTCTTCTTCTATCTCCCTTCTCTCCTGTCTCTCTCCTCTCCTCCCCCCCTCCTCCTCTCTTCTCCCCTCCCCTCTCTCTCTCTTCTCTCTTTATATAATATTAATATATATATATATATATATATATATATATATATTATATTATTATATGTATATAATTTTATTATAATATATATTATATATATATATTTTATTAATATTTTATAATATATATATTATATATATATATATTGTGTGTGTGTGGGTTTTTAAATATGTATATTATGTGTAATTTTTATGTATATTTTATTATATATATATTTAAAAATATATATATATATATATATGAACCACCCACCCCACCAACACACAACCACACACACCCCCAACACCCACACACACCACACAC
>NC_051399.1:13917319-13919819 GCF_015228065.2 Penaeus monodon | reverse complement strand
CATCACTATGATTTTTAACATGTCATTATTGTTGTCATTATCATTGTCATTATTATCATTACTGATATCATTATAATCTTAATTATAATTTTCAACATCATCACCATTGTTGGCATTTCATCATTACCATTATCATATATATATGTATATATATATATATATATATTATATTATATTTATATATATATATATATTTTGTGTGTGTGTTGTGTGTGTGTGTGTGTGTGTGTGTGTGTGTGGTGTGTTGTGTGTGTGTGTTGTGTATGTGTGCGTGAGTGTGGTGTGTGTGTGTGTATAATATATTATATTATATATATATATATATATAATATATATATTATATATATATATATATATATATATATATATATATAGTAATACGAAAGAAAAAGAAAAAAAAAAAAAAAAAAAAAAAAAAAAAAAAAAAAATATATATATATATATATATATATATATATATATATATATATATATATATATATATATATATATATAATATATTGGTGTGGGTTCACAGTGTGCTGTGGTAACGTGGAGCATCTAGGCACATAAAAATTAGAAAATAAAACAAAAAAAAACAAGCATGATTATCAAACTAGAACTCTTTTAGCTCTTAGTTATAATTATCATAGAGGGCAAAGTAACTTATCTTAAGTGCATCTTAGAAACTTATATATGCTTCATACAATAAATACGAAAACATCGGTTATAATCACTCTTTATGAGTCTTAAAATGAAATTGAAAGGATGAAGTTATAAAGATTGTTAATTACTTGACTGATAACTGGAGTTCACAATTCAAGTGAAGATGGAGCTTAGACAATCAAGATAAGCTGTGTATATAAATCGTAATAATAATTCAAAAAAGGTTCACGTCCAGTCTCCCCAGAAAAATATACGTCAGTACACACACAACTTAGCTTCTCTCAGTTCCGGGGGGCGTGGCCGCTTCCCTACGTTCCAGCTGACTCAGGGGTAATGACACACAGGTTATCTGGTTCGGACAGAGTATATTTCGCGCTGTTTTTGGAGGTATTTATAGTGTTCGTGACGCCATGAACAACGTTACGAACTATACATCTTTCGTATTTATAAAACTTGAGATTTCACCTTACGGTAAAAACATATTTTTTACAATTTCAGAAGAAAAGATAAAGAATAATTCCAAGTTAAATTGAATTCAAAATATCGAACAAAAAGGATAAAAGTAAAAGATGTCAATTGTAAAATACTTGGAAGATTAAAGATAATGATGAAAATGAAATAAAAATTTTAAATTAAGATAAGTAGAAAATCAAGTAAAATAGACTTTCGAGTCTTAAGAACTGAAAAAAAAACGGCTATAAAAAGGGGCAACTAAAATTACAAAAAACAGAGCAAATACAAAGCACAACCAAAAGGCTAGACCCCCCCCCCCCTCAAAAGAACAGGGGCGAGCGAGCGAAGTCCGGGCGCGGCCGAAGGACGGGAAACGAGTCGCGAGGAGATGCTCTTGAAAGCCCGAGATGAGGAGGACTCAGATGCCACCTTACATATCATTATCATTATTATTATAATTTTCAGTAGTAGAAGTAACAGTTGTGTAGTAGTGATACTAATAGTCGTTACAATTCTATAAACATAAAACTGAACGTGAGTTATACTGTGAAGGAGTAAGAGAAGGCCTACTCATTTTCTGCACTAGCCGTCTAGCCTATCTACTTTTTTTTTATTTATTTTCTTTTTTCATGTGTCTGTCCAGTTCCTTATATTCTTCAATTATGAAAATGGGCAAACGTTACTAGATTGGTTCTATTCATTAAAAAAAACTGAAACATAATTATTCGAAAATAATTAGTTTCGTGTCATCGTTAAAAACTATAACCTCTTTCTTTATTCACGTATGTGTTTGTTTGTCAGCAGAGAGCAAAAAAGAGTAACAATGCGGCCACAAACGACACGACACGAGTCAATTTTTCTCTATCCCCTCGCCCTTCCCCTTCCCCGCACCACGCCCCCTCCCCACGCCCCTCCCCTTCCCCGCTCCACGCCCCCTCCCCCGCCCCTCCCCTTCCCCTCCCCCTTCCCCCGGTCCGAGACGATCGCATTCTGGGCTGTTTATGGCCGCGATTTCCCCCAAGACGCCATTCTTCGCCTGCACTCGCTCCGCGGCATTTGGCTTCTGCATCTCTCAACTTACGCCCTGATTTTTATTATATTGATGAAGGTTTTTTTGGCTTTACTTGTTGATTTTTGGTTTATATATTTTTTATTGATTTAGTTAGTTTTTTTTTTTTTTATTCCTCTCTCTCTGTCTTTTCTCTCTCTCTTCCTGTCTCTGCTTCTAGTTTTTTTTCTCTCTCATTCTATCTCACTCTATATATATATTTACATAATGCTTTATTATAATTATTAGACATGTTACAGTCAAAACATTTTTTTACAAACTAAAGAAATTCATTTTTAGTAACTCCTATCTTAGAGTCTAACCTCTTTCTCTCTCTCTCTTTCTCTTTCTCGC
>NC_051399.1:13909819-13912319 GCF_015228065.2 Penaeus monodon | reverse complement strand
CAATATATGGAGCAGCATGTTGGATAACAAAACAAAGGGACAAAAAATTCAATCACTTGCACTCTAGAATTCCCGTCGACCTCTGCGTGTTAGATGGACCGACAAACGCACAGGCGAATAGGTCACAAATGCGATTGGAAATATTGGTCTGCTCGGTGGCATGGATAAACGCAAAAACACTCTTGCTGGACACGTGGCACGATGCAAAGGTCTGGGATATGACTTGCTAACGGGGAGGGGAGCCCAGGAAGGCCAGTCACAGTGAGGAGATAACATCAACGTTAAGACAGGACTGAGCATTCTAGAGAGGAAGAGTTGGAGGAAGTTCAGCAAAGATAACACGGCAGATCGACCAAAAATGATCAGGCAGTTAAATGATGACGATGTGTGTGTGTGTGTGTGTGTTTGTGTGTGTATGTGCGTGTGCGCATAGATAGCTAGATATAGATATACTGCCATACAGCTTTCCATATTGTATTTCATTTTGAATCATGTCTTATAAGCATAAATATTTTTTATCGTTTTTTTTCTTTTCTTTTCTTTTTTTTGGTGTTCCCGAGCCTCGCTGGAGCGAGGACGCAGCTACAATGGTCCCGCTCGAAGACCAGCAATACAAAAAATTACAATATTTTACAGCGGGGAATTTCTCCCATTTCTCTGGATTCGGGAGCTGCCGCTGCTGACTCGCAGATCCCGTATCTCCTCCCCCTCTTCCTCTTCCCTCTGTTCCTCACTTTATTCCCCTCACCTTCCCCTCCCGGACGGCTACAATATCACGCTGTTTTCAATAGCATCATTCACCTTTTCCCTTATTCCCCCTCCCTCTCCATCTCCCTTCACTCCCTTCCGTTCTTCCGCATTCGTTTTTCCTCTCTTTATCAATAACAACAACACAAGAAATAGCCTCCGACCGTGAAAATCTACATACCTCCCTGAAGGCTCTTTATTTTTTTTTTCTCCTTTTTATTCCATTTTGAGCCTAAGTCCCCCTTCCTTGACGGTCTAATTTGTCGGTCCGAGGCGAGGGAGAGCGAAGGAGACAGGAGATAAATAGCTACGAAGTTTATTCCCCGACGGCCAGGCTTTCTACTCTCGTCTGCAAGGAGTCCGATTCCTCCACAGATAGATAAAAAGAAAAACAAAACCTCTCCCTTTACAATAACGCTTACTTCCTTCCCTTTCTCTAAATTGAATGCTCTGGCCGGCTTCTAAGTTAGCGGACTTTGTGGACCAAGTTTTGGTCGCAGGATCCCCGCAGAAGTCCGACGGCGGCGCGGGAGGCGAGGAGGGCGGGGACGTCGCTCGCCCGGCCGCCCGACCCCGAACCTCTTAAAAATTCACAGAGACGGCGGTCCCTCGGCACCCAGTTACACATCTCGGCCCCGTCGTATCAGCGTCGCAGCGAATAAAACTTTTATCACGGTAGTTACTCGCTGTCGGTATAATGTGGCTGCGGCGGTGGCGGCGAACAGACCCCCCCCCCCCACCCTCCCCGTGCAATGGAGGCCCTCCCCCTCCGGCCCTCATCCCCTGCATGTCTCTCTATCTTTCTCTTTATCTTTATCTACATCTTCATCTCTACATCTCTATCTATCTATCTATCTATATCTATCTGTCTATCTATCTATCTATCTATCTATCTCGCTCATTCTCTCTCTCTCTCTCTCTCTCTCTCTCTCTCTCTCTCTCTCTCTCTCTCTCCTCTCTCTCTCTCCTCTCTCTCTCTCTCTCTCTCTCTCTCTCTCTCTTCTCTCCTCTCTCTCCTCTCTCTCTCTCTCCTCTCTTCTCTCTCCTCCTCTTCTCCTCCTTTCTCTCTCCTTCTCTCTCTCTTCTCTCTCTCCTCTCTCTCTCCTCTCTCTCTCTCTTCCTTCTCTCTCTCTCTTCTCTCTCTCTCTCTCCTCATTCTCTCTCTCTCATCTCTGCTCATCTCGCTCATTCTCTCTCTCTCATTCTCTCTGCTCATCTCTCTCTCTCTCTCTTCTTCTCTCTCTTCTCTCTCTCTCTCTCTCTCTTCTCTCTCTCTCTCAATATGTGTGAATATATATATATATATATATATATATATATATATATATATATATATATATATTATATATATATATATATATATATTTGTGTGTGTATATGTATGTATGTATGTATGTATGTATGTATGTATGTATGTATGTATGTATGTATGTATGTATGTATGTATGTATGTATGTATGTATGTATGTATGCATGCATGCATGTATGATGTGTATATATGTATTATGTATATATAGACAGACACACACACACACACACACACACACACACACACACACACACACACACACACACACACACACACACATATATATATATATATATATATATATATATATATATATATATATATATATATATATATATACATGTATGTATGCATATATCTATCTATCCATCCCCTACCCATTGTCAGCATGAGGCAGATCCCTAAAACAAACACAATTACATCTTTCGCTAAGCTATGAACGAA
>NC_051399.1:13892319-13894819 GCF_015228065.2 Penaeus monodon | reverse complement strand
TTCGTATGTGTTTATTTTACATTCTTCTTCATTCTGGAATAATTGAACGAAATCACATGTTCTTCAACCAGCCTCTTACACCACGATTGACAGACACAACCAAGGCTCACACACCTCACATGGCACATTTTTGCCCATAAGTCATTCGCCAGTGAAGCCTCGTGATATATAAAGATGTATGAGCGAGCGCCATACCGGAATCGGCAAACGAGGCCGCCCTGCGTTCTAGGGTTATCCAAGCCCTGCCCTAAACTCACGCTCTACCTGTTTCACTTGCGGAATCGGTGATGATTCCATTTGCTCACAAGCTTCTTCGCATCAGTTTATTTTCCTGTGATCATTATTATTTCTGTAAAAAATATATATTATAAAAAGCATACAAAAATAATTATCTGACGCTTGGTAAACGCTAAAATGTTGCAATCGTTTGTTGTGACGCGTGAACATCTGTCTTTCGCCGGGCGTGGAGGCGCCATCCATCTCGGTCTCCATTCGTCTCCCGGGAGGAATAACGCTGATCTATTTTTTTTACTTTATCACCTTTATATTTCTGCCTCTCGGTCTGTCTATTTATCTGTCTACCTTTAAAGTCTTTCTCTGTTTCCCATATCTTTGTCTTCTACATACTTTTTCTCTGGGTAGATAGGTGGAGAGGTACAGAAGTGGATGAATAGATATATATGTAGATAGATGGGTGAGCAGATAGATGGACAGGTAGACTGACATATAGGCAGGCAGATACGTAGACAGAAAAATGAATAGTTAGACAGACAAACAGGCAGATTGTCAGAAAAATGGGTAGAAAAATAAATGGATATATGCATGAGTACACATCGACAACCACATCCACACACTACCAATGTAGATAGATAGATAGATTGAGAGAAAGAGAGAGAGAGAGAGAGAGAGAGAGAGAGAGAGAGAGAGAAATACAGATAACTAGATAGACAGATAGATAGATAGATAGATAGACAGAGAAGTAGACAGATAAATAGATAGATAGGTAGATAGATAGACAGCTAGATAAACACAGATAAACACATACATACACAGCTAAGATAGATAGATAGACTTTACAATAGAAAAGACGCTGCTCCTCGCTCGCCCTCCGCACTCTGCCACGGCGTCATTCACATTTTTTCATCTTGAAATAATGTTGCAGCGGTTGCACACCCCGATGCCCTTCAGCGCGGAGGATCTTTCACCCAGTCCCCTCTCTCCGGCTGTGCCTCCGTGCCCCGAGCTGGCAGATGAGGAGGCCGGGGAGAGGAGAGACACTGGGGAAGGAAGGAGCGGAAGAAATGAGCTTATTCCAGTTTTTATTACGTGTTGCTTCCTCCCCCCGCCGCCCGGAGGAGGAGACGGGCCACAATGGGCGGCGGAGGAGGCTCCCGCCCGAAATACCTCAAAGGATTCCAATTTAGACGTAATGGAGGGGATTTTTTTTTAAAGATTTTTTTCTCTCTCGTTTCTTTTTTTCACCCTCAGGTTTAAAAGGGTCGCACTAGCAATTACTTTTTTTTTTCTGTAAAAGGGGGAAATATATATATAGGTGAATTACAAGTCAAGGGGAAAGTAGAGGTAGAAACGTCAGGAAGGAAAAAGAGAATTAGATATAGAAAAAGTAATTTAAATCAACGGAGGAAGGTCGTCGTAGCTGATGAGATTGCGGAGATTCGAAAACTCGGTAAAGAGGACAAAAAGAAGCGAAGTAAAATTAGAGAAAAGAAAATGCTGAGACCTGTCGTTCCTTCGTCAAAATCCTGTGCGTTCAAAGCGTGACCTTTGAGGAGCAGCCGGCGCCCGAACACGCGTCCTCCTGCCGCAGTTCCGAGGTAGAAGGGGGCGGGAGGAAGAATAAGGATACGAATAATAATTTCCCGGGGATAAAGCGAATGGAAGGCAAAGAGGAATATCGATAAAGCATGAACGAGGCGACATGGCAAGGACAGCAAAGGGAGAGCGAGCAGCAACGGGAAGGCCCTCGTAGTTCCGTGACCGAAGCGAAATGTCGCGGAGCTTCCGGCCTCATGTTCCCCCTCGTCACCGCGACCGCCGAGCTGACCTTTACGCGACTTTGCATTATTCAGGTCAAGAAGCCCTTCGATATGACCTTATCTCTGAGTCAGATCCATAAATAGGACTTTGCACCACGCAAATAAATCATCAGACTAACAACATGTATTGACAGGCACAGAAAGAAACGAAGAATAATGGAGAGTTATATTTGCGAATATCTGCAAATAACTGCAGACATGTAAAGGTTCAAACATATCAACATATTCATCTACGATATTCCAGTATTTGTTTGCGTGTATGATGTTTGGATGTTTATAGAAATGTATGTGTTATTCCGCGTTAATCCGCCACCTCGCCAATCGCTGAAAAGAAAACATTTTTTTCTAATACTCCAAGAAATTGGTTTGATTAGTTTCGTTTGTGTGATAAAACTGCCAAATTTCCGTGATCTCTGGAAATTGATGTAATTTCCTGACTACTT
>NC_051399.1:13887319-13889819 GCF_015228065.2 Penaeus monodon | reverse complement strand
TTATTATTATATATTATTATTATTATTATTATATTATTATTATTGTTATATTATTATTATTATTATTATTATTATTATTTTGTTGTTGTTGTTGTTATTATCATTATCATTATCATCATTATTATTATTATTATTATTATTATTATTATAATGATAATAATAATAATAATAATAATAATAATGATAATGATAATTATAGTATTAATAATAATGATAATAATCATCACAATCCTCCCGTAGATAATGAAATACTGCAAAATTTCCTCCTTCTCTGTCGCTTTCTATCATTAATATCTATTGGAAATGCCAAGCTCTTGAAAGGCCTGTTATTCATCTTCTTTGCAACTATGAAAAAGATGCGATATTTTTTCATTAAACGCGAAATATAATTAAAGCAAGCTTCCCTAGCCCCGTCCTGTAATTTCGCGTTTCGTATTTGACCTGTACCTGTCTCTATCTATCTATCTATCTGTCTGTCTGTCTGTCTGTTGTCTCTCTCTCTCTCTCTCTCTCTCTCTCTCTCTCTCTCTCTCTCTCTCTCTCTCTCTCTCTCTCTCTCTTTCTCTATCTATCCATCTCTCTCTCTCTCTCTTCCTCTCTCTCTGGACGTCCTCTCTCTTGTAAAGTTCCCGCAGCGCCATATCTCGCACGTCCTTTGTTCCACCGTGATTGTTCTTGCTCCTTGTGCATTGTTGTTTGCCCTGCCTTTTCATCGTCGGTTTGAAATACCACCTCGATTTTCCTGTTAATATCATTGCACTCGAAAGTTCTTATGAATGTTACTTTGCTGTCTCCATTAATATTACCATTTAGAGGCTGGACCGCAAAGATAACCCGAGATTCATAGGAGGTCGGCCTGGAATGGGTGTTCCGCGCGCAGTACATGCCCCTCGCGCCACAGAGCACGCCGTAAACTCATGCCTTGATAATTGTCAGTTGTTGCAGGGAAGCCTTTGTCGTGCATGGCTGGGTTCTGCTGCGGAGTCGACGCTAGAGAAAATCTTGAACTACTGATTTCTTTCCTCAATGTTGGATTATATTTCTTTCTTTTCTTTTTTTTTATTAGTATTAGAAGCATTTGAGGATAAAAAGATAATGTACGTGACAATATAAACCAGCATACAATTTACCCGAAACATTTTCGTACAAGATCGACGCTTCTGGTTTGGCCATTACGCAGCGACTCCGCATGGGCTTCCTTCCGCATTATGGAATTGCTGTTGCGGCTCAGTTAGTTTCCGCCAAATGCACTCACATGTATTGCCCAGTATGTAGTGGAATAGCCAGATGATATCCACTGAACAGATAGGCAAATGTATTTCCAAAGTGCACCGTGAAATCCCGCTCTTAGAAGAAATAAACAAAAAAAAATCACCAAGACATCGAGCAAGTTTAAATCACCTATTAACGGATGGCATTATTTGCAGTATTTTCTCTTACGTGGACGGAGAGGCGGACAAATATCATCGCGGGAAGAGAGAGTGAAACCCCACACGCCTGAGACTGACCACTCGGACCGTCGCAAGATACATCGGGATCCTTGTCACTATGCACGCTCTGTATCACACTGGCCGCGTCCTGTAACAACTGATACTTCTGAACGCACCAATACTCAAGGGCATGTGATTCCTAGCTTATGCTGTGTCAGACAACTTGCTACGGATTAATCTCTCGCGCGTTTCTTATACTCTTTAATTGCCGCCGCTGCCAGATCAATGTAGGGAAACAGAAAAAGGTCGGGATTCTTTTACTTAAAGAAAACACCTATTGGTTGTTGGTTTTCTTTTTTCTCAAATCATTTGAATATTTCATTATCGAATAAGGATAATGCAAACATGCAGGCTTAATAGATACATCAAAAACTGATAATCACATGGGATAGAAAAATACAAAGATACCTCACCTTTCCTTTCCTCCCCTCTCCCCCCCACCCGCCTCCCCATAATGGCGTAATGATACACACGGAAATTGTTACATCGAAAAATATGTGACGTATAAATCGTAGCCTTCACCTTTTCCCTTCCTTTGCCCTCTCCCCTCCTTTATTTCGTTCTTTTGTTTCTCATGTGTTTTTGTTTTCTCTCTTCTGCTCCCCTTCCTTCATATCTCCCTTGCGGCTAGTGTTTTGTTTTCGCTTTACCGTTTTTTTTTTCATCGTCACCCTTAAAAGCGGAAGTAAAGGGAAGCATAAGATAAAAATGCGAGAAAGGAAAAAGAAGAAACGGGACGGATAAGATTTCCGCGCCAGAGCGTAAGGAGGGAATCGTAGGGGCGTTTCTACAACTGAGCTCAAGACTGTCTTCTGACAACAGTAGGTTTGCCAGAATACTAGTACTTGATCTTCGTTGCTGCTCAATTATATTTAGTTTTTGTTCTTTTGTGAGGTTATACACAGATATTTGTCCAGGAACCAGTATTGTGTTCTACTGGTTGGTAAAAGGGCAGTTCTGGACGCCTTCATAGCATTAAGTCGGTCATGAAAAAAAGAAACGAAAGAAAT
>NC_051399.1:13864819-13872319 GCF_015228065.2 Penaeus monodon | reverse complement strand
TCGACCAACTCCTAGTCTCTAAATAGTATACAATATCTAAACGACCGTTGGCTTCCTTGAAAACGCTTCCTATGTCAGTTCCCTTCGGGCCCCTAGTAACTTTGGAACAAATAATGTTTATCATCTTAGCGGCCACTTGACTAATAGTAATAGCGCCATCGCCCGCGCCTGGTATCCCCTTGTCCCATATTAGCCTTTGAAAACCTTTCAGACCTGAAAAATCAAATGTCATGATCCTAATGGACACTGGTGGGGGTGCGGTGGGGGAGTGAGATGTAATAGGCGAAAGAGGTTTTACGCTGCTACGGTTTACCTAGTATGATGCTGCTTACATACAACTTGCTATTGGACTCTACACTGATCCTGATAGCTTAGGAACTAGAATGTTGTATCTTGCAATTGAACGGTCAGTGTGTGTGCCAGGGAGACCTTCGGGCTAGTCACGAATGTTACGTCGATGTGAGAGGGACAGGCCATTAACGCTCCCGTCGCTGCGCATGATGAGGGCTGCCCCGAGCGATCGAGTTGTAGAATAATTGCGGGCTAATTTGTCGTGGAAATGCAGGCCTACGCCACGTCAGCGGCTTTGGTGGCAGGGACTGTGTGGTTTCGTTAATTGTTCACTAATTGCCCCTTGTTTACTCCAGCCCACTTAACTTAGCCTAACGTAGCGTCTGGCGAGCGTGATAGTCGCCGCCGGGTATCTCGATAACCCAAAGTGCGATCGATTTATAGACAAAGGCGAGATTGAGATCTCCTGCCGCGGGCCGCATCCCTCGCTCGTGACGTCTTAATTTTCGCGTCAGCGCCGTGCACGCCGCTTAACACGAATAGAGGCGAATATCCCGTACTAGAGCAAGGGGAGGGCGGTCTTAGTATCACCCAGCGCAGCCTGCGGTTACCCGCCTCCCAATCTAGTTTCTCGCCGCAAATTGCTCTTAGAGGCAACATTTTCGAATATGTTGTATATATTCGATTGTATCACTGATTTTCTTCTGTCCAAGTTGATCTACAAAGACTGATTTATTTGATATTACAGGATTGTGGGTGTGAAACGGAGGCGCCGCCGGCCTTCACTTTGCCACCTCCGCCGCCACCGCCAGGATTCCACTACCTGCAGGATCCTCAGGAAGACACGCACATCGAGTCTTCCTCAACGCCTCTTCCCTGGACGTGCCCCGTCCTAGTCAGCACCCCGGAGTACCATCAGGACGCCCTCTTCTCCTCAGTTGCAGCCGGCTGCGTTGCGGTCCTTCTGCTGGTGTTGGCTGTCGTTGTCACCGTTGCCTCAAGGTAGGAACCAAATGTGTATTGGTTTTACCGAAATACATGAATATGTGTGCTGCGTGTTGTATGAGTGTACATGAGCATTCATTTGTGCGGATGTGGTTTGCATGCAAATACGGGAGAATGAGATGGACGGCCGCGTTTGACCTTGGCTGAGGTGTGACCGCAACTGCCAGTGTGGTCCTCGTGGCCGCCAGCTTCACGTCGTCGCCTGTCGAGCCAAGTTTTTTAAGACTTGCTTGTCGTGTGTGTGTTTTCCCGAATATTCCCCAATGTATGGTTCAGTAGGGTTTGTTCACGGTGAGGTATAGTAGCAGTGGCTATATTTTTATTTGCAACTCAAGGGCGCAAATGCAAGGGTGTATATAAAGGCTTAAAGGTGTCCTTCACTTCTGTGTTAGATATTCGGGCGGGCAGTTAAGGGTCGGAGTGGGTGGGCAGCGAGCGCATGAGACTTGGGGCTATCGTGAGCATCAGGAGGGTTACGTTTCCTTGCCTCCTCACCTTACCTAGTACCTGGATGCCACCTTACGCTTGACGCTTGTCGCTGATAAGGACTCTCTCTTCGTTTGTGCTCTTTCTGCCTATTTTATTTCTTCCTCTTTATGTATTATAAATGCATGGGCATTACATGTAGATTTGTTTTTGGCTTTCACGCCAGACCTGATAGAGAGTTGAAAAAAGGTTAACAAAGGGAAGGTTCTACTATGAGTGCAAGACGCCCTGGCTCTCGAGTAATGTCCTCTTTCATTTCTTCAGGAGACGCTCTCCGGCTCGCCATTACTCCCACAGCCCGATCTGCCGGCCGACGCCCTCGGCGAGCAAGCCTGGCCCGCGCACGCCGTGCCGCGCTTCGTACGCCTCCCTGGAGCAGTCGTTCGCCGTCGGGTACTTCTCCTCGGACGCGGGATGCCCTTCTCCGTCCCCAACCTACTGCTCGCCCTGCTCCCCGTCCCCCTCCCGAGTCCTCCCTGCTACCCCTTCCTCCTCTCGCATGGTTGTCCGCTACCACACCTCCAGCCGGTCCTTCAGCCACTCCCTGGCCCGCCCGCACGCCTCCGCCCGCACGCAGACTGCCCACCCGCACCGTAGTCCGCTGTACCGCCCACGGCTGGCGAGGGTGATGTCCGGCCAGCTGCTGGTCCTCCCAGGCGGCGGTGCCAGCCCCTGCCTCGGCCTCAAATTCCCCGGGATTGAGATGGTAAGTCCCCTCCCATAGGGCATGAATATGATTTTGTCAAATATCATTGTACTGCAATTTACTTTAATATACGAACGCAATAAAATGAGTTGTTTGTACTTCTAAGGTGACACTCTGTTCTAATTCCAAGACTCCGCTCCCTCAGAACTTGCCCGAGCAGCGCGCCGTGGACAACGTGTACAGCCCTCTCCCCGTGCCCTCCGCCCACACCGCCTTCGTCTTCCCCTGAGACGCTCACCTGCCTCCTGCGATCTGTTTGCGGATGCTGCCCACAAGGATCTTCTCCCGCAGGATCTCGCAGGAGCGCCCATGGGCCACCAGCGAGGCCGCTCTTCCGCTTATAGTCATGCCCTTATAGAAGCATACCGCGGGCAGCATGGCCCCAGGCAAGCGGTGGCCTCGTGTGTGTGGCACTGGCTGGGTGGCGCTGCCCCGCCAACGATATCATCCGCTCCTTTAGTATATATACATGAAAGATTATGCGTTGTGTACATATCCATTTTCCATTGCATTTGCACATTCTTATCATCAGTGACGTGTG
This sequence comes from Penaeus monodon, assembly GCF_015228065.2. NCBI lineage: Eukaryota > Metazoa > Arthropoda > Malacostraca > Decapoda > Penaeidae > Penaeus > Penaeus monodon. The sequence goes on along the minus strand of NC_051399.1, from coordinate 13,869,290 downwards.
GATTACCTGTGATTTCCGTTTGGACTGTGACTGCATCTAGTCTTATTGTTGCTTTGTTGAGAAATATATCTTTTCTTTGAACTCTTGGTTTTCATTCCTCAGCCTTTTCGTGCACCAGAATTCCCCTAAACATGAATCTGACTCGCCTCTGAACGCGAGCCGAAGCTGCTCCCGAGCCGAAAAGCGGCCTCGCGTCGCAATTGCTAACGCTACAAAAATATTCCCTGCGAAATTGAATCCCTGCGTGAAATTAAATCGCATTTCCCTACACAACACAGTTTGTCTCTCGTCGACTCGTCTCCGTTTTTATTCTGTTTCTCCCTCCAAAAAGCGCGCCAGAAGTAGCCCATGCGGTGACGTCACTCGGAATTTGCGCAGCCGTGAAACGCATTCAGACACCTGGAAACTCGGCTATCCGGTGTCGCGCCGAACGCAAGATGCAAGTGGATTCTTTGGCATGATTTACTTAGCCTGCGAGGCCGCCGCCATCCGGGAAGCTCAGTCGAGGACTCTCAGGAGAGAATGGCGGAAGGGAGAGAGGGAAGAGGGAGACAAAACGCGCGAGCGTCATCATAAAGTTTGCCGAGGGGGCGACGGGGGCGGGAGGAGTAGAGCGTCCACGTGGAAACTCTCACTCTGATGCACTTAAAAGATACATTATCCATTCGCCAAAAAAACAGGGGGAGGAGAAACGCAGAGCAGGCCTTCGTCGCCTCTATTGCACCCGTCCAAAAGGTCCGTTTTCTTCCCGCGAAGTTGCCGGAGGCTTGCTATTAACGGGATACTTGAGCGTCAGTCTCGGATTTATTAGTTTTTATGTCACTTCCTTTTGAATTACTCGCCGAGCAGAGTCAGTAGTTGTATGTTTTTGCGGGATATTTTAATCGTGTTGTTTGTAGAGCTTTGCATGATATTATGCTCAATTTTGCATGACTGAACACTGCGTTCACTTCAGCAGCGAGTTCAGTTAATGGCCATTTATGTGATTGACACCATCTGTTTACATCATACGTTTGTACCCTATGGAGGCCTGTCCTGAGGGATTCAACTCCTGCAGCGGCTGGCTTCCTGTTACTGTTAGGAGTATGTTACAGTTTTTTTTCTTGTAACCGTAAATTAAGTCCAGCTCTTTTTATCCGGGTACGACATGCGTGACTATTCCCCCCCCCCCTTGTAGAGCTCCGTGACATTCGTAATCTGACGTCTATTTTCTCTTATTTTTAATTCATTTGTTTATTTAGTTTTGGGCAGCAAAGGGATTCATGTTCCTTGGCTCCAAGGAAAAGGTGAAAAAATGGCAATGAGCTGTATTCTGCAGTCCAGTGTCATAACGCGCTGCTTCAAGGCTAGCGAGGTCCTGGCGACCCACGCGGCGCAAAAACCCATTCTTGTTGAGCCCGCGGGCAATCTTGTAAGAGCTACCGGTCGGTATCAGCATGAATGTCAGATGAGGATGAATGTAAAACAACCTTCCAGAATAATAGCCATTTTGAACAAGTTTCCTCCTTTCCTAACATCTCTTGCTCAGAAGATGCCTGGATCCGCGGAGGCGATGGAGTGTGTTCCGGTGGGCGGCCTTGTCCTCCCGCGCGAACTTTTTCCCTTTTTTCTCTCGATAGTAGTTTCGTGTACAATAATTTCGATTAAAATGTAAATAAGGATGGATGGCTTAGGCTGAATGAGAAGTGTGGGGGGGGGGATTATAGGGGGTGAAGCAGGCGTGCGCTCGCTGGCGGTCGCGTGGATTCATTATCCTCCTCCTCCTCCTCTTCCTCCTTCCTCCTCTTCCTCCTCTTCCCCCTCCCTTCCCCTGGCTCCCTCGTTTCTCATATTTCCGATTTTATAGGTTCAGTAATGAAGGCGGTGATGTGAGATCGTCGAATGTTTAAGGGGGAGAGATGCTTCAAAAATAAAACATTGGATAACTACAAACTCAAGGATGTGTATGTATGTGTATACATATATATGTATATATATATATATATATATATATATATATATATATATATATATATAAATATGTTTGTGTGTATACTTACATTACATATATATGTATAGATGCGTGTGTGTACGGAAAATTTGAGAGAAGAGATCGTTTGCAATTTGTTTCTTCAGGAAGGTCTACGCCTCCGCTCCCTCGGCTGGAGGGGGGGGGGCAGCCTGGGAAACAGCCGATGGCTCTGGCACGGCGGGGGCACTCTGATCTGCTTTATTTTGGAAGATTATTTCTGTGTTGAATCCGCTGGTTACGAAATGGGGAGAAGCGCACAGACATACACATGCACGCACACACGCGCATGTGTGTGTGTGTGTGTGTATATATATACATATATATATATATATATATACATATATATACATATATATATATATATATATAATATATATAATATAATATATATATATATATATATATATATATATATATATATATATATATATATATATATATATATATATATATATATATATATATATATGCCACCCCCTCTCCCTCTTCCAGTCGAGGGAGCGGAGGCGTCGGTCTTTCTTCCGAAGAAACAAATTGAAACGATGTCTTCTGTCAAAATTTCCTTCTCCTAATTCATCCATAGTCTTCCTTCTCGCCGATTGATTCATGTTATTTACTAACTGTGTTGTGCGTGCCTGGCTCCCCCCCCCGGCTTCCCCAGCCTGACCAAGCGTGAGTGACGGCTTCGCTGACTTTTCCGCTCTTGATCGCTTCGTTTTCCGACCAAAATTCACCCAACATGGCGAGCGAGCAAGAGGCGATATGTGGGCCAACTCTTCTCTAAATGATGTCTCCTTTTCTCCGTGCTTTTCGAGTCCTCGTCTCTCTCTCTCTCTCTCTCTCTTATTCGTCTTTTCCTTCTTCTAGATCATATTTTACTCGCTTGATGGCTTACAGATGTTACACTAACCTTTTTACTTCCCTTGATGCAAATCTGCCATCACTTAAATCTTTTTATTACTATATCTTAACCTATTTGGACATTTTCTGACTTTAAAGTTGCTAAGTCACTTCTGTAATGCTAAGGTAAAAAGTCTTAGGATTTCTGCTCTGTATGTGTGTAGTCTCTGTTCTCTTCATATCTATTATTGGCTTTTGTTTTATATTATGTTGTCTCGTGTTCTTTGTTCCATTCCTTGTTTTATTTGTGCTTCTGATTTTCTCTTCTTATTTTTTTTCTTCAGTTAATCTTGCACTTTTGTCTTGAACATGTTATCAATTCTTTAAAACATGAACATCTCTTCCTTTTTCGTCTTAGGCACATCATCAGGTTATTAAATAGCATAGCATTCAGTCTTTATTGCCTTCTCGCTGTCATACTGATTTCAAGCATATGCATCGCCTAAGTTCAACTAGAGCTTCGTAGATGAAATTATTAATCAAAGTACCTGGTCTAACTTGAAATTCTCTCTCTCTCTCTCTCTCTCTCTCTCTCTCTCTCTCTCTCTCTCTCTCTCTCTCTCTCTCTCTCTCTCTCTCTCTCTCTCTCTCTCTCTCTCTCTCTCTCGCTATATTATATAATATATGTGTGTGTGTGTGTGTGTGTGTGTGTGTGTGTGTTGTGTGTGTGTGTGTGTGTGTGTGTGTGTGTTGTGTGTGTGTGTGTGTGTGTTTAAGTAGGTGGGTATACATACTGTATATTCGCTTAAATCAATCTAACAATAAACGTTTCCATCGGGCAAGTTCTTTTTTCATTCGTCTCCCTTCCCCAGGCCTTCCTTTGTCGTTGTTATTTCCTCTTCCCCCTCTCCGTGATGCTCGTGTTCCCAGAGCATTTGTCTCGTTCTTGCAAAACTTCTGAGTAAAAAATAGTTTCCCGTCGAGTACTTCCTCGTCGGCGGCTCCACCTCGCGGCCCAGCAGCAAGGAACGAGCCTAACGACCTAACAACCTCATCCCTGAACAATACTTGAGGCTATTCCTGTAGGGCTGTCCCTCCCCCCTCTCCCACCTTTTCTCCTCGTCTCTCTGTCTAGGAAATGCTATGCCGTCTATGAGACCCGGTTATGGCTGGTTCTCTGCCATCCATGAGGTCTGGCTATGTCTATGCCGTCCATAAGGCCTGGCATTTTTCAATGTATATATCGAATTTGAGGCCTGGCTGTGACTATACGTATGCCGACCTGAGGGCTGTGTCTCCTCCCCCTATTCCCCAGTTTCCCTGTTCCCCACTCCCTTCAAGTGCACCTCCCCCTCCCTCCTTCCCCTCTGCCGTCCACGTCTGGAGCGGGTCAATTTGGAATCGTTCATCCCGTAAATGGGATCTGTTTCAAACATCAATTGGCTGAAGAACGACGATCAGTAAAGAGGGGAAGGAAGGAAATAAGCTTTGCTCCCCTTTTTTCCCCTTTTCCCATCATCGTGGCAGGGCTTCCCCGCCGGAGACGGAGGGGATGAACAGGGCTGGAGGGAGGTTAGCAGAGGTCAAAATAAAGCCAAGGGAGGCGAGGGAACACAAAGA
>NC_051399.1:13854819-13857319 GCF_015228065.2 Penaeus monodon | reverse complement strand
ATATCTTGGTAGCTTAGTCCATATCTCTGGGCTGTCAGACCAAGAAGTCACTAAACGGATTGGTCTGGCAACAGGAGCCATGAACTCGATCAACTAGAGGATTTGGAGATGTCGGTACGTATGCAGAAGGATCAAGCGATGTGTCTTCAAGGCCTTGATACTGCCAGATTTGCTCTATGGAAGCGAAACCTGGACGCTATCTAGTGCCTTGGAGTCTCGCTTTGATGCCTTTTGTAACAAGTCTCTTCGCCGGATCATTGAGTACAGTTGGCAGGACCATGTATCCAACCGACGGCTGCACCGTGAGACTGGCATGGGACCTGTAACTTGCATAATCCGGGATCGCCAATTCAGGCTATATGGCGATAGCTCGTTCCCCTGTGGATGACCTTGCCCATCAGGTTGTCTCTTTGCGAGACAATCCTGGGTGGAGGAGGCCCGTGGGACGAACCAGGAGATCATGGCTTGGGCAGCTCGACGAAACCTGTTGCGAGGAATTAGAGATGGGCCGAGGGCCTGCCTGGAGACTCGCCTCGAGGAACCCTCGTGGCTGGAAGCGAAGGGTGGGTGCGGCCATGCGCCCCCGTCGGCGTTAGCCCCTTGATGATGATGATGATATATATATATGTATGCACATATATGCATTCTTCTTCTTTTAACGGTAGGTTCATGTCTGAGCCGCCGTGGTCACAGCATGATACTTAATTGTAGTTTTCATGTTGTGATGCTCTTGGAGTGAGTACGTGGTAGGGTCCCCAGTTCCTTTCCACGGAGAGTGCCGGTGTTACCTTTTACATATATGTGTGTGTATATATGTATATATATACATATAGATATATATGTGTGTGTGTGTGTGTGTGTGTGTGTGTGTGTGTGTGTGTATATATATATAATATATATATATATATGATTATTATACTATATAATATATATATATATATATATATATATACGCATATATATACATATATATACATATACATATATATATATATGCATTTATATACATATAAATATATATATCTTCTTCTTTTAACGGTAGGTTCATGTCTGAGCCGCCGTGGTCACAGCATGATACTTAATTGTAGTTTTCATGTTGTGATGCTCTTGGAGTGATACGTGGTAGTCCCCAGTTCCTTTCCACGGAGAGTGCCGGTGGTACCTTTTAGGTAATAATTCTCTCTATTTATCCGGGCTTGGACCAGCACTTGAATTGGGCTGCTTGGCCACCCAGTGACTAGGTAGCATCAAGGTAAAGTTCCTTGCCAAGGAACAACGCGGCGGTCGGTGACTCGAACCCGAATTCAGATTGCCGTCGTGACAGTCTTGATCCGACGCTCTAACCATTCGGCCAACGCGGCTTGACAATCATGGCTTCCATGATTTTTTTAGCAATTTAGAGCGGTGGTTTGCCATTACCTTCCGCCCGGTATTTTTATCGGTCACCATCTCTATTTACCCGCACTGACTTGACTGCTTGCCACCCATGGCTAGGCAGGCAATCGAGGTGAAGTTCCTTGCCCAAAGGAACAACGCGCCGGCCGGTGACTCGAACCCTCGAACTCAGATTGCCGTCGTGACAGTCTTGAGTCCGACGCTCTAACCATTCGGCCACCGCGGCCCCCACATATATATATACATATACATATATATGCATATATTTACATATATATATGCATATATATAGACATATATATACATATACATATATATAATATATATATATATATATATATATATATATATATATATATATATAAGGGGCCGCGGTGGCCGAATGGTTAGAGCGTCGGACTCAAGAATGTCACGACGGCAATCTGAGTTCGAGGGTTCGAGTCACCGGCCGGCGCGTTGTTTCCCTTGGGCAAGGAACTTCACCTCGATTGCCTACCTAGCCACTGGGTGGCCAAGCCAGCCCAAGTCAGTGCCGGGTAAATAGAGATGGTGACTCGATAAAAAAAACACCGGGCGGAAGGCAATGGCAAACCACCGCTCTAAATTGCCAAGAAAAATCATGGAAGCCCATGATCGTCAAGGCCGCGGTGGACGAATGGTTAGAGCATCGGACTCAAGACTGTCACGACGACAATCTGAATTCGAGGGTTCGAGTCACAGGCCGGCGCGTTGTTCCCTTGGGCAAAGGAACTTCACCTCGATTGCCTACCTAGCCACTGGGTGGCCAAGCCAGCCCAAGTCAGTGCTGGTCCCAAGCCCGGATAAATAGAGAGAATGATTACCTAAAAGGTAACACCGGCACTCTCCGTGGAAAGGAACTGGGGACCCTACCACGTACTCACTCCAAGAGCATCACATGAAAACTACAATTAAGTATCATGCTGTGACCACGGCGGCTCAGACATGAACCTACCGTTAAAAGAAGAAGATATATATATGTATATGTATATATATGTATATGTCTATATATATGCATATATATATGTATATATATGCATATATATATTTATATGTATATAAATGCATATATATATATATATATATA
>NC_051399.1:13852150-13854719 GCF_015228065.2 Penaeus monodon | reverse complement strand
TTTTTTTTCCTGTGCCTGTCAATACATGTTGTTAGTCTGATGATTTATTTGCGTGGTGCAAAGTCCTATTTATGGATCTGACTCAGAGATAAGGTCATATCGAAGGGCTTCTTGACCTGAATAATGCAAAGTCGCGTAAAGGTCAGCTCGGCGGTCGCGGTGAGGAGGGGGAACATGAGGCCGGAAGCTCCGCGACATTTCGCTTCGGTCACGGAACTACGAGGGCCTTCCCGTTGCTGCTCGCTCTCCCTTTCCTGTCCTTGCCATGTCGCCTCGTTCATGCTTTATCGATATTCCTCTTTGCCTTCCATTCGCTTTATCCCCGGGAAGCTATTATTCGTATCCTTATTCTTCCTCCCGCCCCCTTCTACCTCGGAACTGCGGCAGGAGGACGCGTGTCGGGCGCCGGCTGCTCCTCAAAGGTCACGCTTTGAACACACTGGATTTTGACGAAGGAACGACAGGTCTCAGCATTTTCTTTTCTCTTATTTTACTTCGCTTCTTTTTGTCCTCTTTAGCGAGTTTTCGAATCTCCGCAATCTCATCAGCTACGATGACCTTCCTCCGTTGATTTAAATTACTTTTTCTATATCTAATTCTCTTTTTCCTTCCTGACGTTTCTACCTCTACTTTCCCCTTGACTTGTAATTCACCTATATATATACTTCCCCCTTTTACAGAAAAAACAGTAATTGCTAGTGCGACCTTTAATCCTTGAGGGTGAAAAGAGAAACGAGAGAGAAAAAAATCTTTAAAAAAATAATCCCCTCCATTACGTCTAAATTGGAATCCTTTGAGGTATTTCGGGCGGGAGCCTCCTCCGCCGCCCATTGTGGCCCCGTCTCCTCCTCCGACGGGCGGGGAGAGGAAGCAACACGTAATAAAGCTGGAATAAGCTCATTTCTTCCGCTCCTTCCTTCCCCAGTGTCTCTCCTCTCCTCGGCCTCCTCATCTGCCAGCTCGGGGCACGGAGGCACAGCCGGAGAGAGGGGACTGGGTGAAAGATCCTCCGCGCTGAAGGGCATCGGGGTGTGCAACCGCTGCAACATTATTTCAAGATGAAAAAATGTGAATGACGCCGTGACAGAGTGCGGAGGGCGAGCGAGGAGCAGCGTCTTTCTATCTGTATGTCTATCTATCTATCTTAGCTGTGCATGTATGTGTTTATCTGTGTTTATTTAGCTATCTATCTATCTACCTATCTATCTATTTATCTGTCTACTTCTCTGTCTATCTATCTATCTATCTATCTGTCTATCTAGTTATCTGTTTCTCTCTCTCTCTCTCTCTCTCTCTCTCTCTCTCTCTCTCTCTCTCTCTCTCTCTCTCTCTCTCTCTCTCTTTCTCTCAATCTATCTCTCTATCTACATTGGTAGTGTGTGGATGTGGTTGTCGATATGTGTACTCATGCATATATCCATTTATTTTTCTACCCATTTTTCTGACTATCTGCCTGTTTGTCTGTCTAACTATTCATTTTTCTGTCTACGTATCTGCCTGCCTATATGTCAATCTACCTGTCCATCTATCTGCTCACCCATCTATCTACATATATATCTATTCATCCACTTCTGTACCTCTCCACCTATCTACCCAGAGAAAAAGTATGTAGAAGGCAAAGATATGAGAAACAGAAAGAGACTTAAAGGTAGACAGATAAATCGACAGACCGAGAGGCAGAAATATAAAGGTGATAAAGTAAAAAAAATAGATCAGCGTTATTCCTCCCGGGAGACGAATGGAGACCGAGATGGATGGCGCCTCCACGCCCGGCGAAAGACAGATGTTCACGCGTCACAACAAACGATTGCAACATTTTAGCGTTTACCAAGTGTCAGATAATTATTTTTGTATGCTTTTTAGAACATATATTTTTTACAGAAATAATAATAATCACAGGGAAATAAACTGATGCGAAGAAGCTTGTGAGCAAATGGAATCATCACCGACTCCGCAAGTGAAACAGGTAGAGCGTGAGTTTAGGGCAGGGCTTGGATAACCCTAGAACGCAGGGCGGCCTCGTTTGCCGATTCCGGTATGGCGCTCGCTCATACATCTTTATATATCACGAGGCTTCACTGGCGAATGACTTATGGGCAAAAATGTGCCATGTGAGGTGTGTGAGCCTTGGTTGTGTCTGTCAATCGTGGTGTAAGAGGCTGGTTGAAGAACATGTGATTTCGTTCAATTATTCCAGAATGAAGAAGAATGTAAAATAAACACATACGAAAGAGAAAGCTGAGAAAAATTAAACAGGTCTATATAATCTTTCAAAGACACAGCATGCGCCTTAAGCAGACTGAATTTTAAGGACCTCTCATACATTTGTTATCGCAGTCACGCTACGATTCGGTAATCTTGATAAATGTTCAAGCGCGCATTTGCATATACACTTCATTTCTTCATCGCCCGCCACCGCATCATTAAGATACTGCTATCTGCCTACCACTCGGCCATCAATTATATTTTTCTAGGCCTATTTTCGACGCCAAAGACACTACCCTGCCGCGACGCCTTCCCTCGCACACCGGACGCCACTCGCCCGACCTCTGCCCCACCGAGATGCCTG
>NC_051399.1:13835421-13842050 GCF_015228065.2 Penaeus monodon | reverse complement strand
GGATAAGGAGCCAGCTGATACCCCGTGAATGTTACCTCTCACTTGGCACCTGATTCGGCCGACGCTGTCTTCGCCGCTTTTGCTTTCTCGGGTCTTTCTTCCCTTTTGTCTCTTTCTCTCGTCCTCTTGCCTCTTTTCTCTCTTCCTCTTTTCTGTTCTCATTCCTTTCTCCTTTTTTTCTTTGTCGCTCGTTTATTAGTCTCTGTTTCTTTCTTTCTTTCTTTCTTTGTCTCTCTCTCTCTCTCTCTCTCTCTCTCTCTCTCTCTCTCTCTCTCTCTTCTATCTATCTATCTATCTATCTATCTATCTATCTCTCTCTCTCTCTCTCTCTCTCTCTCTTTTATTCGTGCATCCAGCTTTCCTGCTCCTCCTCCAGTGTATCTTTTTAAATCATTGAATCATGAATCACGAATCAGAATTTATTTTATTGTCATCATCATTGGCATTATTAATGCTAGTATCTGTATTATCAATATTATTATTTTTATTACTATTATTATTATTATTATTATTATTATTATTTTATTATTATTGTTGTTGTTGTTGTTGCTGTTGTTGTTGTTGTTGTTGTTGTTGTTGTTGCTGTTGTTTTGTTGTTATCAGTGATATTAGTATTGTTATTGTTGTTATTATTATCATTTTATTATAATTGTCATTATTATCAATGTCGTTATTATTATTATTATTATTATTATTATTATTATTATTGTTATTGTTGTTGTTGTGGTTGTTGTTGTAGTTGTTGTTGTTGTTATTATTATTATTATTGTTATCACTATTATTATTAACATTATTATTAACATTATGATTATCATTACGCTTATTATCATTACTATTATAATTATTATTATTATTATTATTATTTTATTTATTATTATTATTATTTTTATTTTTATTTTTTTAATTTTCATTATTATCACCCATCATCATCATCATCATCACCATCATCATCATCATCATCATCATCATCATCATCATCATCTTTATCATCATTATTATTAGTACCATCATCATTGTTATCATTGTTATTATCATTATTGTCATTGACCTTATTGTTATCTTCAGTATCCTCATAGTCATATTCGCATTACCATTATCGTCGTCATTAGATTCCCTTTTTCATAATGAATAATGAGAAATCATCTTCACAACTTCATTGTCATCATGACTGCTGCTCTCATTATTATTTTTATTTTGATTATCCTTATAATCCCTTTATAATATCCTCCTCGGTATCGATTATAACATTTCTATCACCGCTAACATTTTCTGTTATCGCTACATGGTCATTGCGATAGACATTATCTCCATTAATATCATACTAGTTATTCCAATCCATAAAGTACTTTCACTATCATCACCATCTCTATACAAGCGTAGGTGTCACAGCCAGAGGTCCCCGGCGCGCATTCCCAAAAGAGGTTGTGTCAAGAAGGGCGCCCGGCAAGGTATGGCGCCGACACTCCTAATGCCACTCGCGAGAGGGCGCCGCCTTTGAGGCCCAGTAAGGGACCGCGGGGTTAAAATGGCATGGCCGCCTTTGTTGGTGCTGATTTACTGCTTAATGTGATTCATTTGGTTTTGTTAATGGTGTTTCTTGATTTTTTTATTATGATTAATCAAGATTACTATAATTAAAATCATCGTTATTGCCTCTGTATAGTTGTTGTTGTTATTTTCATTATTATGATAAAATATTACTACTATCATTATTAGTAAAAATAGTTGTAGTAGTAATATTGTTATCATTCTCATTCTTATTATCATTATTATTATTGTTGTTGTTATTGTTGTTGTCATTATCATCATCATCATCATCATCATCATCATCATCATCATCAGTATCATCATCATCATCATCATCATCATCATCATCATCATCATCATCATCATCATCATCATCATCATCATCATCATCATCATCATCATCATCATTATCATCATCATCATTATCATCATTATGAACCGTATTCATATTGACAGATGTATAAAAGGTATGAATGAGAATGAATATCTTCACAATACAAGAGACTTATTTGACCGGTTTCGATTGTGTCTTCGATTTGTATTATTATTATCATTACCATTATTATTAATAATAATGTTTTTTATTGTCATTAATATTATTATTATTATTATAATCGGTATTATTATAATTTTTGTTATCTTTATTATTATTATCATCATCATTATTATTATTATTATTATTATAATTATTATTATTATTATTATTATTATCATTGTCACAGAAGGTGTTTATGAAGCTAAGCCCACGTGGACATCACCAGGACCGGCGGTGACATCATGGGCGTGCTTAACCCACCGCATACAGCACCTTCCCATGAGTCATCAGAGAGAATGTTTACAAATAGCTTCATTAAATCCTCACATCTAGTATGTAAAAAAGGCATACTTTTATGCACGGGTGACAGTCGCCTGAATTTTAGTCTCGAGGATGAGCTCTTTGGTTCTCGTCTCCTCACGGGTGGTTCGCTGTGGTTCGTGTGCTTACTGGTTCTCGGTGTGGGACGTTTGGTTAGGTGATTCCTAGTGTGGATTGTTTCGCTGATGATTCTTGTTATGGTAGGATAGCTTACTGGTTCTTGCTCTATTTCGCTTCCCTTGGTTACATGGTACATAGTTCCCTTGGTTACTGGTTCCCGCTTTATTTCGTTTGGTTTCTGGTTCGTGGTATGTTTCCCCTGGTTACTGGTTCTTGCGAAAGGCCCAGTGCTGTCCGTCAGCGAGCGTCCATCCCCTGCTTCGCAGCAACTGCACCAACAACGCTGACTGCTGGACGCCATGTGTGCGGGGATTTCTCGCTGATCTCAGCGCTGCGTGCGGATATATATCACTGACTTTTCTGTCTCTCTTCTTGTGCCTCTTTCTCCCCAGCCTCTCCACCTCTCTCTCTGCCTGTTTGTCTGTCTGTCTCTCACTTTCTCTCTCTCTCTCTCTCTCTCTCTCTCTCTCTCTCTCTCTCTCTCTCTCTCTCTCTCTCACACACACACACACACACACACACACACACACACACACCACACACACACAACACACACACACACACACACACAAAAATAATATATATATATTATATATATATATTATATATATATATATATATATGTGTGTGTGTGTGTGTGTGTGTGTGTGTGTGTGTGTGTGTGTGTGTGTGTGTGTTGTGTGTGTGTGTCTTGGTGCTATGAATGTAAAACATCCATTCTACGTTCGATTCAGCGCGAGAGAGTCCGCCGTTGTCTTCTCACCATAATAAAACTTTTGGCCCAAACTTTCCACATTCAGAGTGAGATCCGCTGGGCACTGATACCAGTACATGAAGAAGCAAAGCACACATTAGCGAGACACTTCAGCGTGTTGAGTCGCTGACGACGGTCTCCGTCTTTCGTGCCCGTTTTTTCCTCCAAGACCCTTGTCTGTCTTCGTTATTTTATCTGAGGTTTAAGACAGGCGTAAGGGCGCGATTAAGGAAGGTGGGAAAGTGAGTCGTCTTCCCAGAGCAGAGCAATAATCCAAGGTAATTGAATATGAAATCGAGCAAATCGCTTTATCACTGCTCTCTCGGACTGACCTTCGCGCTCGGACTGACCTTAGCGTGACCTACACCAGTGCGTTCCCCATGGACTTCCTGTGTCGGGTCTCGTAGCGAAATTAGGGAATTAAGACAGCTTGTGCAAGGATTATCGTGCCTCGGGCTGGCTGCTGGATGCAACAAAGTTCTCGTAATGGGTAAAGTCAGCTCGGGTTTCCTTAGCTGATACAGACTGTTAACTGTGAACATCGCTTGAATTAGGCGAGATACAGTTTGCCTCTTATTGGGAAGGCTATTGGAAAAAAATAGATTAAAACTTATATAGGCTATGATAAAAAAAATAAAAAAAATACTGTATATCCAATTATAGATACACATATCTTTTTTGAATCGGGATATATGCACTGCAATTTTTGGTATTTGGCATTTTGATTGATACAGAACATCACAAATCGAAGTACAAATTTCTCGCAACCAGCAAAACTCTCCCGCATTACAATTTAGCCGACTGTATATCGCGAATGTTCCCATATTCCGGATCCCGATTTCACATATTCTATATCCCGATTCATTGGCGGATTAATGCATTTACATAGGCCTTAATTCCCTCTGCTGCGTGAGTCAAACGGCAAACGACTGTCAGCAGCTAGGATTTCCCACGGGAGCCGCTCTCATCTGCGGCCGCGGGAGCTCAGCGACAGCTCAGCGACGTGGTGATACTGTAGGTCAGCTTGTCAGCATTACGTGGGGGGGGGGGGGTATTTCTCGTTGCAACAGCTTCTGTGTATACTGAAAAAGGTATAGAGAAGGAGCAACATGCAGAAAGCGAGAGAGAGAGAGAGAGAGAGAGAGAGAGAGAGAGAGAGAGAGAGAGAGAGAGAGAGAGAGAGAGAGAGAGAGAGAGAGAGAGAGAGAGAGAGAGGCAGACAGAGGGAGAGAGAGAGAAAGAAAGAAAGTAAGAGAGAAAGAGATAGAGAGAGTTAAAATTTCTGTTTTGGATTTGAAAAACATTTTTTGCAGAGAAAGGTCCATCCCCCTACAAAAACCCGGGGGTTTAAGATCCCAAAAGGGCCACCCATCCAAACTGGCTGTGCTTCTCTTTGTGTAATGGCTTTTAAAGTAAAAGATTAGCTTTTAATACATGCCTGAAGAGCTGTGCTATTTTTCACGTTTTAAAAATTTATCTCTGGCGGTTTTAAAAAAGTGATTTTCAGCACGGGTGTTTTCCCGATTAAAACCCAATCATTTGCGAAAAAAATTAATTTTTTTAAATTTTAAAATGCCAAGCCCCCCCCTCGGTACAGGGTTTAGCAAGTTTTGGGTTTCGTCTTTTGGGGTATATGATCCCCCAAATTTTTCCCAAAAAGAGCACTATTTTCGGACCCCTGAACATTTTAAGTTTGAAGGTACTAGGAGATTTGCCTTCCTTTTCTGTAAACGGCTTATGTTCCAGGTAGGGCACCAAGGATTACTTGGGGGACTTTGATTATTGACCTTTTCCCAAAGGGGCCCACAAAAGGGTTATGCTGCTGTTGATCGAGGAGGAAGGGAACTTTTTTCTGGAAGTTAGATTTTTTGAACGAGGGAGGGGGGGGAGAGAAAGAGAAAGGGGTTTGGGAAAAGAGGGGGGGGGAGAGACGGGGGGGGGGAAGGAAAAGGGGGGGGAGAGAGGGGAAGTTAAAGCGACCCATAGATAGATAGATATTTAGGGAGAGAGAGAGAGAGAGAGAAGGGGAAGGAAAAGAGAGAGGGAGAGAGAGGGGGAGAGGGGGGAGAGAGGGGGAGAAGGGGAGGGAAGGGGGGAAGGGGAAGGAGAAGGGGAGAGGAGGAGAGATTGAAGAGAGAGAGGAAAAGAGGGGAGGAGATGAGAGGGAGGGAGAGGGAAGGGAAAAGGGGGTTGGGGAGGGAGAGAGAAAAGGGAGGAGAAGGAGAAGAGAGAGAGAGGAGGAGAGAGAGAGGAAAAAAGAAAGACGGAGGAAGAGAAAGAAAAGAGAGAGAAGGGGGGAGAGGGGAAAAAAGGAGAAAAGGGGAGAGAAGGGGATGGGAAGGAGGAGAAAAAAAAGAGAAGGAAAAGAGGGAGGGGAGAGGGGGATGAGAGAGAGAGAGGGGAAGGGAAGGGGAGAGAGAGAGAAGGGGGGGAGAATGGGGGTTGTTTTAAGGGGTTTGCAAAATTTTGGTTTTTCACTTTTTTTACGTCTTTTAAGATATGTTTGATCCCGTGGTTTTCTTTATTAAATTTTTCATTGCACTTTATTTTGAATACGTGCACGCACACATAAGCCACACACACACACACACACACACCCCACCCCACAAAAACACACACACCCACACACCACAAACACACACACACCTTAAAAAGAATCAATTATTCTAATTCTTCATCTTCTTTTCTTCTATCTCCTTCTCTCTCCTCTCTCTATCTTCTTCTCTACTACATTTATCTTTTCTACTCTCCTCTCTCTCTCTCCCTTCCTCTCTCCTATCTTTTCGTCTTCCTTTTCCTTCTATATCTATTTTCTACTTATCTCTCTATTTCATCTAATTTATCATTTTACTACTATCTACATCTATCATCTATCTATCTACCCAATCTACTATGTCTGCCTCTCTCTCTCCTCTTCTCTCCCTCTCCTCTCTCTCCTTCTCTCTCTCTCCTCTCTCTCTCCTCTCTCTCTCTCTCTCCCCTCCTCTCTCTCCCTCTCTCTTTCTCTCTCTCTCTCATCTATCTATTATCTATCTATCATCTACTATCTATCTCTATTTCTATCTCAAATCATCGTTTATCCACTATATTATATCAAATCTATCTATCTATCTATCTATCTACTACTATCAAATGTCTGCTCTCTCTCTCTCTCTCCTCTCTCTCTCTATCTCTCTCTTCTCTATCTCTTTCTCTCTCTCTCTCTCTCTCTATCTATCTATCTATCTATCTATCATCTCTCTATTTCTATCTCTATCTATCTGTCTATCCATCTATCTATCTATCTATCTATCTATCTATCTATCTATCTATCTATCTATCTATCTATCTCTGTTTCTCTCTCTCTCTATCTCTCTCTCTCTCTCTCTCTCT
>NC_051399.1:13820421-13827921 GCF_015228065.2 Penaeus monodon | reverse complement strand
TATAAACCCTTTTATTTTTAAAATTTTATATATATATATATATATATATAATATAAAAATAAAAATGAAGAGAGAGGAGGAGAGAGAGAGAGAGAGAGAGGAGAGGGAGAGAGAGAGAGGAGAGAGGACTTAGGAGGAAGATGAGGGGGAAAAAGAAAAAAGAGAGGAGAGAGAGAGAGAAGAGAGAGAGAGAGAGGAGAAGGGGAGGAGGGGGGAGGGGGGGGGGGGAGAGGAGGGAAAAGGGGGGGGGGGGGGGGAGGAGGGGAGGAAAAAGGGAAAAGAGGGAAGGGGGAGGGAGGGAAGAGGGGGAGGGGGGGAGGAGGGAAAAGGGAGGGGAGAGGGAGAAGGGGAGGGGAAAGAGGAGAAGGGGGGGGGAAAAGGGGGGGGGGGGAGAGAGAGGGAAAAGGGAAAAAGAGGAGGAGAGAGAGGAGGAGGAGAAAGAAAGGAGGGAGGAAGATGGAGAAAAGGGGGGAAAAGGGAAAAAAAAAAATTTTTTTTAAAAAATTTTTTTAAAAACCCAAATTTAAAAAGGGGGGGGAGGAAGGAGAGAAAAAGAAAAAAAGGGAGAGGGGAGAGAAGGAGAGAGAGGAAAAAAGGAAGAGGGAAAAAGGGGAGGAGAAGGGAGGAGAGAGGAAAGGGGAAAAGAGAGAGAGAAGGGGAAAAAAGAGAAGAAAGAAAAAAGACGAAGAAAAAACCCGAAAAAGAAGAAGAAGAAGAGAAAAGAAAAAAAGAGAAAGAAGAGGGGAAAGAAAAGGGGGAAAAAAAGGAAAAGGGGAAAAGGAGGAGGGAAAAAAAAAAAAAGAGAAAGAGGGGAGGAAGGGGGAAAAGGAGAGGAAAGGAAAGGGGGGAGGGGAAAAAGGAGGGAGAAAGGGAAAAAAAAGAAAAGGAAGAGAGAGGAAAAAAAAGGGGGAAAAGGGAAGGGGGAAAAGAAAAAAAAGAAAAAAAAAAAAAAAAAAAAAGAAAAAAAAAAAAAAAAAAAAAACCCCAAAAAAAAAAAAAAAAGAAAAAAAAAAAAAAAACCCCCAAAAAATTCAAAAAAAAAGGGGGGGGAATTAAAAAAGCCAACGGAAAAGAAAAAAGGGGCCGGGGAAAAAAATTTTTTAGGGGGGGGGGAATGGGAAGGGGGGGTTGGGTTTAAAAGGGGGGGGGAAAAGGGGGGTTTTGGGGGGGGGGGGGGGGGGGGGGGGGGGGGGGGGGGGGGGGGTGGGGGGGGGGGGGGGGGGGGGGGGGGGGCCCCCCCCCCCCCAAAAAAAAAAAAAAAAGGGTTTTTTTAGGGGGGGCCCCGGAAAAAAGGGGGGGTTTTTGGGGGTTTAAAAAGGGGGTATGGGGGGGGGGGGGGAAGGGGGGGAAGGAAAGAGAAATGGGGGGGGGGGGGGGGGGGGGGGGTTTTTTTTGGGGGGGTGGGGGGGGGGTTTTTTTAAAAAAGGGGGGGGAAAAAAAAAAAAGGTTTTTTTAGGGGGGGGGTTTTTGGGGGGGGAAAAAAAAAAAAGAAAGGGGAGATTAAAAAAGGGGGGGTTTTTTTTTTTTTTTATAAATTTTTTTTATTTTTTTTTTTTTCCCCCCCCCCCCGGGGGGGAAAAACCCAAAAAGTGGGGGGGGAAGGGGGTTTTTTTTTTCCCCCCCCCCTTTTTTTTACCATTTTTTTTTTTTGGTTTTTTAATTTTTTTTTAAAATGTGAATTTTTTTTAAGAAAAAAAAAAATTTTTTTTTTAAAAAAAAAAAAAAAAAAAAAAAAATTTTTAAAAAACCCCCCCCCCCCCAAAATTTTTTTTTTTTTTTTAAAAAAGGGGGGGGGGGGGGGTTTTTTTTTTTTTTTTTTTTTAAAAAAATTAAAAAAAAAAATTTTTTTTTTAAAGGGGGGGGTTTTTTTTTTCCCCCCCCCCTGGGGGGGGGGGGGGGGAAAAAAAAAAAGGGTTTTTTTTTTTTTTTTTTTTTTTTTTTTTTCCCCCCCCCCCCGGGGGGCTCCCCCTTTTTTTTTTGGGGGGGGGGGGGGGGGGGGGGGGGGAAAAGGGGTTTAAAAAAAAAAGGGCCCCAAAAAAGGGAATTTTAATTTTTTTTTTGAAAAAGGGCTAAATTTTAAAGGGAAAAATGGGCAGAAAAAAAAAATTTTTTTAAAATTTTTGGGGGAAAAAAAAAAAAAAATTTTTTTTTTTTGGAAAAGAAAAAGATTTTTTATGTGTATGTGTTTACTGAGGATAGTGCTGCTTGTGTGCGTGTGAAAATACACATATGGATAAGATCTTTTCCCAACCTGGGAATATTCCAGAAGTGTCGTGGGAAGGGACTGGATTCTCTGTAATTCTCTGAAATTTCCTCGCTCGCCTATTCCATCTTCTCTCTCTTTACCTCTCGGTTCATTTATCTCTGTCTCTCTCTTTATCTGTTTATGTGTTTACTTATTTCTCTCTCTTTATCTGTTTATGTGTTTACTTATTTCTCTCTCTTTAACTATCTGTCTATTTTCTTTCACTCTTTATATATCTATCCATTAATCTCTCTCTCTCTCTCTCTCTCTCTCTCTCTCTCTCTCTCTCTCTCTCTCCCTTCTCTCCCTCTCCTCCCTCCCCTCTTCTCCTCTCCTCCCCCTCCCCTCCTCTCTCCTCCCTTTCTCCCTCATTCTTTTTTGAGACCTTTCTCCCTTCTTCCCCTCCGTTCCCCCAAGCTCCTCCTTTCCATCTCATTCTTATTCCCCTCACCTTCATTTCCCCCCCGTTTATTCCCTCTTCCTCTTCGCCTTCGGTCCGCCCCTCGCCGTCACCTGTGCCCCCCCCCCCCCCCCGCGGCACGTTTTTCTCTGGCTTTCCTTCCTGACGTTTCTTATTCCCCGGGATCTCTTGTTCTGCATATTTATGTGTTTTTTTTATGTATTTTGCTTATTCGTATTTTTTTTTTTATTATGCACGTTGCTTATCTATGCTGTGTCTGTAAATTATCCGAACTGTCTCTAAATCTATGTGCTTTATATTCTATATTTGTGTACTTTATGCACCTTATGGTGGACTTGACTCTTCTATCTTGTCTTTGTGAATTAAATGAATTGTCTATGAATCTATGTACTTCATATTCTTTATTTGTGTACTTTATGGACTTTATAATGTACTTGATTCCCCTATCTTATTTCTGAGTAATATGAATCTATGTACTTTACTTTACTTCTTCATCTCGGGTCTACAAATCTTGTAGACCCGAGATAACGTTTCTCTGTTTACTTTTCTAACTGGATGTCCTCTCATTAAACGTTTGTGTTCCGCTTGGTTGGGCATTGTGTGCCTCCTCCTCCTCCCGGTGCCCTGGCGGAGGACGGCCAACTCGTGCAAACCTTTTTTTTTAATACATATGAAGTTTCTGCTTTTCACTCCTCTCACTCTCGCTATCTCTCTCTCTCTCTCTCTCTCTCTCTCTCTCTCTCTCTCTCTCTCTCTCTCTCGCTCATCTCTCCACCTCTCCCTCTCTCTCTCATCTCTCTCTTCTCCCTCTCTCTCCTCCTCTCTTTCTCTCTGTCTCTCACATCGCTGTCTCACCCATTTCTCTTCATATCCGTCGTTCCGTTACCCTGCCCTCCCCACTCCTCCCCCGATCAGGTATATCAATAGGCCTTAAGGTGCCCTAACAGACATCCCCTGCTCCCCCGTGCCCCCCCCACCCCTCCCTATTTATTCTGCCTCTCCTCTCTCACCCTTCACCCTCCTCTCCCTTCCCCCTGGCTTCTCCTCTTCCTCCCCTTATTCTCTCCCTCCCCCCTGTTCCCCCCTCCCCCCTGTACAAGCAAGTGTCGAGGAGAAGAAGAAACGTCCACTTTGGGACACTTGGGGAGGGGGAAAGGGAGGGGAGGGGGAAGGAGGGGGCAAAGGGACAACAATTTCCTCCTCGTGGGTCGTCCTCGAGTGAAATTTACGAGGACAGCCAGGTTAATAAAGGAAAGAATGACAGCCTGAGGCGGTATTGGTTGGTTATTGTGGTCGTATACGCATGCTGTGTTTATTTCTGTGTGTGTGTGTGTGTGTGTGTGTGTGTGTGTGTGTGTGTGTGTGTGTGTGTGTGTGTGTGTGTGTGTGTGTGTGTGTGTGTGTGTGTGTGTGTGTGTGTGTGTGTGTGTATGTATGTGTGTCTGTGATCCTAAGTCGTCCCTTGGTGCCCAATCATTTGTTCTTCCTTCCTCCTGCCCTTTCCTTCTCCCTCGACCCCTGAACTCGGATAAGGAATCTGATGCTTAGAATGCACTGAGAACGAGGATAAGACGGGGCGGGGGCGTTCAGGGGATGAAGTAAACGAGTCCGCTTTCCTCCGCAGACCTGTCCAGCCGTTTGCCCATCACTCCCCCATTACGGGACCGACGCAGCCCCATTCATTGCCAATTTACGCCTTTCAAGGGAGGAATGGGCCGGGTCCTGCACCTTTTTATTGTGACTCGGCGACCACTTTGTCACGGACGAGGCGAACGGGGGAGAGGGAAGGGAGAGGGAGGGGGAAGGAGGGGGAGTACGAGTGAGGGGAGGAGGGGGGGAAAGGAGTGAGAGGAGAGAGTGGGAGGGACAGGGAAAGGGGCAGGGGAGGGAAATGGGTGAAGGGGGAGAGGGAGGAGAAATGGGGAGGGGAGGGAGATGGCAGGGAGGGGGAGGTGAGAGGGAGGGAGAGGGGGAAGACAGCCTCCAGCCAGGCACCGGCGGGAGCTGTGGAAACTTCATTGTCATTGAGATTGGGAGCTGGTTCGGCCGAGTTCGATGCAAAGCGGCTAGTTCTTATTGTGATTCTTGGTGAAAAGGAAAATTTAAAAGTCCTGACGGTTCGGAAAGAAGGGAATCAAGATTTAACATATACATATATACACATACGCACGTAATTACATGGATATATAATATATACATATAAAAGGGAACCATAAACTTCGAAAGCTCACATAGAAAATAAAACAGGCAAAGAACTGCCGGACCCTGATTTCTGAGCAAACAAACACACGAGCCTGTAAGCGTGTGAAGCGCACCCAATGAGCGCCGCGCGGCCTCCTGAAACAGCCGTCCGCGCGAGCAGACACGGCCATGTTTGTAACCCATGATGTCTTCACTGCCCCCGCCATTAATTATAACCTAAGCTGCCCACGCCCAATACACGCCCATCATTTTTTACTTTTCAGTTTTTCACTTCGTTATCTCCGGGTATCTTGCTTATCGGGGATGTTGACCACGCCCACAGGCGACCTGTATAATGGGCGCAGATTGCGCTTTCGATCACTGATTGGTTAATTACCCGCAATGATCGTTGGAAACCACGCCTCCTATTCGCTCATGGCCGCCTCTGGTCGCGACCTCGACCGCCCGCGCGCCACGCCCAACGGCGCCTCTCGGATGACACTCGCCAGACGCCCATTTGCCGCCGCATTACCAGCCTGTATCGCTTCCAGACGCTTCTTCTGGCACTGCTACACCCTTCTTCACCTTTGACACCGCCGAAGCCGACGTACTGACGCCGCCCTCCCTGCAGTTCCCGAGGCGCCTCCCGCCCGCGGACACTACTCGCCCGAGCCTCTCCGCGCCGTGGGCCCGAGGCTTGCCCGCGTTGGCGTGTACCTGCGCCTAATTAAGGGCCGCGAGCTAGCTTTATGGGTCTTGCCCCGAGAGACTGTCGATCACGGCCTGTGTTGATAAGGGCCGGCGGGTGACACAACTAATGAACTGCGCCTATACCTTTAACCTTAGTGCCCAATTATAGCCTTGTCCTGTACAGGGTACTTAATTCAGACAACTTGGGGCCGATAGCCGGCCTGTTTACAAGGATTTTATAGACTCTTTAAAGGTTTACAGATTGTTATGACGAGCTCGGAGCCGCCTCCTCCATCGCGTGACATCGGGGTCGATCCGGAGCCCCCCCCCCCTCCGGCCCCCTGCTGCGTCGGGCGGATTTTCCATGACGGGACCTTGGCGCTGCACGCACAAGCACAACGGTCAGTAAAAGGCCAGAAACTATA
This sequence comes from Penaeus monodon, assembly GCF_015228065.2. Lineage (NCBI taxonomy): Eukaryota > Metazoa > Arthropoda > Malacostraca > Decapoda > Penaeidae > Penaeus > Penaeus monodon. The sequence continues at coordinate 13,821,959 of NC_051399.1, read as the reverse complement.
TGACGCATTTAGACTTGAAATGTATTGCGTTCGCGCCTCGTAATTGGTTCCGAGTGAGCGCGGTTCGAGTCCTCGGTGAGCCAATCGGTCGGAACACCTTGAGGAGCGCGCGCGCCTCCTCGACCCTTCACACCTCTTCCCCAAACCCTAGCCCAGCCTGCGCTCATCCCCCGCCCTCAACAGCATCTCTAATCGCTCTCTTAGTACCCGCGCCACGCCTGAGAGACGCGATGCCGCTGTTACATTCCTTTCCTGCAGGGGCGGCGCGAGCCAGAGACCCGGCCCTTCTCGCGGTCCTCCAGCCTCCAACAGACTCGAAGGAAACGTTTTCTTCCCCTACCTGCCCTCTGCCTCCCCAATCGCCCTCGTCCGAAATAACATCCTCATCAACGGATTGGTCGGCCGACAGCCCCCCCCCACCCCCCCATTCCCCCAGACCCCCCCCCCCCCATGCCCCGTCACCCCCCACTTCGCCCCGTCAGAGCTATTTATTACACGCCCAGCAAACCCTTGGCTAATGGGATCCTTAAGTAAGAAAAAAGGTGTGTCCTACTTCTGTTGTAAGTATTTCACAGGTTCTCACGCCTCGGCACAAAGTAGAGCAATTAAGTGCTGATAATTGTAAGCTTACAGACGTTTATAATTATATTAGGATAGCAACACCATTGATGTTTTACTCAGCAGCGCAAAGAATTATATCAACGCTGCAACAATCATTGCCACAGAGCAAAGCAAACGCTATTATCAACTGACGCTTTGGAAAAAAAATGTATCAACAAAATTAATCACACGATCTATAATTAAAAACTAAAATAACTATCCTCATAGATAATAATAGCGATACTGGAAGCTCCATGATGATGGATATCCTGTTATTTTTATTAATCACGGTGATGAAATCGATAAATGGAGGCTTCCTGACAGCCGACGGAGGTGAGGAACCAACGCAATCAGGGACCTTGATCGAGCGCCGCGCGAACACAAGCCCAATTAACCGGCGGTCAAGCAGGCCTCGCGAATGACTGGGGATGACGGGCGGGCTTGTCTTTCTGTCTGTCTGTTTGGCCCGCTCTCGCCTCGCCTCTCTTCTCGCTCGCTCTCTAGCGCTCTACGCTCTCTATCTATCGATCTATATATGCTATCTATCGATCTATCTATGCTATCGTTCTCTCTCTAGTCGGTGTCATGCTCTCGCTACAATTCTCTCTCTCTCTCTCTCTCTCTCTCTCTCTCTCTCTCGCTTCTCGCTCCTCTCGCTCGCTCTCTCTCTCAGTCTCTCTCTCTCTCCTCTAGTTCTCTATCTATCTATCCTATCAGTCGAGCATCTCTCTCTCTCTAGTTCAGGCTCTCGCTCCAATGCAGCTCGCGCTCGCTGCGACTCTCTCGCGCCGTGCTCTCTCTCTCTGCTCTCTCTGCCTCTCTCTCGTCGCGCGCTCTCTCTCTCTCTCGCGTGAGTCGTCGCGCGCTCAGGGCTCGCGCTTATGTTCTCGCCTTAGTCTCGCTCTCTCTCCCCTCTTCTCTCTCTCGCTCTCGCTCTC
>NC_051399.1:13812921-13815421 GCF_015228065.2 Penaeus monodon | reverse complement strand
GTATGTATGATCTAGGGCTTTTCCAAGGATGGAGGGTTGGAGTGTTTTACTTAATTTTACTTGATATTTCTACCAAGAAACAGTGTTATTTAGAATAAGTATATTTTGTTTAAACAAAGAAATGGAACACGTTTTTTTTTAAACTATGCAATGGTTATAATTATATATTTAGGTTTTTACGGATTATGTTTCTGTCAAAAAGGATTGACTGGCGGATCATCCTTCTGCACGAAACATCGCTCAAAGTTGCCTGTTTGCAGCACCTGGCATGTTGCACATTGCATTGCATTCGCATTGTCGGAAGTTCTCTGTTACATCGCTCAGTCCTTCGCAATGCCGGAAAGTTTTCGTCTGTATGGCTAAGTAGGCCTACAGTATTGAGGCTTTTTGCTTCCGGTCATTTAGTCACTGATCAAGGCCATAATAAAATAGCAAAATTTGGAGTAGAATGTTTGGAAAAGAAATAATCGGTTTATCAAACATATAACAACACATTTAAACACAATTGTGCGGTGCATGTTAGAATCGTGCATTCGATAGATAAAAAGTTGACATATATGAAATGTCAATTACTGACATATAAAAGAAATACCCTTTTCCATTCGCTACAGTCAATGCAATGCAAGTGCAATTGTCAAAGGTTCCCAAATTTTTGCCGACCTTTCCCCCCAAAAAAAGTTTTTTTTCATTGCTGTTCATGTCGTAAAAGTCTGTAGGGCTGAACCGCAATCAGCAATGTGCAATTAATATGGTTCATCTTTTCCTCCAGAGAAATTTATCTTCGTGGAATATTAGCCTTTATTTTTCATCTCTCTCTCTCTCTCTCTATCTATCTATCTATCTATCTATCTATCTATCTTCTCTCTCTCTCTCGCTCTTTCTTCTCTCTCTATCGCTCTCTCTCTCTCTCTCTCTCTCTCTCTCTCTCCCTCTCTCTCTCTCTATCTCTCTATCTCTCTCTGTTTGTCTCTTCCTTTCTCTCCGTTTGTCTCTGTCTTTCTCTCTGTCTTTCTCTCTGTTTGTCTCTGTCTTTCTCTCTCTCTCTCTCTGTCTCTCTCTCTCTCCCACATGTCCCACGAATACCCATTTCATGCACAAGCACACGCATTCACAAGCTTAGAAATACAAAAATCCAAACCAAAAATAAAAACCCGCTAAATCATGTTTAGCATATAACATGTAGGTGTCAAAATCTTCACATATGAGTAAAAGACTTTTTTTTTCTCCGGCGCTGCAATTGTTAATGTTAGATTTCATTATGATCTATTTTTACTTATTTACCTCTACATTTCTTTTTATCTCTGCTGTACTTATAGTCTGTTATATAGTGAGAATCTTATTCTTATTCACCCTTAAAATTAAGGCCTCTTACTACTCCTGCACTCCATTATCTGCACTTAAAGGGACTATTAATAATTACGGTAAATCTAACGTAACTGCAAGCCCACACTATGCACGCAAATGAAGAATGCAAGAACATAAGCAGTAAAAATATCGCGCAACATACATTTTGAAACTTCTTTCCTTCTTCGCAAACGAACCAGAACTTCCCAAGGGACACGACGTACCTAAGAGCGCGTGAGAAAACCGAGCTGTTTAGAACTCGTTTTGCAAATTATATATATATATATATATTAGATATATATAGTTCTAGATAGAATAGGAATATAGATATATGATATAGAGATATATATATATTTATATACTATATATAGCTTAGATAGATATATAACTATATATATAGATACATATACTACAGAGATCGTATAGATAGATATAGAGAGAGATATATGTTTAAATATATAAATATATATATAAATATATATATATATATGTAGTATGTATGTATGTTGTATGTATATGTATATATAAGAATATATAATATACCTCATATATATATAATATTATATATATATAGAAGACATATAGGTAGTATATGGTATACGTATGTAAATATAAGATATATATAATATATAGATATATATTAGATATAGATATTATATAGATAGGATAGTAGATAGATAGCTAGCTAGATAGATACGTACGTGTGTGTACGTGTGTGTGGGGTGTGTGTGGTGTGGTGTGGGTGATGTGTGTATGTTGTATGTATGTATATAATTCCACACACTCACACACACAACACCAACACCACACAACACAACACACACACACACACACAACACACACAAACACACACACAAACACACCACACACACACACACACACAACACACACACACACCACACACACACGCCATACACACACACACACACACAAACACAACACACACACACATTATGATAGATAGATAAGATAGATAAGATAGATAGATAGATAGTAGATGATAGATAGATACACCAGTAAGTGGGTGTACGTGTGTGTGTTGTGTGTGGTGTGTGTGTGGTGTGCGTGGTGTGTGTGTGTGTGTCGTGTGTGTGTATATATATATATAGATATATATATATTATATATATATACTCTATAATATATATAACTATAT
>NC_051399.1:13807921-13810421 GCF_015228065.2 Penaeus monodon | reverse complement strand
TGTGTGTGCCAGTTCTTTATAATATATTATATATTATATATATATAGCTATATATATATATATATATATATATGATTATAGATATATATATAATTATATTAGATGTATATATATACTAGAGAATATATATATATATATATATATAGTATATATACATCTGTTATATATATATATACATATATATATATATATATCTATATATATATATATATAATATATGTATAAATATATATATAAAAAAACACAAAACTTCCATACTGTATATAAATGCATAGACATACATACTTACATGTGTGTGTGTGTCATTATTATTATTGTTGTAGCTACAGCTGTTTCTACTACTAATAATAATACATATTGTCATTATCATTATTTTCATCATTATCATTAACATTAAGATTATCTTTATTATTATCATTATCATTATCATTATTTTTGTTGTTACTGTTATTGCTACAGGTATTTCTGCTGCTACTACTACTACCATTTTCAGCATCATTACCTTTAAACCTTATCATTATCATCATGATTATTATTACCATTATCATTATCATCATCATCATCATTATCATTATCATTTATTATCATTATCCTACACCATCATCAAAACATATAAACAGTGAATACAATGATAGTATTAATCATGATGACAGTACCTACCGATCCTTGTAAGAATGAGACAGTTCCGGTGGCTGTTTCCCTATATTTCTCTTTAAATAAATTGCTACATAAATAGATACATTAAATGAATAGATACATTAATTAGATATATATATATATAGATAAATAGATGAAAAATAAGTTAACTTCACTAACGTTCGCTCTTTCCTTGTATGCACTCATTTCGCTTACGTACAATACGGAAAGAAAATATGATAACGCTGGAACGAAAGACCTCAGGGACCGGGGATGAACGGCGCTAATGCATTAATCTTCCTCTCACTATCAACCTCTTCCTCATCTTTCATTCATCAACTTCACTTTTTCCTCTCATCTATCAGCTCTCCCTCTTCATCCATTAGCTCGTTCTCACCTTTCATACTCTTCATTCTCAACTATTTTCTCATTCCCTTCCCTCTCCTTTCCGCCTCGCACTCCGGGCTGTCCACGCGCCCTGTAACCTCGCCCTCGGGGGTCGAGGAGCCAAGACGCTGCGAAGAATCCACTCCAAAGACCTTCCTAGGAATCCCCTTTTAGAATCCCATTTCAAAGACGCTTCTTAGAATTAAATTTTATATGAATCCCTCTTTTAAACGCTTCTAAGAACCCCAAATCTAAGTCGCTTCTAAGAATCCCATTTTAAAGATGCTTCTTAGAATTCCATTTCAGAGACGCTTTTTTGAATCTCACTGCAAAGACGCTTCTAAGAATCTCACTTCTAAGACGCTTCTTAGAATCCCACTCTAGCGGTGCTTCTAAAAATGTGACTTCTAAAAAGCTTCTAAGGATCCCAATTCTAAGACGTTTCTTTGAATCCCTCTTCTAAACGCTTCTAAGATCCCCAATTCTAAGTCGCTTCTAAGAATCCCATTTCAAAGACACTTTTTAGAATCCCATTTCAAAGAAGCTTCTTAGAGTTCTATCTCAGAGGCGTGTTTTTTTTTCCTCACTGCAAAGACGCTTCTTAAAATCCCACTTGAATAATGCTTCTAAAAATGACACTAAAAATCCTAATTCTAAAATGTTTATTTGAATCCCACTTCTAAAACGCTTCTCATGATCCCTCTTCTAAACGCTTCTAAACTTTCACTTGTCTAAGCCCCTTCTAAGAACACCAAATCTAAGTCGCCTCTAAGAATCCCACTTCTAGGACACTTCTTAGAATCCCATTTGAAAGGCGTTCCTAAGAATCCCATTTCAAAGATGCCTCTCAGAACTCCATTTGAGAGACGCCTTTCTGAACCTCACTCCAAAGACTCCTTTAAGAATCCCGCTTCAAAAACCCTTCTTAGAATCGCATTCCTTCCTAACCTCGCCCCTCCCTCCCCCCTCCTTCTCCAACCTTTCCTTTACTGCAGAATCCCGTTCCCGCGGATCATCCCACAGAGACGGCTGCCCCGCGACTGCCTTAGTCTTGGTCTAGAGAAGCTGAAAACCCGTCGGGTTCTTGAAGGGAAAGCAGATCCCACGGACGCCGCCGCCGACGCCGCCGCGAGGACAAAGCGACTTCCTGAAGTTACAGTGAGAAAGTTTCCAGAATATAGACTTGACTGCCATCGAGTTGCAGCTTCCAAGTGTCATTGTTTGCCGTCAGGAGGTAATACGGATTGAGTCCCGTAGAGACAAGCTCAAGCGGTGGCTGGGAATTTGCGAGCACGGCGAAACTAGAGAGAAAGGAAAAGAACTAAAAGGGGAAAGGGCAGGAAAGTCGGAGAGAAATGCTGCGCCTTTGCATTAGAGAGTAAATAAAAGTAACGGTTAACCCTAATTAACCCCATAGGAGAAACTAAGAGACTGAATATCTGAGAGGGAGAGAGAGAGAGAGAGAGAGAGAGAGAGA
>NC_051399.1:13795421-13800421 GCF_015228065.2 Penaeus monodon | reverse complement strand
TATTATGTATATATATAATATATAACATATATACATACCACACTATAATAATTATGCAAAGTAATGCATATATGTATATATATATATATATATATATATATATATATATATATATATATATATATAGATATAGATAGATAGATATATAGATAGATATACATGTATATGGATGTATGCATGTATGTTGGTAGGTATGTGTGTACTTAAGTATGAATGCAAAATGTGTGTAAGTTTTCGTTGTTTTGAGACTCTCTCTGTCCCTTAAACTTCCCAAAGACCCTGCCACGCCACAAGTATGTGTGTGTTCATTGCCGGGTCATTTTCAGTGGTGTGTTACCTGAGCATTTCCCTCTCCCCTCTCCACCCCCCCCCCCAACCTTACCACAGCTGCAGGAAGTGTGTTCGATTTGGCAACCTTCATACTCTCCCTTCGACCTGCCCTCTCGCTCCGCTACTCCGATTTTAAGCAGTTTGTCCACCAGCCGCCCTAGTCAGTAATGTGTGATTTGTACCCGCTGCCACCTGCGCTAACAATCCGGCTTAAGACTAGGGGATGAGTTTCAAGTGGGGGGGAGGGAGGGAAGGGGAGGGGGAGGACGTAGTCGACCTGGCCTTTGATGACTTCTGCCGCTCTACCTGTGCTCTCGGTCCTCGCCGTCTTCACTCCCGCGGTCATCGCCAGGTATTCAACTCACGGTGCTCCCATCTGGGGGTCTTAACGCTATCTTCGGCTTCTTTAAAATACCTGCGAGTAAGCTGATCCCTAGATATCATATACAAGTGTTCTTATTGTTGGCCAAGGGGCTTCTGACCATGGATTTGGTTCTTTGGCATTGTGTCTAAATATTTGTAGATAGCTCCAGGTACTCAAGGACACGTCTGGTATTTATTTGACAATGCCCGGTAACTATGGGTGTCTCCGGGTACTGCCAGGAGCACCTGAGACTTGATCCAGGTATATGTGACGTGATTTTTTCTCATTCTTCTGGTAGTTGTGGTCAGTAACCCGGTGATTCTTGCTCGCCTCAAGATGCCTGCACTTGTTCTCGTGTCTTTGTAGGTAAATCCTGGTGCTTGTTCTTGCCCCCGAGATTTTGCGACGATTCACAGATGCGTATCAATATCCCCGAGTTCGTGTAACCTTTCGTCAGAGACAGTCTAAGGCACTACTAGGTTTGTTTATTTGTTTTTTCATAGAATTTATCAACGCCTTCAGATCGCCAAGGTACCCCTGGCAACACTGGGACATTTAACTCTAATCTCCAGGTACCCATAAAAGGCCATGGTAACACGCGGCCGCTCCCGGGATCTGATACCAATCCTTTTATTGGGCATAATGTACACAGGTTAATGAAGCCAACCAGGAGCATCCGCGTGACTTCAAAAATACCGTTATTCCGACTCTTTTGCTCCGCGTCCCCTTTCCTCCCCTCCCTCCCCCGCTCACCCCTTGAACTTTCCATCATCTTGCTTTAAAAAAAAAATCGTATAAATACGCCGTGGAATTAAGTGCCCCGGGCATTGGAAGCGTTTCGTTCAAACTGTTTTTTAGCAACGCTCGTAAACAAGATGGGAAATATGCCGTTTTTATCACTGCGCTTGCTCTCTCCCGCCCCCGCCCGCTGCCCCCTCTCCCTCATCCCATCCTCAGCCAACTCACAACCCCGAGCAATAATGGGCGTGGGCGGAGTGTCTTCTCCCGAACACTTTAACGCACGACACCAGAAAACGAGAAACGAAAGGAGCAGGTGCAAGGATGCTGCTAAATCGGCGCAAGGGTCGTGCTCCTGCAGACGGCCCGTCAAAGGCGCCGCTGCATCTCAGGCGGGATGATCGCGGCTCATCCTCCTCTCCTTCGCCTTGGCAGCGCTCGCCCTCCTCCTGAAGCCGCTGACGCCTCGCACAGGTGCTGCCGTCGGAGCCGCTGTAGGGAAAATGCCAATGAGTTCATACACTGACGTTGTGTTTACACGGCGAGAATATGTTAATCTCTTCTTTGTTCTTTTTTGCTGCCATTTTTTATCCCGATCTTGTCGTGATTTTTTTTCTTTGTGTGTGTGTGTGTGTGTGTGTGTGTGTACCTGCACATACGCCTTTTGTAGAAACCATTTTTTTCCTTCCTAAGTATTTGCTAGATCGTAGTTCCATTCCCTGTCGATTTCCGCAGCTCCCTGTTTCGATGTTTCTCGGACAAACTACATGCGCATTTCTCCTGCTCGCGCTCACGTATTCTTCATCTGTTTCATAATTTCCGTTTTCGAATTTTCTCTCTGGTGAAGAGCTGACGCGACGCTTTCGTTCCAAGATTCTGTTACCTGACTTCTCCTCTTTTTTATATTTCCTCCTCATCGATTGACAAGAAAATGAAAAGAAATTCTGACTGATATTGTCACTTAAAGTCCCCAAAAAACAGATTCCTTGGTAATTTTTTAATCCCATTATTCGTGTCTTTACATGGCAAGAGATTGCTCTGTCTTCTCTCTACTGAAGCGAAATTTCCTGCCATTGTTACGCTTGAATGGCCGATCGTCTGTGTTCACGGACTAATAAAACGTGTTTTTCATCGTCCGCATAATGAGCGGAAGATTTTCATCTCGTCATAAATTGGCTTGATGACCCGGGCGTCCCGCTTCGGCTCCTTTGACTCGTGTCGCAGACTTCAAGAGCCGGATTTATAAGGAGGATTTTTTTGTTTGTTCTCCGGGACATCTCTCTCCGCCAGTCTCAAGGCTGTTGGCTATGATTTAAAGCGAGCATCTGTGGTTTATTTTGTGTGTTTTTGTTCACTGGCATATATTTTCACATGTGCGCGTGCGGGGGCTTCTACAGCTTTTATGTAGCTGCCAAAGTAGTTCCAGCAGAGCGGTGACACGGCTGGCCCTCGCCCCCCTCCCTGCGGCACATTCCCTGCACTGAGGGGAAAATCCGCGTATAAGCCTCTCGTGCACACGCCCCTCCCCCCTCTCCCCAAGCCCCTCCCCCTTGCCGGCCCCTCCCCTATCCCGTTGGAACGCGTCGCCCTGTATCCCGTTGTTGTTTGTTTTTTCTACGGAGCCACTAATTGAATGTAAAGCTCCGAGTACACAATTGTGAGCCTTCCGTAATGGCTCCTGCCCGCTGTGGCACTCAGCCGGAGTGCCCTGTGGAGTGCCGTGGGTTGGCCGAGAGCAGCCAGCCAGGGAGCGTGTGCGCGCGCGCGAGAACTCGGCCGCGATGCGAAGCGCGGCAAAGAGTTAATCCGGCGGATCTCCGACTCGGGCCCGAGAAGCGAGATGAAAATCGCTTTTATTGATCCGCATTGCTTCTCTGCTTTACGACGCCTTGCTCTTAGCTTGCATGTCGTATTCCACGGCTCATGCTCTCTATCTATCTCTGTTTAACTATCTATCTGTCTATCTATCTGTCAATCTATCTATCTATGTCAGTCTAATTATCTATCTATCTATCTATGTCAGTCTAATTATCTATCTATCTATCCATCTATCTATCTATTTACCTATGTGTCTAACTATTTATCTATCCATCACCTTTGCCTCTGTCTCCGTCTCTGTCTCTGTCTCTCTGTTTCTCTCTCTCTCCTCTTCTATCTTATCGTTCTCTTCTCTCTCTCCCTTCCTCCTCTCTCTCTTCTCGCTCTCTCTCCTCTGATCTCTCTCTCTCTCTCTCTCTCTCTCTCTCTCTCTCTCTCTCTCCTCTCTCTCTCTCTTTTCTTCTCTCTCTCTCTCCTCCCCCTCTCTCTCTCTCTCTCTCTCTCTCTCTCTCTCTCTCTCAAGAGCTCTCTCTCCTCTCTCTCTCTCTCCCTGTCTCTCTCTCTCTCTCGTCTCTCTCTCCTCTCTCTCCCTCTCTCTCTCTCTCTCTGTCTCCCTCCTCTCTCTCTGTCTCTCTCCTCTCTTTTCTCTTCTCTCGTCTCTCTCTCGTCTCTCTCTCTCTCCTCTCTCTCTCTCTCTCTCCTCTCTCTCTGTCCTCTCTGTCTTCTCTGTCTTCTCTCTCTGCTCTCTCTTTTCTTTTCTGTCCCTCTCTCTCTCATCTCTCTCTCTCTCCTCTCATCCTCTTCTCTCCTCTTCTATCCCCCTTCCTCCTCTCTCTCTCTCCTTCTCTCTCTCTCTCTCTCTCCTCCTCTCTCCTCTCTCTCTCCCATCATCCCCTTTTCTCTCTCTCTCTCTCTCTCTCTCCTCTCTTCTATCATCTCTCGTGTGCCCTGTGTTGTTGTGTGTGTGTGTGTGTGTGTGTGTGTGTTGTTGGTTTGTGTGTGTTGTGTGTCTGTGTGTGTGTGTGTGTGTTGTGTGTGTGTTTCGTGTGTGTGTGGTGTGTGTGTGTCCTCTTTATATATATATATCATCATTATTTTATATTATCATCTCTATATTATCTATAGTATTAATTAATAATGTGTGTGTGTGTGTTGTGTGTGTTGTGTGTGTGTGTGTGTGGTGTTGTGTGTGTGTGTGTGTGTGTGTGTGTGTGTGTCCATATATATACATATATACATATACATATATTTACTTATATATATGTATGTATGAATGTATATTCATATACATTCACGTATTGTAATATGCAAATTTGATTGATTGGTCTTAGACAGAGAGAGAGAGAGAGAGAGAGAGAGAGAGAGAGAGAGAGAGAGAGAGAGAGAAGAGAGAGAGAGAGAGAGAGAGAGAGAGAGAGAGAAAACTTTTCCCGCAGCATGAAATCCAAGTTTCAGGAAAGCCAATAAAAGGATCCATTGATTTACAGCCTGGCGAGAATACCACCTGTAAATCTCTGAACTTGTTCCTATAAAGCGTCGACGTACAGGGATAGATAGCAGATAGACAGACAAAAGATTAGGAAAATTGGATAAACTGTCAGGTAGATTTACATACACCTAGAAATATGGACATTAAGAGAGAGAGAGAGAGGTGGGACGTACAGATAAGCAGAAAGGAAAAACAGCGAGAGAGAGAGAGTGGGGTTAGACAGACAGACAGACAGACAGAGACGGAGAGGGGAGAATGATT
>NC_051399.1:13785421-13792921 GCF_015228065.2 Penaeus monodon | reverse complement strand
AAAATAATAAATTAATTTTTTTTAAAAAAATTTTTAAATTTTTTTTTTTTTTTTTTGGTGGGGGTTTTTTTGGGTTTTTTTTTTTTTATTTTTTTTTTTATTTTTTTTTTTTTTTTTTTTGGGGGGTTTTTTTTTTTGGGGGGCCCCCCCGGGGGGGTGTTTTTTTGGGGGTTGGGAGGGGTTTGGCCCGGGGGGGTTGGTTTGGGGGGGTGGGGTTTTTTGTGGGTTTTTTGGGGTTTGGTTTGGGGGGGGTTTTTGGTGTTGGGTTTGTTGGTTTTTTTTTTTAATTATTTTTTTTTTTCAAATTTTTTTCCCCCAAACCACAAAAAAAACCAAAAAAAAACCACCCCCTTTTTAAATTTTAAAATTTTTAAAAAACCCCCCATTTTTAAAAAAAATTCCCCTAAAAAATTTTGATTTCTTAAAAAAATTTCCTTTTTTAAAAAAAAAAAATAAATATTTTTTGGGGTTTTTTAAAAAAAAAAAAAAAAAAAAAAAAAAATTTTTAAAAAAAATAAAAAATTTTTACTTTTTTTTTTTTGGGCCCGGGGAAAATTTTTTTTTGGGGGGGGGTTTTTTTTTTAAATTATTTTTTAAAAAAAAAAAACCCCCAAAGTTTTTTTTTTTTTTTTTTTTTTTTTCCTCCCCCTCCCCCCCCCCCCCCCCCCAAACCCCCCCCCCTTTCCCCATTTTTCTTTTCCCACCCGGGGGTTTTTTAAAATTTTTTTTCCGGGGCTTCCCCCCTTTTCCCCCCAAATTTTTCCCCCCCCCCCAAAATTTTTTTTTCTTTCATTTTTCCCCCCCCCCAAAAAATTCCTAAAATTTTTTCCAAAAAATTTTTCCCTCTCCCCCCCCCCCCCCCCCCCCTTTTTTTTAAAAAAAAAAATTTTCCCCCTTTCCCCCCTTTTCCCTCCTTTTCGCCCCCCTTTTTTGTTTCCCCCCCTTTTCCCTCTTTTCCCTTTTCTTTTTTCCCCCCTTCCTCCCCCTTTCCCGGGAAAAATTTATTTTTTTCCCCACCCCCCCCCCTTTTTCGGGGTTTTTTCCTTTTCCCCCCTGGGGGGGCCCCCTTTTCCCCTTTTCCCCCCTTTCTTTTTTTTTTTTTTAGGGGGGGGCCCTTTTTTCAAAACCCCGGTAAATTTTTCGGAAAACTTGAAAAAAACCCCTCTTTTCCCCCCCCCTGACGGGGGGGAAAAAACTTCCCAAAAACAAAATTTTTAAAAAATTTTCCGGAAAAAAAAAAAAAGAGGGAATCTAAAGCCCCATTTTTCCCCTTTTTTTTAAAGGGATCTTTCAAAACAAATTGGAAAAAAAAAGGGGAAATTTTTTCCCCTTTTTGCAAATTAAAAAAGGCTACGTACCCCTTTTCTTTTTCCCTTTTTTCACGGGCAAATGGAAAAAAATTTACTTTTTGGGAAAAATCCCAGGAAATTATAAAAAAAGGACTTTAAAATAAAAGATTTAAAGACCCCCCCCCTTTTCCCAAAAATTTTTCCAAAAAAATTTAAAAGGGCCCCGGAAACGCGCAAAAGGGCCCCTTATATGGGCATGACGAGCGACACCAAAAGCCTTTCTCCCCCCGCCCCCCCAAAAACCCCCCCGAGCCCCCCAACCCCCCGAGACCTGAAGGGCCCCACAACAGCCCCTTTTCCCCAACCTGCCATGAAACCGGCTGTCAGGGGGTCTTTGCTGTGCTTTGTTCCCACGCTGGGTTTGGGGTTGACGGGGGGGCTGGCAAAAATGGGCGGCTCCCCCTTTCCCCCCAGCGGGAGAGGGGCGGAAGGGAATGGAGGGGGAGGGGGGAAAGGGGAAAATTAAATTGATTTTAAAACCCCCCTCCGGTGCCCTTTTATATTTTTTTGGGGAGGGGGGCTCCGGAAGGAGGGAGAGCGAGGCTCCTAAGGCCACGGGTGGGATATATAATATATATATATCCTTAACCTTACCCGCCGCCCCCTTCTCCCTCCCTTCGCCCCCCCCCCCCGCCCCCGTGATTCACCATTTAGGACAGTAAGCGATCGATGATCCGGGCAATCGGCTCGCTCGGCGCTCCTCATGTCGAGGTATCTCCGTTGAGCGCAGGTCTTGCGTCATTCCAGCCTGGGAATATGTTCGCCCAAGATGCTGACTCATATGATGTGCGTGTCACGTTTCTTTAATTAATGTTTGATTATGTGTTCATGGATATATACATTTCGGTATCATTTTTTGCGGATGTAGGAAATGCCAATACAAACTTTTGTCATGCCTTTGAAGTTTCAGTTTATAAACCCAATATTTATTAAATGGTCCACTATTACTTCGACTCTTCCTCTGTACCCCCCACCCCACTCCTTACCAACCCCCACCCTCCCTAAAGTCCTTTAAAAAAAAAAGGAAAATATGAAATGACTTCCGATAATCACGGCAACACCTGGTATCTGCCGCTGTAACTGTCGTTGTCGTCGTTTCGTTTCGATAATGGTCGTGAGCGCCAAAAGGGTCTCTCCGGCTTTGTCTCCGCTCCTCTCTCTCTTCTCCCCCTCCCCTGCACCCTCCGTTCCTTCTGTGCCTCGAAATCTAATTATTTCTGTCTTTACTTCCACTCTTTCAGTCTTTTTTTTCTCAGTGTTTTCTTTTCTATTTCTCGGTGTCTCTACCCCCTTCCTCTCTCTCTCTCTCTCTCTCTCTCTCTCTCTCTCTCTCTCTCTCTCTCTCTCTCTCTCTCTCTCTCTCTCTCTCTCTCTCTCTCTCTCTCTCTCTCTCTCGCTCTCTCTCGCCCTTTCGCTCTCTCTTGCCCTCACATTCTCTCTGTTTCTCTCTCTGTCAGAGGTTATGACGCGTTGCAGTAGCCAAGAGCACCCCCCTCCCCTTTCCCCCCCTCCCCCTGCTGGAGTCAGCTGGGCGTCTTGCAACTTCGTCTCCTCTCCCGAGAAACGACTTTCTTTACTACCCGGTAATTTATACTCTTGGAGAATCTTGGAAATAAAAGCAACTGAACTCTTTCATGTTCCCTGCACTTTGGTCGAGGAACAATAAATCAATCCAAAGCGAAATCTTTTATCTTTCAGCAGCGAAAACACCAAAAAGTCATGGCAATCCTAAAACGCGCTATTCTTCCCCTCTTATTTTAACGGCCATTCTTATCAAAAGGATCTAATATCTGGTAACAACGACGGCTGACGATTTCTTCAAAGGCTTTTATCAACAGCAGAATTGAAAAGGCTCCCAGTCGCTTCACTTTCCCTTTCTTCTTTCTTTATTTCTATTCAGGCACAACTGGAATACTAATAAATATTACGGGAATGGACTTTGACAAAAGTCCCTGTCAGGCAAAGTTAGTAACAAAGAGAGCTATTCGCAAAACTCAAAGATTTCAAAGACCTTTATCGGCCACAATTAATTCTATCAAAGGCCCTATTACATCATGCCCGAGACGCGCTGAAAGGCCCTTGATATTGGGCATGACGAGCGACACCAAAGCCTTTCTCTCCCCGCCAATCCCAGACGCCCGAAGCCTCCAGACGCCCCGAGACCTGAAGGGCGGCGCACACACAGGCAGCCTCCGTGCTCGCTACCTGGCCATGAAACCGGCTGTCAGGAGTGTCTTTGCTGTGCATTATGTGATCCTGCACGCTGGTTAGGTGTTGACGGCGGTGCTGGCGAACCTGGGCGAGCTCCCTCTCTCCCGGAGCGGAGAGAGGGAGCGGAAGGGAATGGAGCGGAGGGGGAGAGGAGAATGGACTATTCAACTTGATTTTACACCCGAGCCTCCGTGCTGCCCATTGTGATATTTTATGGGTAGGGGACTCCGTGAAGGAGGGAGAGCGAGGGCTCCTAAGCTGCAGCAGCGGGTGCTGCGAGGCAGCCTCAGAAAGGAAGGGTGAAAGACCAAGAAATGGAGTAAAAGCAGCCGGTGGTCACCGCGAGTGTGGCAACATCACGTCAATGAAAAAGACCGAGAAAAGATCCATGTTCAGAACGACGAGAAGGATAGCATCGACAAAGGGTCATTCGGGAGATCCAAAAAGGCAGAAATATGATCTGAATGAAGAGATGGGAGAGATCAGCTGAGGCCGAACGGGAGGAGAGCCATCAGAGACGGAAGATGACAGCAGATAAAGGAAACCGAAGCGTATGGTGGGATGAGAGACAGGCTGACAGACGAAGCACAATAGACGGAAGTAAGCAGCGGGGGACTGTTTGGGCGCGGGTTTTAGGCGACAAGGGAATGGGCGGAGTGAGGCAGCGAGGGCGCCAATGACCACACAAAGCATCGTTAAGTAACAAATTGCCGAAGGGCCGATACGGAGGGACCTGCTACGTCGACCCCAGCGCCAGTCCCCGTCTTTAGGGCCTCAGACGGACGCCCAGCGATTTGCTCTTCGATATTTCCTTCTTTGACATTTCTCACTGGACGCCCTTTCTCTTCCTTTCTTCTTTTTTACGCTTTCACTAATACACTTCACTGGAATATTCCCTTGTGTCCCCCTAGCATTTCTTTCTTGTGGGGTCGGCTCAGTATAGTGGTTCATGATATAGTATTTTATTATTCTAACCCCTTTTTGTTTCATTCACCATTTCTCCTTTCCCTTTTCATCCCTCTCCTCCAGTTCTCTTTCATCCAATTCTTTCCTTAACCCCTGCCTTCCACGCGCTACCCAATTCCGGCCGCAATTTAACTCCCTCCCATTTCTTCTGTCGTGTCTCCCAAATATCTTCTTTATTGACTCTCCCTTCCTTTATTATCCCCCGCCACCTTACTCGACCTTCTCCCCCCTTTAAACCCCCTTCCCTGTTCCCCGAACCTCCCCTCAGCCCATTAACAACCCTCCCCCCTTCACCCCCACCACAAAAGGCTCATAATAACCACATCGAAATTTTGCATTAGATGATGGATCATAACCAGCGGGGGTGCTTGCTGTTGGCTCTTGGCGCTGCCTGTCCTCTCTCGGCTCGCTCCTCCTTCTATCCTCGTTCTCTCTCTCTCTCTCTCTCTCTCTCTCTCTCTCTCTCTCTCTCTCTCTCTCTCTCTCTCTCTCTCTCTCTCTCTCTCTCTCTCTCTCTCTCTCTCTCGTTCTTCTTTCACTCTTCTTCTCTACTCTCTCTGTTCGCTTCTGGTTCTCTTTTTTCTCTTCGTTTATTTCGTTGTGCTTATTGGTTTATCCTTTCTTGTGTTTATTTGTCTTCCTTTTTATTTTTTCATTGCTTTTTTTCTTTGTTCGTTATTTCCTAGTTTATTTGTCATCTTTGTATTTCATTCGCCTTCGCGTTTCGCAAGTTGTCGTGATATTGTGTACTGTGTGAATAATTTGCCTGGACTGAATTGCCTTTCTCAGTATCGGTTTCCGACGCATCATGTGCTTACGCAATTTTCTCTTCACCTTTCCTTCTCAACTTTCATCTGATTTGTTCTCCTCTCGCCCTCGAAACCTCGCCCTCGGATCCTCGCCCTCGAAACCTCGCCCTCGGATCCTTGCCCTTTGATACTCTCCCTTGGAAACCCTAGATATCTGCCCTCGGATCCTCGCCCTCGGATCCTCGCCCTCGGATCCTCGCCCTCGGTTATTCGCCCTCAGAGTCTCGCCGTCAGATCCTTGCCCTCCGTTCCTCGCCCTCCTTCCTCGCCCTCCGTTCCTCGCCCTCCGTTCCTCGCCCTCCGTTCCTCGCCCTACCTACCAATCTCCAATCCTCGTTCTCGGTTCCGCTCGCTGGCTTCTTCCCCGCGTGTCATTTATGCGGGATTTTGAAAATATGAAAAGCCAATCACACTCTCCCTTTGATCCGACAGACGATCCCCGAGCGGCGCGGGGGGGGGGGGCATCACTCAATCCGACGCCCCGGGGCCTCGGGGGCGCTCTCCCCGCGACGACCCCACGACGACCCCACGACGACCCCACGACGACCCCGCGCCCGCCCCTCGCGAACCCTCTTCGCGACGCTCTCTACGACCCCGTCCCCTGCGCTAACTTCATTGTCAACTACAATTCTTTTTAAAGCTCCTTCTTGCATTCTCAACACAACATTATGTGATCTAAATGAATCTCTCTGCGATCTAAAGCATGCTTGTCCGTACGACCCCACATGCCATTTAATACGACCTTCCATAATAATAGAAAGAAAAACACAGCTCTTCCTTCGACATCGCAGACCCCCCCCCCCCTTTAACGACCTCCCCCCCCCCCCAACCATCGCCAGTCCTTCCCTCCGACTGCTTCCAAGATCCTCTGTTCTCTCATATGAATGACTTAGTACGACCTTCTCTACGACTCGAGCAGAACGACCTCCTCCTGACTCCGTCCTCGTCTCCTGTTGACTCTTTCACCGGCGAGAGAAGAAAATGCTGCCGTAGTCAAGTGTACTCCGTGGCCTTTAGTGTCGCTTCTTTGGCTCTCGGAAAATCTCGCTGTGATGCCATAACTGGGATCTAGTTTTGCCGATGAACTGTTGTTTTGTCAGCTCCATTTCTGTTGTTTTTATCACTGTTGTTATTATTGTTATCCTCATTAATGGTAGTAGTTAGCAACAGCAGCGGAGGATCTGCCAATAGTATTCATCTTTATTAATTTCCATGTCATTATCGATACCATCACTACCATTATTATCTTTTGTATTATTAGCAGTAGTAATGTCATGCCAGCTGACGATGAACTTTTGGTTCATTTGGATTCATCAGCATTATAAATGTTCTGTTACACTTTTCATTATTAATGTTCTAATTATTTGTGAAGATACAACTCACACGGCAGACCGCAAACAAACAAACCTTAAGAATGGATATGTTCGTCAGAAATACATATATTTCCGACGATATAATCGAAACCGGCTAGATACATCTCGCGTTGTGAAGAGAGAGAGAGAGAAACAGACAGAAAGACAGACAGACAAACAGACAGACAGACAGACAGACAAACAGACAGACAGACAGACAGACAGAAAGACAGACAGACAAACAGACAGACAAACAGACAGAAAGACAGACAAACAGACAGACAAAGCCAGACAGAATGAGAGAGAGAGAGAGAGAGAGAGAGAGATGATAGACATAGTACATAGATAGATAGAGAGAGAGAGAGAGAGAGAGAGAGAGAGGGGAAAGGAGAGAAAGAGATTGCATCTGTATTTCCATTGTCTATTACGTTATCATTCTTCTTGAAATTTGTAGCAAGATACACGAAAATGTTTACTCAGCCCTTAGGTAAGTAGAAAATATCAACAAACTTTGACTTTAAATCGCGCCGTAAAAACGATGAGGGCCGCATCTTAACGGGACTGTTGGCTCGGTTTCCCTTGGGTTTCCTGCGAGGTGAATTTTTCATGGTAATGTTGCAGGCGGATTTTAACCTCCGCGATGATTCCGTTTTAAGCTCCTTTGCCCATAAGGAGGATAAACCATTAATGAGGTCGGGCGGCGGGGCGAAAAATACAACGCGGGAGGCAGAGAATATGGAAGGAGCAACCTTTTCTCTCTTTGTTCTCCTTCTCTCTTTCTCTCTCTTTGTAGTTCCCGTTATTTCTTTCATC
>NC_051399.1:13777921-13780421 GCF_015228065.2 Penaeus monodon | reverse complement strand
AAATCTTTTTTTTCTCTTCTCTCCCCCTCATCGGCGGGTTCCATCCGTACCGTCCTCTCATCTTCCAACTGTAGTCTCTGCTCTCTGTCGCTCGTCGATTCTCTGAATCTCTCTCTCTCGTCTCTTTCTCCTCTCGTTTCCATACCTGTACCCTCTGCTCTCTTCCTCCTGTATGCTCCTCCCTCTAGCTAGACCATCCTCCATAAGGGTCTCCTCCCTTCGCTCTCGCTTCAATATCAAACTTCTCTCCTCTGTTCCTACCTGGATCCCTCTTCTTCATCGTCCATACCTGTATGTCTCTGCGCTCGCGTCTCGCAGGTCCTCTCTCTCTCCTTCTCTCCCCTCCCGCATCTCTCGTCTCGTCCTTACTCTGCGGCTCTCTTATCTTCCTCTCTGCTGAAACCCGGCCACGTTTGTAATCTTTTTTTTCTCTCTCTCCAACTCTTGCTCCGCGCTTCCGTCTCCTTCCTCGGTCCCTTCGAAACAGCTGCTGAAGATCAGTTTCGCCAATGCGGAAATCAAGAAACTCGAATGAGCCATTCGTTACCTCCTCCGACCGAACACTCAGCAACTGCGCTGACATGTTTCCGTCGCTGCGAGATCGAGGAGGGAGACTGCGACCGTGACAGTGAGGACATGAGACTGAGAGTGACTGACTGGCGGGTGAGGATAAGGGAGGAATGTCTGAACGTAGATTGGAGAATTAGGACGATTTGACCGTGATTTCGTTGCGGAATGAGGAGGACACGCTTGCATGAAGGCAAAGAACAAGCTGCCAGAGTAAAAGGAGTCCAGCACGCCTTCGCGGAGCCGTGATAAATTATCAGAAAACTTAATCCCACGCTGTCGCGACCCGGGGCTGTTTTTGCCACAGGATCCGAACAAGCGAAGGTGGAGAGCGGGTCGGGGCGACAGCGGCAGGTGGGGCCGCCCGCTGCTCCACCCTACGCCGGCAGCAGCAGCACATGACTGACCATGTAAACATTGGCGGCCTTGTTGTGACATTCCTGGATGGGGAGAAGAGGGGAGGGGGAGGCAAGGGGAGGGGAGGAGACTACAACAGGCTCGGAGAGGTTGCACGGAAAGCGCGGTGAAAAAGGAATTTTGAACGAAAGGATGTGAAGGGAGAGAGAAATAAAAGAAAGTGGACGAAAACACAAAGCATAAATTAAGAACAACGCAAAGCCACTGTTTCCTGACTGATGTTGGCTGAGGGATGGCAAAAGGCCGAGAAAATGAGAATCGGGAATAAGGAATGTCACGGCGCTGTCGGCCGCCATGTTCCGCCGAACACGATTATGCTTCATGGTCAATAATGGGACCGGGGCGCCTTTTGTGTGCTAGTTAGTATCAGTCAATCTCAGTGATTTACCGCGGGATTATCTCAAACTCAAACTTTATTTCGGCGCAGGAGCGGCCCGCGTGTGGGAGAAAACCTATTAGCGATGTGTCGTGGTTGCCGTCGGCCCAACGCAGCGCAGGACACAAAAGGGGAGTTACTGAAGCACAGTTTATGCGGTGCATGAGGAGTTCCTCAATGATGCGCTGCCTCGACCCGCGCCGTGATGGAGGGCGCCGCTGCAGGGGAGAGCGAAGTCACCGAAGCGTTGTATTTCGGGCTGGTGGGAGAGGCCGCGAGAGAGCGGGGAGAGAGGCCGTACGGAGGCAGACAGAAAAAAACAGGAATTTCGCTCATGGGAATCAAGTGTGGAACATTCGGTCCAACAGGAATGAAATGTGATTAACCTAGCCATCAGACGCAACGAAAAATGTCACCCCGTGGAATGGAAGGGCGAAGGAAAGGGACAAGAAAGGAAAAGAGGAGAGAAGGGGAAGGGGAGGAGGAGAGGAGGAAAGGGAAGGGAATGGGAGTAGGAGAGGTGCGGGGGAGAGCAGGGGAGGAGGAGAGAAGGAAAATGATGGGAAGAGGAGGAAGTTAGGAGGGAGGGGGAACGGAATGGGAGGAGAGGAGGAGGGAGGAAGAAGAGAATCGGAGAATGGGCGGATGGAAGAGGAAGGGGAAGGGAAGAAGAGAGAAGGAAAGGGAAGGGAAGAGGATTAGGGACAGGGGAGAGGGAAGGGGAGGGGAGGAGGAGAAGAGAGAAGGGGAAGGGGAAGCGGACCGAAGACAAAAGAAGTTCACGGCTTTTGTCCTCGCGAAAGGAACAATTATGGCGGCATTACTCCGGGCGCAACATAAACAACGCTCTGGCGAGACAGCCTTAATAATCAGGCCTTATAGGCAGATGGGGGAGGGGGGCGAGGAAGGGTCGGTGGGTGGGAAGGCGAGAGTGAAAGGAGGGAGGGCAGGAGGGAAGGCAGGAGAGGGAGGGCTTTGTGACTTACAGTGCGAAGGAGGACGGCAGTAAATGCAATAATTTTCATGAAAACAAGTGAGGACGAGATAATGATATTCGTGCTTCTGAAATACTTTTTCCTGATTGCTATATCACTGTCATTGTTGCATGATTTACTTTTTTATTGCCAGTATTGCCATGAA
>NC_051399.1:13747921-13757921 GCF_015228065.2 Penaeus monodon | reverse complement strand
TTTTAAGGTTGAATTTACCTAGGCCTACCACTTGGGAATATGTGTGAATTTACTGGTGGGTCAGTCTACCGGCCAGTGAGAGGCTGCGTGTGTGTGCGTGCGCTCGGACGAGAGGACTAGATTGCACCTTGAGACAACACCAACTACTTGTGTGTGTTTGTGTGTGTTTGTCCGCATTCGGCACAGACACGCTTTCCCTCCCCTCGCCTCTGCCGTCACCTGCGCCCCCTTCGCCAGGGCAGTCAACGGCGTCTTTCGTTACTGGATTCCTGGCACTCATGGCTGCCGAGATCACGTTCGATTTTCCTCTACGCTTCCTTTCTTACGGTTTCACTGGGACTTCACTGCAGCCTAAGACAGTTTCATTCCTTTACTGACCGTCCCTCCAACTGCCGTAAATAGGCGAGCGACCCGAACTCGCGTGCGTGCTTGTTCGTACTGTCTGCCTTTGAACGGGTCGCCGCGGAAATTCGCGTAAACACACGCACACTCGGCTCCATAGGACAATGCTCGCGGTAACACTAATCGGCTCCTGCACTTTGATCCAGACCAGTCCACAAAATGCTCCTTTCACATATGGATTTGATCCGCGTACCAATCCGCTACACAGAGTTTGTTATTGACATGGAGTTCAGTTATTTTCATTTCTCACTAAAGGTTCAAGAAATATCAAGAACTTGCCACACTCACAGCGAACGCAAAATAACCTGGAAAGGAAAAGGCTTCCCTTCTCTTGTCGTCAGTCGCCCCGCGTTCTCCAACGCCGTCGCTCTCCAACGCTGTACCCTGAGATCAGTCTGCCAACACGCCATCACAGATACGCAGCCGCCCGCGCCACCGGACAGGCCCCACACGGGCTCCTCTCCTGTACTGAGCCACCCCATGGCCCGTCCACGAAGCACAGGCGGCGTCCTGTCGAGGGAAATGCGGTCCGCCGGCGTCGCACGCCGCGGGGCCTACGTCAGGTTCTCGTAGAGCGGCTCGGCTTCGGGCGGATGGTGCGGCTGCGGATGGAGTGGGTGGTGGTGGCCGCTATGGCGCCGCCCCGAGGAGCCCCTGCGGCCCGGGGGGCGCCGCTGGCCGCGCTCCACCGAGAAGTAGATGCGGAAGCGGTCCGTGCGCGAGGGCAGAGGCGGGAGGCCTCGCTCTTGCGGCGTCAGGGGCCGCTCCCGCCGGATGCCGCCCACGTAGTACACGCTCTCGTAGTCGGAGCCCGAGCCGGCGGGGGAGCAGCGGTGCGGGGGCGCGCTCGGGCAGTAGTAGCGCGAGCGGTTGGGAGAGGTGTTGGGCGTGTCATTGTCGCTGGGCGGAGCCACGCCCCCCGGGCCCAGGGGCTCGTCCTCGCTGTCCGTGTCGGGGAGGATGGGCGAGGGGCACAGGCCTCCGCGAGGGTGCGGAGGGCGCAGAAGGGAGCGCCCGTCGTGGGGCGCCGCCTCGCTGGTGCTGTAACTGCAGGTCTCGCTTCCTGAAGAAGAGAACAAGCACATATTCACAAAACTGCAAAGCCCTACGCCACAGTCCACTTAAAAGAATATATCTAAGATGTGACAACAATGATAATAAACTGAGTCCTCCAAAATCACTAAAAGCGACGTCACAGGAGCCTCACCTGAGGAGATGCTCTGATACAGGTGCTCGGAGGGCGCGGCGCTCCTGGGCTCGGGGGTGTACAGGTGCACGCCCATGGTCATCCCCACCACCTCCTCGCCGTCGAGAGGCACGGGTTTGAACCGCGGGCGTGTGCGGGCGGGCACGATGGAGGGGGCGGAGGGGAGGTCGTCGTAGATGATGGCGCCGCTCAGCTCCGTGCAGCCCTTGGGACTGCGGCCGCGCCCGCGCAACCTGCGGGGGGAACGGCACCAGGTTATGCAAGGTCAAGGTATAAAAAGAGACAAATAAAAAAAATGGCTAAAAAATACAGCTCATGAACACGTTTATGCTATTTCCCTAAAAGAGCTAAAAGCCTTTTACACCCTCCTGCAAAAAATAAAGGAGCATTCCGTAAGGCTTAATAGAACCGAGGAGTGAAACAAAAACAGCCCGACTCGCTCAGCCCGACGAGGCCTCCCCCGCCGCCGTCGCCGGTGCGCCGGGCTTGACGCTAATGGCCTCTCCTGCCTTAAACCTTTCGGGAATTACGGAGCCGACAGCGGATAAGCAGACAGCGAGAAAAAAAACACGAAGGCATATATATATATAACCATAAAAGTCCGTGAGCCCATAAACGATCCCTTGAAATTATACGGGAAATTAAAGGGCAGCAGAGTTTACAGTTTTTTCTCTCACGTAAAGAGGCGCGGCCGCGGCGGAAATCCTCTCATAGGCCGGCTTTCCCGCGCCGGAAGCACCGAGCGGCGGCGGCGACGTCCGGGGGCGCCGTGACACCTTGCTAATTTGCATACGCAACAGCAGATGGCACAGGCCGCAGCGCCGCCAACTGTCTCTCTCAACGAAGCCGCACTTCAAGTGCGGACAGAAGAGTTTTGACGCACAAACACGCTGTCGCTCAAAAATCTATGAGGGGTGTATGTGTACATACACGCATTCATACACACACAAACAAACACACACACACACACACACACACACACACACACACACACACACACACATATATATATATATATATATATATATATATATATATATATATATATATATATATATATATATATATATATATATATATATATATATATATATATATATATATATATATACATATATATTCATGTGTGTGTATATATTATGTATTGTGTGTGTGTGTGTGTGTGTGTGTGTGTGTGTGTGTGTGTGTGTGTGTGTGTGTGTGTGTGTGTGTGTGTGTGTGTGTGTGTGTGGGTGGGTGTGTGTGTGTGTGTGTGTGTGTGTGTGTGTGTGTGTGTGTGTGTGTGTGTGTGTGTGTGTGTGTGTGTGCGTGTATGTGTGTCTGTTAGTGCGAGTGCGTGTGCGTGTGCGTGTGTGTGTGTGCTTGCATGTAAGCATGTACATATGTATATATGTATAGATAGACACTGTGTATATATGTATGTATACATACACACATACATATACCATACATACATAGAGATACATAGATATGTATGCATGCATGTATGTGTGTACGTGTCTATGTGTATGTGTGCAAACAAACACACACACAAAGTTATAGAAAGCGGCCCCACGAAGCACCTGCGCCGACGCTCCCCGTGTTTCAATCCCAGCCTAAGTTCCGCCGACTCGTCCGAACTCGCCCGCTCGGGAAAATTTACAAGACAAATATCCATGGGCGCGGGCGGCCAGCACCACACTTTTCATTCCGCGTACGTCTGACCGATTTGTTGAGTGTGCAAGAAAAAATGCCCTGCTTTATAGATTTTCCACTCCGTCATGCAGTCATACATCTTTTCATTCATTCATTCCACTCGTATGAGCACTTTGTCTCGTCTCCCTGCTTCTGCTTCTGTTTAAAGAGCCATGTCTGTCTCTGTCTTTGTATATGTATCTGTATCTGTCTCTGTATCTGTGTCTGTCTCTGTCTGTGTCTCTCTCCCCATCTCCCTCTCTCCCCCCATCTCTCTCTCCCTCTCCATCTCTCTCTCCCTCTCCATCTCTCTCTCCCTCTCCATCTCTCTCTCCCTCTCCATCTCTCTCTCCCTCTCCATCTCTCTCTCCCTCTCCATCTCTCTCTCCCTCTCCATCTCTCTTTCTCCCTCTCCTCTTCTCTTCCTCTCTCTCTCTCTCTCTCCTCTCTCTCTCTCTCTCTCCTCTCTCTCCTCTCTCTTCTCTCTCTCTCCCTCTCTCTCTCTCCTCTCTCTCTCCTCTTCTCTTCTCCCTCTCTCCTTCCTCCCTCTCCTCCCCCTCTCTCTCTCCTTCCTCTCTCCTCCCCCTCTCTGCTCCCCCTCTCCTCCCTCTCCCCCTCTCTCCTCCCCCTCTCTCCTCCCCCTCTCTCCTCCCCCTCTCTCCTCCCCTCTCTACTCCCATCTCTCTATCATCTATCTATCTCTCTCTATCTATCTATCTATATTATCTATCTATCTCTATTTTATCTCTCTATCTATTCTATCTATCTATCTATCTATCTATCTATCTATCTCTCTCTATCTCTATCTCTATCTATCTATCTCTATCTATCTCTATCTCTATCTATCTCTATCTATCTCTATCTATCTATCTCTCTCTCTATCTGTCTCTATCTCTATCTATCTCAATCTCTATCTATCTATCTCTATCTATCTATCTCTATCTATCTATCTCTATCTATCTCTATCTGTCTCTATCTCTATCTCACTCTCACTCTCACTCTCTTTATCTATTTATCTCTTTATCTCCATTTCCATTTCCATTTCCATCTCCATCTCTTTATCTTTCGCTTTTTCCCTTACTTCCTCTCTTCCCATCTCTCTTTCTCTCCTACTCTCTCTTTCTCCCCTACTCTCTCTTTCTCTCCTACTCTCTCCCAACTTTCCCTCCCCTTCTCTTTCTCTCCTACTCTCTCTTCCTAACTTTTTCCGCCTCTCTCCCCTCACTCCAGCAATCTCCTTCATCTTGACCAAAAAACGTGAATCAGTAAAAACGGCTTTTAAAACCGCCGCAACGTCATCGAAAACCAGCGCCAGTCGTGCCCGTGGCCTTGGAGTGCGAGGAGCCACTTCCCAGCTTGAGGCATTCCCCGGCGCGTTAAAAGAGCGAAACATCAGTGTTGAGGTCGTGTTGGCATGCTTAGTCACGTGATCCCTCGTCTCGCGGCGGCGGCCGGGGAATGTCAACAGGGCGGCCGCGCGCGCGCCTCCTGCTTGCCTGCTCCCGCTCTCTCGATTTTTGCTCTTTCTCTTTCTCCTTCTCCTTCTCATTCTCATTCTCTTCTCTTTCTGTCACACACATATATACATACATACATACATATATATATATATATATATATATATATATATATATAATATATTATATATATATATATATATATATATATATATATATTATATATATATATATATATATTATATCTATTACATATAATTATATATATATATTATATATATAATATATATGTTATATATATATTATATTTATAATATATATGATATACAATATATACATTATATATTATATATATTATAATATTATTATATTATATATATTTATAAATATTTACACACACATGAATGAATTAATTAATCAATTAATTAATTAATGTATGTATGTATGTACATATATGTATTTACATATATATACATATATATACATATATATACATAAACATACATACACACACACACACACACACACACACACACACATACACACACACACACCACACACACACACACACACACACACACCACAAAACACACACACACACACTATATATATATATATATATATATATATATATATATATATAAATATTTTATATATATACATATAAATATATATAATATATATATATATATATATATATATATATATATATATATATATATATATATATATATAAAAAGCGTATACCGAAAAAAACTAAATTACACGGTATGAAACAAAAAGAGGCAACGGCTGCGTCATCGCTCGACCGCGTTTCCCCTCACGTGGTTCTGGCGCGACCGCTTCTTCGTTTCCTTAATCGCGCCATTGAGCCGCGTCCCTCCGCATCTTGGCACTCCTTCGCTCGCTCTCAGGTGAGGTCTGACCTTCAAACGGGGGGGATGGAGGGGGAGGGGGGAGATGAAGATGGGAAGGGAAGGAGGAAATGTGGGGCACTTCACTCGGCAACACTGCCTTCTGAGTTAGTGTTCGATTGCAGTGACGATTCATCATGGCTGCCTTTGAGCGCAACTGGGACGATCCAGCCCAAGTTTGGCTTTCGTTTCAGGCCAAGCCAAGAGGGCTTTAACGCCATTGTTGTCTAAAACGGAGGTCCAGCAAGGGTGACCACATAATACCCCCCCTCCGCCCCCTTCCCCGGCGTCGTCGTGGGCCTGTAATAAAAATTCCCGCCGTGACGCCTTTATCGCCGCTCGCTCGGTCGCTCGTGAACACGCGGTGGAGAGCGTACGCTAAGGTGACGGCAGGGCTGTATCCCGGAAAATATGCTTCACGTTTTGTATTTTCTTTTATTTCTTCATGAACTGTCATTTCTGGTGCTGTGTTCCTTTCTTTCAAAAGTGATTTCATCTTGACACAACAGAGAATTCCTCCCAAAGAATTAACAACTAAATTCTCATACTGATTTTTTTTCGTGTCTCTGTGAAAAAAATCTTACAATATCCAATATCGCGTTCTTCCCAAAGGAGACGAGAAGAGCTGGGAAGGAAGGACAAGGGGAAGGGGAAGGGGAAGGGAGGGGAAGCAGAAGGGGAAGGGGAAGGGGAAGGGGGAGGGGGAGGGAGGGGAAGGGGAAGGGGAAGGGGAGAGGGAGGGGATGGGGAAGGGAGGGGAAGGGGAAGGGAGGGGATGGGAGGGAAGGGGAAGGGGCAAGAGGAGAGGTGAAAAGCGAATGAAAGGAAGTTCCGGCGCATGGAAACCTCGGGAGAACTGTGCAGCGCCGCTTCGGCCGGATGACGATGACGCGGCGGCTCCGGGACAGCCTCTCCGTCGGCCCTGGGAAAAAGCTCACGCGCAGCTCTCTGTGCCAAGGTTTCGCTTTGAAGGACCGGGAGGCGCTCGCCCGGGCGGCAGGGCATGTTTTATCAGGCGGAGACCTCTTCTTGCCGAAGGGACCGTGTGCGTGTGTGCGTGTGTGTGTGTGTGTGTGTATGTGTGTATGTGTGTATGTGTGTGTGTGTGTGTGTGTGTGTGTGTGTGTGTGTGTGTGTGTGTGTGTGTGTGTGTGTGTGTGTGTGTGTGTGTGTGTGTGTGTGTGTGTGTGCGTGTGCGTGTGCGTGTGTGCGTGCCTTAGGTGCAGGAGGGTGGGTGGGTGGTTTCTTGGGTGGTGGGCCCCAGGTGGGGATAGGCATTCGAAGAGAGGCAGGTGCGCATGTATGCGTGCACGCATATGTATGCTTGCGTGAGCTGTGCAAGTAATAACGTCCTTTAATGGCACACTCTGAGTACTGGCGCACCAATAAATCATTCGGGGCAGAGTTCCGCGGCGCTGGTAACGCTGCTTGAGAATAGTTCGAAAATCGCGCATCAAAGCGATTTAAGACTCTGACATTAACAGAAGCGAGTGTATTCGCGCTGTGTTCCCTTCAAAATAGAATTATTGCTATGAATCACGGCTCATTCCCTAACCCATCGGCATTCAAAATTCGAATCACTCCCCCCCCCACACACACAATCTGAACAATATATAATCACACAGAAAATTAACAAATTTGCAAAAATAACGATGACAATCGTATCCAGTCCTTCCATTAGTTATATCCACAAAATGCCTGACCATAAATCATCCCAGGAAAGTCTAACTGCATATCATTACTGTCAGAAATACACACAAAGGAAAAAAAATCGAAGCCATGCTAACCCTCCCCCCCCTCCACCCCCACCGAGAGCCTGACACGCGACGCCTCCTTCGCCAGGAGCGCCCTGGCCCACGCCGGCGCTCACTCTGAAGCCATGAGCGAAGAGCGTCGTAAATAAAGAAATCCATTATCCTTGCTATACTTTAGGAAATTTGGCAGCACATTTTCTATACTCATCTGCGCGTGGAATGAGGCATGAATTATAGGCTTATGGTGATAAATTATTGTGTAAACGACAGAGAGAGAGGAAGAGAGAGAGAGAGAGAGAGAGAGAGAGAGAGAGAGAGAGAGAGAGAGAGAGAGAGAGAGAGAGAGAGAGAGAGAGAGAGAGAGAGAGAGAGAGACAGACAGACAGACAGACAGACAGACAGACAGACACAGACAGACACAGACAGACACAGACAGACAGACAGCAGACAGACAGACAGACAGACAGACGGACAGGCAGACGGACAGACGAACGGACGGACGGACGGACGGACGGACGGACGGACGGACGGACGGACGGACGGACGGACGGACGGACGGACGGACGGAGACAGAGACATACAGACAGAGATAAACAGACAGACAGAGAGAAAGAGATAGAGACAGAGACAGAGAGGTGGAGGGGGGGATGCAAAGTTCTGATAAGTGCATTCATTATATATACATTGCATATGTAAGGAATACACTTTTCGGAAAAGAAAAAAAATGAGCAGATCCTTAATGACAAGCCAAGATGACTAGTTAAAGACTTAGGTATGTTGTAAAGGAACCATGTCTAATGAACACTCAAGAGGTCAGACAGCACGCAGACATGCCTGGATATGTTGCAGTCTATGTATGAACACAATTACACATTGTTGTCTGCACACAAACGTATAAATACGTGGAAAGACAGGCCCCTGAGTGCCCAAAATAGCAAGAACAAGAAGAAGCTTTGTGGCCACGTAGGAGCAGCAGGGGTGTGTTAGATGGCTTCTTCGCCGCCTGACGCATTCCGAACACGATTGCTACTGTGGTTGCTGAGGGTATAAGGCTAAATAGATGTCTGTCTGTCTGTCTGTCTGTCTGTCTGTCTGTCTGTCTGTCTGTCTGCCTGTCTGCCTGTCTGTCTGTCTGTCTGTCTGTCTGTCTGTCTGTCTGTCTGTCTGTCTGTCTTTCTTTCTTTCTTTCTTCCTCTGTGTCTTGTCTGTCCCTACATCTGCACTGCCACTGTCTTTCGCAGCCTGTTAGTCTGTCTCTCATTCATCCACCCACGCACTCTCTCTCGCCCACGGGTTCCCTGCACAATGCGCAGGTGTCCCGAGGCGTGCCTGCTCACCTGCACACGATGACGGCGGCGACGATGACCAGCACGACGAGCGTGGCGGCCGAGACGATGACGACGGCGAGTGGCGCGCGGGGCGTGGGCGACCGATGGTCCTCGCGGGCGCCGAGCAGCGCCGGGCAGGTGAAGGGGCCCTCGCAGTCGTCGGCCGCGTCGCCCCCGCCAAACCCCAGCAGGGCTTCCGGTGAAGGGCCCCCAGGGAATGCTGGGGGGCGTGGGGGCGGCGGCACCATGAAGGCGGGGGGCGGTGGGCCCCCACACTCGCAGTCACCAGGGTCCCACTCGCCGTCTCCCCAGCTGGATGACGCCATACCCACCACCTGCGGGAGATCACGGCATTTCAGAATGTGCCACAGCCTCGGCGCCAGGGGCAGGAAGTCATTAAGAATTATGGAATATGTTCTCGTTTAGCCTATTGCAAGGACGAAAAACCCATCCAGTGTTATGATATTAGCAAAGGCAACGGCGATAACACAAAAGATAATGACTGTTATTAAAATTATCACATTATTATAATTATAACATTGAGAATTATAATACCACCACTCAACAACTACTACATACACAGCCTATTGCTCTGACATATTACTAGTTACTGTTACCACCAACTAAAACAATCAAAGGCGTTGATACTGACACCATCATTTTTGTGACCAATAACATCAAAATTTTTCTAACTGCGATTCCTATGACCGAGCGCAGGAGGTAAAATTCCTTCCCGCGTTTATTGGTTGTTTAATTGGCTTCCTTGTCTTGGTTCTGCAGCAAGGTTACGCCAACAGTTACTGATGGATTGTGATGAACATTTATAGGTAGGGTTGCTAGTGACCGCGGGACCAGGTCATTACATTTTGATGGGGAGCCAGGTACGTGTTCGAGCCTAGGAGCCAATTAAAGGATTCCCTGCTAGCACAATTCGCATCTTTAGAGTGATAGTTTCGAACCTGGATTTCGGGGCGCTGGCGGAGGCCTGGCTCAACGAGTGCATTCTAGGCGATACGGTGTTGTTATTACTGCGATTATTGTCGCTTTTCTCATGCTGTTGATGTTCCTGACGTTAGAGAAAACATAATCAACACACGCACGCACGCGTGCACACACACACACCACACACACACACACACACACACACACACACACACACACACACACACACACACACACACACACACACACACATATATATATATATATATATATATATATTATATATATATATATATATATATATATATATATTACCAATTAT
>NC_051399.1:13725745-13735745 GCF_015228065.2 Penaeus monodon | reverse complement strand
TTTTGAACCAATATATATATATATATATATATATATGTATATATATTATAATTATATATATATATATATGTATATATATACATATATATATAATATATTATATATACAAAATATATATGTAATATACATATATAATATATATATGATATATAAATAATATATGACATATATAATACATATAATATATACAAAATATATAATATACATATATAATATATATAAAACTATATATATAATTTACATATATAATATATGTATAATATATTTACTACCATCCTTCTGTATAATGTTACAATCGACTTCAATAATATCCTAAATCGGCGATTAACGTTTCTAATAAATTTCAACCCTCGCTCAGGATTTCAGAATTTTTCCCATTGTTAAAACCCTTTTTTTATTTCATTTACGATGAAAAAATCCCTATGACTGAACTAAAATAAGGTCGCTAGCAGCCCCCCCACACACACATACAATTAGCATGCTTATCTAACCGACTTTCGGCGACTTACCTGGACATAATTTTCCAGGGCCGTGTCAGGAGGAAGCGACAGTATCATATCCCAGCGTCAGCCATCCTGCTTCGCCCTCGCCGCACGTCCTGGCTCTGCTGGTCCTCGTCCTTCCCCGAATTCCTCTGGCCTCGCCGCGTCTTCCGCAGGAGGCCTACGCCTTGCACATGTATCCTGGGGAGGGCGACGGGGCCTGGGCGAACCTCAGGTTGGCACTTGACACGCGGCTCTGGGGATTCGGATTGCTTGATGTTGGCACGTCGTTGGCCCCGTCGGTTCCGCCGCCGATAATCCCGTCGGGCTGTTGGCCGAATCCGAATGGTTTGGTTGAGCCTTTGCTTTTGTATTTCAATATTAGGCGGTGGCCTCCGTGCACTGATTCGGTGCGCAATGCACTCGATTTTAACACAGAGAACTTTATAAAATCACAACGTAGATTTGGTATCACAAGTGTAAAAATCACTCTTTTCTAAAAATAAGTTCACATCACACACCTCTTTATATTCCAAAATACGAAAAACCAATTTGGTACATCACAGATTATAATCAACTGATGAACGCAACTTCTGCGAAATAAGTTGCGAAGTTTGCCGACAACAAGCGGCCACTGAGGCGGGTCAGAGAGCGGGAGTGAACGTACTCTCCCTCTGACTGTTAGGAAGCGACTGATTCTGGCCGAGTGGCAGTCGCGACTCGCGAGCCAGCGACTGGTGGTGGATGCGCCGCTCGGCCCGTTTGTCTCCGGTGTATCTACCCATCACTGTCACACAAATTTGCTGGTGACACACCGTTTTAGCCATGCTGCTCGCCGCCATTTCAGCGATGTAACACCTAAGATGCTTCAATGGATTCTAACGAGTGTAAAAAGAAACACGTGTTCGCTCTAATCATTTTCACGTCGCGATATCCGAGTCTGTGATCTATTGCCAAAGCTCATTTCTCGGTCATTAACTAATGATTACGGTATAATTGGTCTGGATACCTTGTAAAAGGATGTTGTTATCTATTTTCAATGTTTCTGTGTTGTAGTTAAACAACAGTCATCAATTACTGATGCGTTTGTACACACACTTTGCCACGAGACATAGAGTCGTTCATAGATGGCGTTGCTATGGTTTACCTACGTGTTAAGCGAGAAGTGATTCACGACAGCGCGCAAGTAATTTGTCAGAAATAAATGAGAACAAAGAAAAATATCGGAAGGACAAAGGGTTTGCAGCCGAGATTAAAATAAATCCCACTGGATAAAAAAAAAAAAATGAATAAATAAATAAATAAAAAATAAATAAATAAATAAATAAATAATATATATATATATATATATATATATATATATATATATATATATATATATATATATATATATATATATATATATATATAGAGAGAGAGAGAGAGAGAGAGAGAGGGAGAGAGAGAGAGAGAGAGAGAGAGATGAAAAAAGTTTATACTTTTTAAATCAAAGCAGTTTCTCCCTGTGATTATCAGTCATAATGGTGTCCATCTATATCATAATCATTGCCACTGACATTAGCGTAAGGCTCGATTTTACTGCTTAACCCTCACCAATGCCATTAATATTATCGATCGTATTATTGCTGTTTTTACTGTGGCTTTAAGTTTATTGTTATTATTATTATTATTAATATTATTATTATTAAGATTATTATTGCTGTTGTTATTGCCAATGTCATTATTATTATCATTCTTATTATTATAATTATTGTTATAAATATCCTTATTGTTATTCTTGCTGTTCTTCTTCTTCTTGTTCTTATCATTGCTATAGTTATCATGATTATATAAGGATGATTGTAATAATAATGATAATGATGATGCCAATGATAATAACAATATTGATAAAAATAAAAATGTTAATAATATGGATAATAATAATGATAATAATGATAAGAATTGTGTAACTGTAATTATTATTGTTATTATTGTTGTTGTTATTAATATTATCATTATTATTATCATTACGATTTTTTATTATTATTGTTATCGTCATTATCATTATTATCATTATTATCATTATTATCATTATCATTGTTATTACTACGATTATTATTATCATCATTATTAATATTATTATTATTATTGCTGTTGTGTTGATCATTGTTATTAATGTTATCATTATGATTGTCATTATCATTATTAATGTTATTATCATTCTTCTCATTATTTTTACTATTATTATTACTATTATTATTATTATTACTAATATAATTTTTACTATTATTATCATTATCATTATCGCTTTCATTGTCAATATCGTTATTATTATTGTTGATATTATTATCATTATTACTAGTATTAATATTACTGTTGTTATTATTATTATATTATCGTTAGCATTATTATTACCATTACTGTTATTATTATTAAAATTATTATTATTATTATTATCATTATATTATCGCCATCATTATTATTACCATTACTATTATTATTATTATTGTTGTTGTTGTTTTGTTGTTGTTGTTGTTGTTGTTGTTGTTGTTTGTTATTATTATTATTATCATCATCATCATCATCATCATCATATCATCATCATCATCATCATCATTATTATTATTATTATATTATTATTATTATTATTATTATCAATATCATTATTTATTATTATCATTGTTTATCATTGTTATTATTATTATTATTATTATTATTATTATTATTATTATTACTATTATCATTATTATTTTCATTATTATTATTATTATCATCATCATTATCATCATTATCATTATTATTCTTATTGTTATTACTATTGTCATTATAATAATAATTATTGTTATTATTATTATTATTATTATTATTATTATCATCATCATTATTATTATTATCATAATTATCATAATTGTTGCTGTTGTCATTATAATAATAATTATTGTTATTATTACTATTATTATCATCATTATTGTTGTTGTTGTTATATTATTATTATTATTATCATCATTATTATTATTATCATAATTATCATAATTGTTGCTGTTGTCGTTGTTGTTGTTATTATTATCATTGTTATTATTATCATTATCATTATTATTATTATTATTATTATTATTATTATTATTACTACTACTACTACTACTATTACTACTACTACTACTACTATTACTACTACTACTACTACTAGAGTCGTGCTATTGTTATTATTATCATAATCATTATTATCATCATTATGTTATTTCAATATTTATTATTATCATCATTATAGTTATTATTATCACCATTATGTTGTTATTATTATCCTTATCATTATTCATCATTATTTTTATTTTTTATTATTATTATTATTATTATTATTATTATTATTATTATCATTATTATTAATGTTGTTGTTATCGTTATTACCATTATTATTAATACCAATATTATCGTAGTATTTGATGTTGTTATTATTGTTATCATCCTTATTATTATTCAATTTTTTTTAATTATAATCATTATCAGCATTATCATCTTTATTATCATTATTAATATCACTTTTTTATTATTATTGTATAATCTTTATTATTATCATCATCATCATCATCATCATTATTATTACTATTATTACTTTACTTATTGTTACTACTAATTGTTATTGTTATTATTATTGTTATTATTATTATTATTATTATTATTATTATTATTATTATTATCATTATTGTCATACTACTACAACTACTACTGTTATCATTCGTATCATTACTGTCATTACTATTATCATTGTCATTATTATCATTGTTATTATTAATTCCTATTCTGTGATCGTTATTACTATCATTTTGTCATTATCGTATTATTGTTAGTAGTAGTAGTAGTAGTAGAAGTAGTAGTAGTAGTAGTATCATTATCATTACTGTTATAATTGTTATTATAATTTTTTATATGTTATTATCACTATTATCATTATTATTATTATTATTATTATTATTATTATTATCATTAATATCATTATTATTATTATCATTATTATTATCATCATTGTTGTCTTTATAATCATTGTTATTTATTACTATTATTATCATTATATTACCATCATTATAATTAATACCATCACCATTATGATCATTATTACTATTGTTATTCCTACTATCATTATTATTATCTTCAATATTTTATATGATTTTTACTAATATTATAATATCTATCATTATTTATCGTTATCTATCACCATCATCATTATCGTTGATACTGTGTTATTAATATCAGTATCATCAGCATTATCATTTTTATCATAATAAAATCAATAATGAGTATCATCATCATTGAGATAATAATGATTATCATTATAAAGATAATAATGATAATCATTATTACTATGATCATTATTATCATTTTACGATTATCAGTATTATCAATTTTAGCATCGCTGTTATTGCTGCTATGTTTTTTTTAATCATTATCAAGTTATCATTATCATTATCGTCAATTGTATTTTTTTCCCTTTATTATCAGTACTGTTATTGTTGTTCTTTTTATTTTTCTATTATTATTATTTCATTATTATCATCCCACCATTCTCTTTGTTCTCGTCGTTAGGTTGCAACCATTATCTTATTATTATAATACTTCAGGACTGCCTGACTTTACTGTTTAATGAGCTTTGGACAGGAGCTCCCTGTGTTGTAATGAGACAAAAGACTAAAGAACATAGTATAAGACTAATGTACGTAGCTAATGCCGTGTCCTAAACGACTGTCTCTTGCATATTAGGGATGGCGAATATTAGAAAATCTCAGATAGTCTGCTGATGAATTTCGGAAACATCATTATTGTTTTATTATTATCATTGCTATCTATTGGCTGGATAACAATAATAGTTCCTATTATGATTATCTCTGTTATTAAGATATTTATAATTATCATCATCATCATCATCATCACCATTGCTATCATCATTATTATCATCATCATTAAATCCACTCCAGTACGAAACAGGAGTTTTTCTTCAAACAACCATCACTGAAGAATGGCAATGTTCTTTTCCTGGTCGTGAGATGATATCTCCGTGATACCTATAGTCTTGTGGCTTCTCTCTTGTACCAAAATGCTACTTTGTCACGATGCCTGTGCATATGCTGCCTCCGTACCAAGTTATACTTTCTTCTACGATATGGCAGTTAGTCTCTTATCCGACGTTTAACCTACAAACAGGTGATGCATCTTCCTTGTTCCTTTAAAGGCTTTCGTTCGCAGAGTTCGGTCTGGGTCTAGCATGAAAGTCCCTTTAGATTATTAATTTGAACTCTTGACAACGACGGCCGGCTATAAATCTAAAAGTCATTCGTTATCATGAGAGCTCTGATAAGAGAAATTATGATCTTTTCTATATTTGTTATATACACATGATATTATATGTATATGTATCATATTACATGTATATCACATTATTAGAATATATCATACATGCAATGTTCCTCTTTCAGCCCCACATATTTTACTTGCTTTACTAAAGCCTCGTTTTCCCTTACTGACCTTTCTTCCCCGACCCCCAACCAGACGCACATCCTCGCGGAGTCCCTCACCTTTTCAGCTGACAACCTTTTCTCCTTCCTCAGACCCATAAACACCATCCATTTTATTTAATCACCCTTTGTCCTCAACCCTTCCCCCTTCTATCAATCCCTATCCTGCCCCATTTACTCCCCCTCTTCCTACCCCTTCCTTTGCCATACTATCTTATAATATCATGGCCGTTGAAATCGATGGCATTCTGTGCTAATAAAGAACTCTTTTAAAACTCTTTCACCACAGTACTTTACCATGGTGCTATATGACCTCTGGTGTCTAGCACATTTATTTGTTTAAAGCATTAATCATTTTACACCTATATAGGCCTCTGTGTGTGTGAGAGAGAGAGAGAAAGAGCGAGAGAGAGAGAGAGAGAGAGAGAGAGAGAGAGAGAGAGAGAGAGAGAGAGAGAGAGAGAGAGAGAGAGAGAAGAGAAAGAGAAAGAGAGAGAGAGAGAGAGAGAAAGAGAAAGAGAGAGAGAGAGAGAGGAAGAGCACATTAGTAGGTTAGGTCACAGTCTATGGATCGGTAAATCCTCAGGTCTTGTATCCATCAGCTACAGATTGTTTTACCATATATTTCAGCTCCCTTACAGATTGACCACGTAGTGCTTCTGATCATCTTTTGCCGCTTTCGGTAGTCTATATACACTTGTTAAATGCACTCAGATAAACTACTTCCAGGACAACATAATCTCCAGCACCGTCTCCCACGACCTGGTCGTTATGGTCTTCTCATTTATTTTTTCGTCCATTTGATCGAACTAGTGCCATATTACTAGTGAAACATCCCTTTATTTTATGCTATTGATTGCGTTTCTTCCGTTTTTCCTACTCTCCCGAGATCCTCATTTTTTATCTTTCATTACGCCGGTTTCCATCCCCTCCCCTTTCTCAAGTATTTTAATTACTTATCTGTCTGGTAATATAATACTGCCACAGTGTGATATTTTATCTCTTTTCATCACGAGTGTTGCGCATTTGCTTATTCCAAAGTCCACCCCAATTTTTTACTGTGTTTAACATATCAACTTTTATAATTCAGGACCATGTATAATCAGATGGCCTTTTCTTTTTGGCCTGCTAATTCGCAGCTGATTCACCTTCCCTAGCACCATCGTTAGTTGCACGAGTGAACGATGCAAAAAAGTTATGATGAATGGATGTCTCTTTCAAAACAAAAGAAAATCTTTTAATCTTCCATTTCTCAATCACTTCCACCATGTTAGTTTTGTGCATTATGTCTGATTGCTGCTCTCAGATACGTTAAAACATTACAGACTGTTTGTTAAGGCACGTCATTATAGCTGAACCACGTTTATACAAATCTTGATTGCCATTCTGTCCATAAATAACGGATATTTAGTCCTTCTCGTTCCTTACACCATTTCTGTTCTGACGGCAAGGTCTCATTCCTCTAAATATCCATAAGTTTCAGCTAAAAATCTACGATGGATCTAAAAGTTCATAATATTTTAAAGCCAGGACATGTCATCTACCCTGGTGTACAGTTCATTAGGCATGTTTGTGACTGCCAGGCTAGTCTTTCACAGAACTCTGAAAAGTTTTCCGGCCAGTTTGTTTTATGATTATTCTGTCAGCGATGGTTATGTCGTCTTGCCTGGGAGCTTGTTTTGATTCTGTTTCTATTTATCTTACCCACTGTATTTCCTCACAGTGTTCCAATGATTTGACGCAGATGCTGCTCCAATACATGCGGGCTCTGCTCTTCGCCAAGCTTAGCACTGTTATGATCCTCCCTTCCCTTTTTGTATTAAACAGTCGTCTCTGAATGGACTTGTAAATCATACTTTGTTTATATAGTTTATTTCATGTTTCATGTCTTTCTGTTTAATGTTATGTGCTACTCTTTGCTTCATAGCTTCAACTACAGCATTAATTTATTTTATATCATATCTGTTCTTTACATCTTTAACTCTCCCTCACCTGTTTTACGTTCTTTTTTTTGTGTGTAACTATAATCAGTCCGTTCAATCCACTTTTATCTATTTATCTTCTCAACTAACAACTGGTGTTGCAAGGAGTTACTGATTATTTTCTGTGAAATCGACAGCCGGAATTATGAACCAAATCTCAGTGACCTCATATCAACTGGTTCTTCTCTTCATATCTGAGACGCATGGCTGCTTCTCCAACCAAATCCTGTAGTGGCTGTTTCGACATTTTTTAATTGTCTAACTACCAAGGCTTTTGTTTTTTGGCCTGGTTTATCTCCACAGAGACTTCTTACACAGTGGCTGGATTGTCATTAAGGCTCCCTCGTTTATCCTAGTATCTTCTAACTTTCTCTCTACCTCCTCGCTTCCTGCTTTGAACTCCCCGTATCTCTCCCGAGTTCTACAGAGAATGGCCGTCCATTTGATATGGTTGTACTACTTTCAACTGCCAGTCTTTGCCCAGTGATGTTAAAGTCACCTAATTCTCTAACTGGCAGTCACTCACTGTCTGTATCCTTTAGTGCTTGGTTCAGATTCATGGAAACATTTCACTGCAAGCTTAGCAAATTCACTCGTCTACGTCTTCCTTGCAGTATTCTGATGACAACTGGGCCCCACCTTGTTTTCAGTGGGACACCTAGCGAGCGAGAGGCCTTCCCTGGTGTTCCAGTCTCGCTCACGCTGTTGTCTGGCATATTAAAAACATACTTTTGAAATGCGCTACAAGTAATCTTTATCGAGGCATCTCTTCTACGAATATGTTTTAACCTTTTCTTCCGTGCTGGTAGTCAATTAAAGCTACTGGGTAGTTGTTTTTCGTTATTATCATCATCATTTTTACCAGTGTTTTTTTCAACAGTTACATTTATTGTTAGCATCATCGGTATTTAATCAACATCAACATCATCGTTATTGGCATCATCATCTCTAAGATTATTATCATTATAACCATCATCATTATCATTATAATAAATATCATCATTCTTATTATTATTACTGCTAGTTTACTACCATCACTCACCACCAATATCTCAGCCTTATTACAGTAACTTTTTAATGTCGCCTATTATCATTTTAAAAAATCCACTGGCAAATGTTCTTTCTGTTTACTCGAAAAAGTACGAGTAACCGATACGAAGGAGACGCGCCTGGTAGTCCCCATTACTCGAGGGGGATATTCATCTTTTAGTGGTCTCCGTCATAGACTATGTGGTCCTTGGCTCTCGTTACACTGACCGGTGAGTCATAAAAGAGGGAGGCGTTGAATTTGGGGATATTGCAAGAGATCATCGTTCTGTCATAAAGGGAACCGTTTCTGACGCTGTACAGAGTGAGTTTTTATTTCTATTTTTGTTTATTTCTTCTTTATTTCTTAGCCAACACTGCAGATATTTGGTTCATTACGCGCTAACAACTATATAGAGCTATTATATACCAACGAGCAAAACTGGGTAATGCCGACATCAACTCAAGCTAAATTGACGGATTCAGCGATTTATACCATTCAAATTACCGGTTTAAACCAAAAGAAATTACTCTGGGTATCAACTCCATACAGTCAGTCACCAGGGGAATAAGGTGGCTGGGCCCAAACACCCCCTTAATATGGGAAGTGAAAGGAGTAACGAGAGTAGATTTCCTGTCACACCTGGACCGTAATTGCTGGAAGGTAATGAGGAAGGATGCAGGTGTTCGTGTCATTTCCGAAAGATATTCATAGCCATAAAGAAAGAATGGTTTCAAACAATAATATCCCTACCTTGCCTCATATTTAGTTCGTTCAGACTGCTTATCAAAATGGTATACAAGGACGGTTGGCCGGTCACTACTCGTTATCTCTATCTCTCTAGCCATCTATTTGCATACACACATATATAGATAGACAGATATGATGTGTGTGTGTTATATGTATCTACATCATATATGTATGTATAGATATGTGTGTGCATGTGCTTGTACGTGTGCGTGTGTGTGTGTTATATGTAAATATGTATGTGTGTATATATATGTATATATGTATATACATACATAT
>NC_051399.1:13715745-13723245 GCF_015228065.2 Penaeus monodon | reverse complement strand
ATCGTCGAGGGCGTGGTCTCCTGCTTATCGTAATTACTTCATTGTTTCCATCTACGTTTGTGAGTCATATCTTGGGAGTCTGAAACCTAAGGAAAGAAACAGGAGGAAGTACTCTTGGATTCACTGTTTATATATTGAACGGCAAATACAATATCATAACTGTGCACGAGCTATTTTTTATTATCATTATTATTATTATTATTATTATTATTATTATAACAATATTGGTAATAATACTATCAGTAAAAATAACAATAAAGATAACGGTGGCACCGGTATCGATGTCGGTCCTGAGAGAGGAATATGCTTCATATGTGGTATGTTTTATAGAAGAAAATGAGCTATCACAAATCAAAGAATATTTGTTAAAAGTCTACATGTGAAAAAACGCAACAACACGAAACTGAAACAAAACTGCAAATGGGGGATGGAACGGCCTTAGAATGACAAGTAACGTTTGCTTTGACGCCATGACAAGCTACTTTTCCTGTGCAGCCTGTCACTCGCTTAACAATAAACGCCACCAGTGGGTCATTACCCGTGTAACATTTTATTCCTCTTTTAAGTCTTGTTGTTTTTCGATAGCAAAGCGAGAGTTATTTTGCAATTGCGTCTGTCTATAGAGGAAAGTATACTCTCTGTACTGTGCTTTTGTGAGCAGAGCATTTGTTTAATATACTGAGATATATATCTCTCAGTCCTAGTTATTGATTCCTGTGATTTTGTTGACACTGCTATTAATGACTGAATTAACTAACTATGCACATTTCATCTGGATAACCCATAGGTAAAGAAAATATAATCGATCTTTATGCTACCTATGGATAGGTTTTCATCCAAGCACTTACGAAAATCAGCACAGTAAGTCATTTATGAAAAATTAATACAAGTTATTAATGTGAAAGACAATTTTTTTTTTTTTTTTTTTTAGGAAATATGAAAGAAATGTTTTAACACAAAAAAGCTAAGAAATATTTTTCTTTCAAAACACGAATCAAAGAAGCCAAGACTTTTTCTGAATTATATGACCTTCAACTTAGTGAGCTCTGCGCTGCTTATCGTTGTAGGATCAACGGATCCTTCAAAGCTTTAACATTTGTTAAATGCGTGTGGAAACCAACAGTTTTTGCAGTTTTTTTTCGTAACGGAAAATGTATTTTGAAAGTATTTTACTATTAGTAATTCGTTACTTGATTTAGAGAACAAATTATTCTCGCCTAATTAATTATATTGTTTTTTTTCCACATAGATGATTACTGCAATAATTGCATTTCAGTAGATACAGATATGAATAAACATACATATTTACATGCATAAAATCCTTGACGACGCGGTCAATGACCGCGGGTCATTGCGTTACAAAACAGGAACCAGTACTTTATTATCGAACAGTGAACCACTCGAAATATTATTTATGGATTTCATATACTATTTATTATCTAATACAGGCTTGACTCTAAATGTAATTTTACGAAAATGTGTGTGACGTTATTCGTCTCTCGCAGAGGGAGGCGTGTAATTGCTGTCTTCTGAATATCAAGCTTTGGTGCAGACGCATCCGTAGAAGTCTCTGAGCCATAGATAGCATCAAGCACCACATCACCAGGACAATTCTACTGTTAGACAAACTCAGTAGTGACATTATTAATAAGACATATGCTATTACAATTAAATATAGTTTGATATTACCACTAACCCAGCCATTGGCTATATATTGGCGGTAGTTCCCGATTTTTTTATGATGAGCACCCATATGTTTCCAGGATAACTGAAAGCACCATTATAATTATATATATATATATATATATATATATATATATATATATATATATATATATATATATATATATATATATGTATATATATATATGTATATATATGTATATGTATATATATGTACATATGCACATATATTAAAGCCGCGGTGGCCGAGTGGTTAGAGCATCGGACTCAAGACTGGCACGCCGGCAATCTGAGTTCTAGGGTTCGAGTCACCGGCCGGCGCGTTGTTCCCTTGGGCAAAGAACTTCACCTCGATTGCCTACCTAGCCACTGGGTGGCCAAGCTAGCCCAAGTCAGTGCTGGTCCCAAGCCCGGAAAAAAAAATGTACATATATATACATATATATATATATATATATATATATATATATATATATATATATATGTATATATATACATACATATATACATATATATGTATACATTTATACATGTATATGAATATATGCACACACATACAGTACATACGTTCATATACATATATGTGTATAAATATAGTTATATATAATAAAAATAAAAATGTTGATGACCTTTCAAAGTGTTAATAATACGGCAGTTTAGCCAACATAGAACTCGCAAGCACGATTTTACCCTATA
This sequence comes from Penaeus monodon, assembly GCF_015228065.2. Classification (NCBI taxonomy): domain Eukaryota; kingdom Metazoa; phylum Arthropoda; class Malacostraca; order Decapoda; family Penaeidae; genus Penaeus; species Penaeus monodon. The sequence goes on along the minus strand of NC_051399.1, from coordinate 13,720,866 downwards.
TAAAAGAGCACTCAGACCGCGAGAATGCATTGTGATGCTCGCAACCATCAGGTTGGGAATCTCCAAGTTGGGGTGTATTTATATTCACTTACACGCAAACCTGCACGCACACATACATGTGTATATGTGTTTAACCTAATACGACTACTGCTTTTACGTTCTTCAGTCCTGTTCTGTTTTGTGTAAACAACGTAATGTGAAGCTACTGAATACAACCAAACCAGATAAAATCCAGTATATGAAAATATTAACCAGATGTAAAGACTAATCCTTAATAACCATTATACTAACATAACCTTTCTTAATGCAATGGACTGAACGTTCTGATGCTACTAAAAACACATCTTTGAGCCGCCCGAGTGGCCTCACTAGTCTGCTTGCTAAGCGATTCGGGGCGGCCTTACGTCAAGTTCTTCTGGAGATTAAATAATGTAATCAGATGATCTCATCAACATACATGACTAGTCTATCGTACAATCCCTTACGTATATGTTTCTCATTATGGCAAAAATGTTGACAAGTGTGTCCATAAGAGCTCCACAAAGCTACTCCCTCAATTTGTGTAATGTTCCATTGAAGAAAATGTCTTTGATGGCTAGTTTTCTAAAGTAATCTTTATATTACCAAACAATGGATTCATAATTATTGCTATAGTTTAATCAAAATAGGTCTTGGTAACCAGGTTGGTTACATCAAAACTAGCTGAAACATAATTACCATTGGCAAGAGGAATGTCAATCTTTGTTGTTGTTTTTTATTATCATTGTATACTGGGTTATTGTAAGTTTCTTCAAAAGAGGAATTTTAAAGTTTTAAAACACTATTGTTAATAGTTCCTATAGGTGATGGGCACGCTTGTTTTACAAATTTAGTGAGGCTTGTCCAGTCTTACGATGGACACTTCGCAGCGCTACGAAGCTCACAATTCAACGGAACGGCCTGTAAGATCAACTGAATGTTAATGTTGCCGAGAACGACGCACGGAGATAGAGGGAGTAAATAGAAGGTAGGAAAGGTTAGGTTTGGATTTGGGACTCCGTTTCTGCGTCGCTCTAAGTAACAAATACGCAACTGAAATTTTTGTGGATACTTTTTCACAGGTATTTAACTACATATTCAGCTAAGCAAAGGATGTGAAATCTGAAGAAACATGAGAACATGATTGTAAGCCTAGCTGCTGGACTGTTTATGGAAAATATGGTATGTAAAGATAAAAAAGAAGGACGTTATAAATACTAGCATAAATAAAAACTATAATAAATGTGTTTAAACAAAAACATTAAAAATAAAAAAAGCTCGAGTGGGTCATTGTTTACATTTGAGCGTCGCCGCAGCCTTCCTTCGAGCGTATTCTTTGTAGCGCACTAAAGTATTCCGTATTTCCCAACGTAACGCGAGGCCGTACCCTTGGTTTCGAGCCAAACATGAAGATGGGAGTTTATAATACATCATTAATATCTTTCTAAAGTTTGCTCAGATAATGAATTTAATATGTGCTAATTTGATTAATATTGTCTTGAATTAATTTAGTCCTATTTTCCATAGTGCTTTCCACTTTCATAAGTAGTCAACTTTATGTAATGTCACAACACCACCATGTTTGTCCGTTTTTATTAAGGAACATATAACCAGGTCGCACCACTTCCATCTGTCCTACTGAACCCAAAAATGATACTGACTTTTCTCCTAGAGTAAAGTGAGGAAATCTTTATCACAAAGAAAAGGAGAATATTGGTTTTACTTCTGATAATTATACAAAGAGTAATTTTAACAACTGTGTCCCTGGCTATAGTTAATATCTCACTAGGCACTTTCATTGGCTAAATGTAATGACATTACATCCGCTCTTTTTTTCTCTCTCTCTTTTTTACCCCAACAAATTGTGCGATATTTTATAGTAAATGTTTTTGCAGTGTATTTTCTTTGAAAATGGTTCAGTAATAACAATGGTAAAAAAAATGTCGAATAAAATCAAATTAAATAATATTTGCAATGTATAAAGGTAATGAGGCGAGTCTTAGCTCAGATGTTGCCAACTAGGATTTTCATCAAGAATGAGTGGGTCTATTGTTTAAAGATAATGAACTTCAAATACTTTATAAGACGAGTGACACCGTAATGCATTCAATGGACAAGTAAAATAGTATAATTTAGTTCAGGTGGTGAGAATATTGTCTGAGGCGATTCTCATATATCGATTCTTTGTAGAGTGAAGTCGATACTGATACTAATACATTATCGCAGATACATTATTGTAAGAAAATGTCACAAATGATGTGCGCAATTGCAAACGATGACTGCAGCAGAGACGGTGTATTTCAGGAAGAGAGAAAGAGGGGGAAAGGAGTGGAGGGAGGGAGTCAGACCATGAGAGGGGGAAGGGGAGAGATATTGAGATGTAATAGGTTATTAATATCAAAATAGAATATATTTTTAGGGAAAAAATGTAAATATCTAACAGAATACTCGAATCATCAATAATCTTGTTTTTTTAGATTTGTGACTGCTTTTAGATGATAATATTTTCCAGAATCCTAAACATTCTGTTAAAATCCAAGGTATCGTATATAGGGTCAGAATGAAAGAAGCGTAGTACATTCTGCGTATTTATCAAATAATTACCGGTTAAACTATTTATAAACTACTATGACGTGAGTAATTAGCCAATTACAAAGTAAAATAGGGCATTCGTTTTTATTCAAAAGTGATATGTTGTACTGTGAATAATGGAAAGGAAAAGGCAGTACTCACAGAGCCGTGCCCTGGTTTGTTTCCTGCTGCACATGAAACGCTTAAAGAACAAACGAGATCGCAAATACGAAATTAAATAAAGATGTGACGTGCCATAACTATTTAAGTTGATTTTAAATTTGTTATGGAAATTTATCGACGCGACGTCTTTTTTCCGGTACTTTTTATGAAAACGATAATGTTAATGAGAAGCTAATTTTTAAGGTCAATAACACTAGCAGTTTTCGTTAATGTTTACATTTCCATATGAAAATGGTATATCACGTTATTTTAAAGAAATATAAATATGTATATTGTATATTTGAACTAGTCTAAAATATTGTTTAAATGAGCTTATCTTATCTAATGTATCATTAAAAAAATTCTAGTTGCATAGATCTTCCGTAGCACAAGCTCAAGACTGAATTTAGTCAGACGAAACCGGTCGCTACCGTCTGGGAAACAAAAAAAAATGGTGTAAAAGTACTAGCGTGACAGGGCCTGAATGTGATTCCAATTCCAAAACAAATGTATTAATCGATACTTCCCATCTCTGATTATGAGTATAATTATGTGACGATAACCTAATTCAGGCATGTGTGTATTTGTGATTAATAATTATCAAGTTGAATTTTCTTGTTTTGAAAATATGGCTATCATTCATAATCTTGCTTGTAACAGCATATAAGTATATCCTGTTTGTTGATAAAGCTAAATTAAAGTTTCCCATACATAAGGCTACGTTTTCTATTAATGCAAGAAGTTGTTCTTGTTTTCTATGAACCATAATTGGATAAACTATTTTTAAGGTATACCTGATGTTTTGCACATGTCTTAAATGGTAAAATATGAATTGGGTTCTCTCTCTCTCTCTCTCAATCTCTCTCTCGCCATCTCTCTGCTCCCGCGCTCTCCTCGCCTCCTCTCTCTCTCGCCTCTCTTCTCCCTCTCCCCTCTCTACTCCTTGGCTCTCTCCTTCTCTCTTCTCTATCCCTCTCTCCTCTCTTTTTCTCTACCTCTCTCTCTCTGCGCTCTCGTCTCGCCCTCCTCTCCTCTTGTCTCTCTCTTTTCTCTCACCCTCTTCTCTTCTCTCGCTCTCCTCCGCTCTCTCTTCTCCCTTCTCCACCCTCTCTCTCTCTCTCTCTCTCTCTCTCTCTCTCTCTCTCTCTGCCCTCTTCCCTCTCCTTCGCTCTCTCTCCTCTCTGCCATCCTTCTCTCATCCCCTATTCTCTCTCTCTCCTCTATCTTATTCTCTCCGCTTCTCTCTCTCTCGCCTCTCGCTACTTCTCTCTCTCTCTTCTCGTCTCCTCTCTCTCTATTTCTCTCTCCCCAGTCTGCTCTCGCGCGCTTCTCTATGCTTCAGTTTATTAGTTTATATTTTTTTTTATGTATTTCTCTCTCTCTCTCTCTACGTCTCTCTCTCTCTCTCTCTCTCTCCTCCTCCGCGCTCTCTTTCTCTCTTCCTCTCTCTCTCTCTCTTCTCTCGCCTTTCCTTCCTCTTCTCTCTCTCCTCTCCTCTCTCTTTCCTCTCCTCTCTCTCTCTCTCTCCTCCCCTTTTCCCCCCCCCCCTCTCTCTTCTCCCCTCTCTCTCTTCCTCTCTCCCCCTCTCCTCCCCCCCCCTCCTCTCCCTTTTTTTCCCCCCCCCCTTTTCCCCCCCCCCCCCCCCCCTCCCCTCTCTCCTTCTTTTCTCCTCTCTCTCTCTTCCCCTCCTCTCTATGCTATAACAAACGCATTTTGTTTTGTAGGTTTTTCAAAACCCCCACACACACACACACACAAAACACACACCACAACACACACACACACACACACCCACACACACACCCCATATATATATATATATATATATATATATATATATATAATATATTATATAAAAATTATATAATTATATTTATTATTATGTATGTATTTTTTGTATGGGTTGTATATATATTTTTATGTATGTATTTAATATATATATATATATATATATTATATAATATATATATTATTTTGTGTGGTGTGTTGTGTGTGTGTGGTTGTGTGGGGTGTGTGTTTTGTGTGTGTGTGTGGTGGTGGTGTTTTGTGTGTGTGTATCTTTATGTATGTATTTATGTATGTATTATATATAAAATTATTATATATTATATATATTATATATAATTATATAAAATATTTTGTACACACACACAGACACACACACAACACACCAACACACACCCCACACACACAACACACACACACACTCTCTCTCTCCCCCTCCTCTTTCTCTCTTCCTCTCTCTCTCCTCTCTTCGTCTCTCTCCCCTCTCTCTTTCTCTTCTCTTCTCTCTTCTCTTTTTCTCTTCTCTTCTCTCCTCTTCTCTCCTCTCTTCTCTCTCTCTCTCTCCTCTCTCTCTCTCTCTCTCTC
>NC_051399.1:13710745-13713245 GCF_015228065.2 Penaeus monodon | reverse complement strand
ATTTGATGCTGTTTTTGCTTCATATTCTTATTTGTTCTGATAATGCAGCCAGATGAGGACGCGAGAGCTACTTATATAAGTATATAAGGATAAGAATTAAGAAACAAAAACGCATGATGAAGCTGCAACAACGGATGATAATGGGAACCATACAATCGATAACAAAAACTACTGATGGTAATGCAGTGGAAACGCAATCACGGTAATATGAGCATCTAATTCAATTCTATATGATAAAGCACTCAGTGGCAGAACGCATTTGTCTCATTTTGCTGCCGATTTCTCACCGCTCGTTCACATTTCAGTATTTTATTTATTTGTTCATTTATCTCTTTTTAAGTGAGTTAGTTAGTTAGTTAGTTAGTATGGGTTATATTAGATGCAGGGACAATCAGGTGGAACTCAGCATGGTTACTGTATTGTCTTTAAACCTTTCTATAAAACTGTCTCTTCACAAATGTAAGAAATCCAGCGGTACAAATTTGAGTTTAAAGACCAAAATATCTCAGAAGGTATCAAAGATGTACCACAGCAAAAAAAAAAAAAAAAAAAAAAAAAAAAAAAAAAAATCTGTCGTGTTTAGGCCTAGCAAAGTAAACGGTAATTTTTTGTATATATTTTTACATCCCAAAATATATTTTTCCCCTGTCGGGTCAAAGATATTAGTCCATCGAAATTACTAAAATAAAAAATAAATTCACATGCCAGCTGTTTACGATCTATTTATGGTTGATGATTTTCTGCAGATATACTGTTTCACAAAATGTATTAATTGATCAAGAGAACTGAGACATTAGTTATGATTGTTAAGATATGTAACAAGACTGATAAGGACAGAGATCATATTGATTATATGTTAGTTGGCATATATAGGTTTAACATTCATTACTCAGAAGATTCTGTCACTTCTTTGAATCACGCAATGCAGTTATGCAATGATCTCAGTTGGCAAGGATAGTGATGGTTATGTAACAGCATCGAGTTACTCACCACTTTTGCTGCTTGTTATTGTTTATGATATAATGATTCAAGTTTTGCCTCTTTCATTATCATCAGCATTGCCATTGTTATTGGTATCGCTGATATAGGTAATTCTATCATTCCCATCATCATTTTTAACATTAATATCATTTTTATTATACAATATTGTTCCGACCCTTGTGGTCACGGGTTCAGATCCTCGCCGCGATAGTTGCAAAATGCTTGCACTGCGACTGCTGCCTCGAGTCATGATTTTTGTGTTGTGGTTTTTATTTGCATTATTAGCTTTTTCTTTATCATTACTTTTATCGTTGTTGCTGCTGGTGGCGGTTCTATTGTTTTTGTTATTATGATCATCACTTTTAAAACTATTTCCATTGCCATTATGATAACTATTATCAGTATCGGTACTATTAACATTGATATATTTCTTAGGATTGCGATTATCACTTTCATTATCATTACTGTAGTTATTTTCCTTATTACTGATTTCATTGTATATGTTAACGTCATCAAAACTACTACTACTACGACTACTGTTATGATTCCCATAATTATATTTTTCATCATTATCATGACAAGTTCATTTTTATCATTATCATTGATGTTGTGTATATATTACTGTAACATTTTCATGATTATTATTATCATCAACAATCTGCATGTTTAGTTATTATCATGATTATCTATTATCATTATTTTTTTTTATTATGATCATTATTATTATTGTTATTGTTGTTGTTATTATCATTATTATTATTATTGTTGTTGTTGTTGTTGTTAGTAATAGTAGTATACTTATTATCATCATTATTATCGTTACCATTATTGTTATAATAATTTTATATCATTGCTGTATATTGCTGTACCTGTTAACGATCATCATCAGATTAAAGAATACAACACTATCCGTAAACAGGAAAATAAAGTGATTGATTGAATATCTAAAACTATCTGCCGCGTCAACAGCTAAGGTCATTATCGTTTGAATATATCTTTATGGCAATTTTTTTTACGCGGACAGTTCGCAGATGTATGGCAGCAGGCATCTAGCAATCATTATAATACTTAGTGTAGGCTCTTCTCTGAAATTGCAGGTGATATATTAACACATGAGACTTGTTTATAGTTACTGAATACCTCACCCGTAACAGTCTAGCATATCAGTTTAATCATTTGTACTTTTGAATGTGTATGCGGTCTTTGCCTTAAAGGTTTTACGTAAAGGATAACTTTATCTTGGCCTGAAATTCAGTAATTTTGTTGGTCACGGCCATTAAAAAAGTGAAATGAAAGAACTTTTTAAGGACTGAATAACAAGAAAAAAAACATATTTGGTAATCAGGTTTCGTTGTACATTAAGAATGATTGCAGAAATCCTGAACAATGTTAACACAATGGAAGCAATTAAAATATTAAAATAATGATATTGATAAAATATGATATTAATTATTATGTAATGATGTTGATATGGTATAACTGAATGAGACAAGAATAAAAAAATAGCATTAATTGTAAT
>NC_051399.1:13690745-13698245 GCF_015228065.2 Penaeus monodon | reverse complement strand
AGGTCCCTTGGGAGCGCCCCTTACTTATCCGCGCCCGCCAGCCAGCCCGACCTCAGCGTGCCCTACCCACTCCGGGCACGCCGAGGAAAATTGACAATGCTTGTTGATGGATTTTGTGGTAATTTGCCACGAAAACAAAGCATCTCCTGAGTGTGAAGTAAGATACTTTAATACTTCGATAGAAAGCTGTGGTGCTGCCGAGTTCACTGTGCCCTGTAGTGAACAGCCAACATGCCATCACAGTATCCCAGTGTTGCCTCCTTGTGCGGCAAATGTAATATTTTGTCATCTCGAATTTTGCAAACAAAATTTTATTCTTTGGCATGTAGCTTGTACTGAAAACACGATTTTCCAACTATCAAAAGTCTGTACGATTTATTACATCTACAGTACGCGCACCAAATATCACGTGTAGCAGCGTGTAGACACGGGCAGACAGCTGGCGGGCCTCCCCCCTTCCCCGCCAGGCAGGTCTGGAAGCGGTCAGGCTTAGAAATGTGTTAATGTAGAGGGCACAACCAAGATCCTGGTTTAGCTACGTCCCTTGCTATTGTCCCTCCGCTGCCGCCTCCTCGCCACGCGTTCGCTCCAGGGGAGAAACGCGTCCGGGAGGAAAATCGGAGGAACTTTAATCCTTGATAAAATCGTCAGAGAGGAGGTGCTGGGGAAGATGCGGGAGGGACGCGTCCTGTGCTCTCAGGAAGACTGCAATTCTGTGGAAGACGCCTCCAGGATATAGGCATTGGGATAGCTTTGAGAAAATTATTATGTCATTTTCAAATCGCTAGCTCAGTGTCAAGAGGAAGCATTTTGGCCCAAGAACTGTATTCTTACGGTACATAAATATTTATTTATATTAGGCCTTGATAAAACCTTTTTCGCCATTTAAATAGATAAAATCGGTTTTATGATTTATGTTAAAATTATCAAATACAGTTGTATATAAGTAACAGTCATGTACAAAAAAAAAACGTTCAGTGACAATTTCTATATAGAGTTTTGAGTAGCAGTATGGCGTAATTCATTTAGCGATAAGCAATTCCAAAAAAAAGCCAAGTATTTAAAAGATGTTGTTACTTGGTGTGGAAACTGAAATTTAAACTTTTTATGGTGGTCATATTGCGTGATTCGTTACAGAGGAATTAAAGGAATTCGTAGAGCGTTACCTACCGCGCACCCGAACATACGACCCCGACTTGTAATTATTCGTAACGGTCTGAAACTTGGCTCCGTTCTGCCCCCGACTGCTATGGAACAGTTCATGCAGAGACGTTCCAGTGCAGTCTTGCCGAGTTCTCCGTTAGCCAATTCCTGTCGCAGGGGACCGTGGCATCAGGCAACCTCGCTGGGTATGGGTAAGGACGCGAGGTGACGGTTAGTGCGGCAGATGTTTGGGTGTGACCACGTGCGTACGCTTCACCCCCCTTCCCCCTCCCTCCCTTGGCCCGCTGTTCCAACGCAGATAATCCTTCTCTCGAACTAACTTACTGTTTGCACATCGCCTGCACGAGGTATTTAGTAAATGTTATGCTAAATAAGAAAAGAAGAAGAAAAAAAGAAACGAAGTCAACCGATGAATTATTTTTTTCCTGAATCGTTATAGAAAACGAGGTTTCTTTTTAACGACATCGCCTGGGCCTGACGGGCAGATGTGGGCACAGCGGGGCAGCTTAAATGGAAGGCGGACAGGAACGTCCTTGGGGCGTGTGTACTGTACAGTGAAATGTTTGGGGGAAGAAAGGGCTGTGAGACCGTCTATTAACTCGAGAGCACCTGGTTTCCTGCGATGGGTTTCCTTGGGTAAATGTAGCGCATCGAAGGGGCGTGGAGAAAAAACCGTTGGCGTGGAATTGATGATACTAATCGATATCATGTGCATTATTTTTTCGTCCCAGCTGCGGCCCTGCACGCTCGCCCGTCCGGCCAGATATCGACCGCAAGTTGCAGTGTTTGAGGGCTGTCGATTTCTCTCGTCCGAGATGCCCTTCTCGCGGACAGGCGATGGATGCAGCGGGCCGTGTGATTTTTTGGGCTAGGTGTGACACTGATCTCTTTTTTATTCGTCTGTTTTGTCTCAGTATTGGTGTTAATTCATAGCCATATGTTTATATAATGCGAGTATGCAAGCATACACACACGCACAAGCACGCACACGCACACCCACACCCACAAACACGCGCGCGTACACACACACACACACACACACACACACACACACACACACACACACACACACACACACACACACACACACACACACACACACACACACACACACACACACACACACACACACACACACACACACACACACACACACACACACACACACACACAAAAGCACGCACGCACACATACACGCACAATTAAACACACAAAAACGCACTTAAACATACACAAACACACTGCATACACGCAGAACTAACGAATATATTCACATACACAAAGGCCTGCTTTTCCGAAAGCGGTCACACGGCATATCAAACGCAGGTACCGTAACAGGCACACTGCACACGACGCATGTCTGAGGCGCTCGTGTTTCATGGCGGCCGCGGGCTTCGAGACGCGAGACATTTCGTGTTACTTTTTCGCGTCTTTCGTGTACTTTCGTTTTTCTGTCAGCGGCCAGCGCGCATTTTCTCTGGCTGCCACGTGTAATATGCATGGTGTTCTCATGCAGGCTGCATGATGAAGAAACATCATCTGACTTTGTTCTTGGATACACATGACATTAATTTTCAGCCCTAATTCGTTTCTAGAGTAATCTATGGGCAAAGCGACGTTGCATTTGCTCGGCAGTTACCATATTCCACCTTCCACCATTACGTCACGCACGCGTGCGCAAGTTTCACAACGGGCGTCCGCACGACGAGTGTCTCTGAGGGCGCGCCAGGCCGCAAATCGCGCATCAACCCCAAAGTGCTCTGGCAACACTGACCCCTTTCACTAAACATGGTAAACCTTAATTACCGAAGTTTCCAGCCAATTACGACTTCGTGGTGTTTTAATCACAGGCGCGCGACCCCCTTCCCGGCATTCACTGGGCGGAATCCACGGATGAGCCTCTGTATAAGGACTTGTTTTGCCTCGCTGTCACAACCGAGGACTCCTGGAATACTGCGGGACGTTTCCCCCAAAGGAGCCCAAAGAGCACGGAACAGCGTATGTGCGTAGATGAGTGTTTGATAACTATGCTAATCCAGCGAAACACGGGGGACGCTGCAAGGCCCTGTCCAGTGAGTTCTTGCTTATCATCTCCATCCTTCTTTTACCTACCTCTCCCCCTGGTCTCGCGTTCACCATTTCTCCCATTACTTTCCTTGTAGGGTGATAGAGTGTTTCTTCCATTCTTCATTAGTATGTGTTTGCGTTTTCGTATAATCATGTGCATATATTTACAGCATGGGATTAAAGATAGTAAGATTATCTCTCAGACTACTAATACGACAGGGAAACGTGGATGTAGTCAATGCTAGATAATTTTCTTTAAATCGGGGAGCTTGTCAAGCCAGTTGCTAATTAAGTGTCACTCATCTTGTTTTCCGCGCGGCTCCTCGGGAAGTCATTTGATTTCTCCCGCGTATTTTACCAGAATTGCGGAAGATTCACATTGTTCCTCTTTTTACGAAACTTCACTTTCCCCCAGACGTCACTTGTGTTTATTTTGCTGGGAGGGAGACAAAGGATACGATTGTCTGTTGTCAAGGAAAGAACGTCCTGGCAATCATCCCTTCATATTGGGGGGAGGAAAAGAGTGAAAAACTTACAAGGCGCCGCTGTTTTGCTTGTCCCGTGTTTTCGATTGTGCAGGAAATTGTGTATGTTTGGGGGAGAGTGAGTGAGTAAGTAAGAGAGAGAGAGAGGAGAGAGAGAGAGAGAGAGAGAGAGAGAGAGAGAGAGAGAGAGAGAGAGAGAGAGAGAGAGAGAAGAGAGAGGGGGGGGAGGGAAAAAGAGAGAGAGAGAGAGAGGAGGAGAGAGAGACAGACAGACAGACAGACAGACAGACAGACAGACAGACAGACAGACAGACAGACAGACAGACAGACGAGAGAGAGAGAGAGAGAGAGAGAGAGAGAGAGAGAGAGAGAGAGAGAGAGAGAGAGAAGAAAGAGAGAGAGAGAGAGAGCGTTTATTTGTTTGCATGAATGTGATTGAGCAATGCTGTGTTATGTTTTGCATCTGGTAAGCATAAGCATAAACAATGAAGTAAAGAGGTGAAGAAATCGAAGGGCGGGGGGGAAGAAGGTGAAGTGGTGAAATTTAAGGAAGTTAGAGATTGGAAAAGTAGGGGGGCTCCCTCGTACGCTCTTGTTTACCAGAGTCCCCTGTGCTGGTGCCGGGTGTCGCAACCGTCACGACCAGAGGGAGGATGTTGTACCCCGCTTCTAACGTCGGGTGAATGTTGATGCCCATGGCCACCATTGTCGTCACACAATTATGGTGCCATGCGCAGGGGGAAAGGAAGTGTAGGGAAGGAATGGGCAATAGCAAGGTGTAAGTTGAATGTAATGTCTCTAACCGATTTTGTGTTCATTAGACAAGTAGTGAACATGACCCTAATTATCATTCGTAATAATATCAGAGCTAATGTTAATTGCATCACTAATAAGGCCATACTATGGCGATAGAAGTGGGTGTTGTTGATTACAAGAGAAGAAAATATAACTTACGCAGATCATGAAATAAAAGAGGTGGGTGAAGCCCCAGGTCACGTGGTCTAAGGAATTAGACCACGTGACGTTAAAGACTGAGAGAAAGGAAAGGGGAAGAGGTAGAGGTGGATGGAAGGAGAGAAAGATAAAGAGAGCGATTGTGTGTGATGTTTTCTTTTTTATCCTTGCCATGAGATTCATCCTCAGGGGCTGCCTCTAAACAGTCTGCCCTCTTCTAAACATCCTTATCAGCCGTTAAATTAGAATTTTGCTTATTCACTGGATGAAGGCGGTATTCTGTTTCGCGGGAGATTTCTTTGAGAATTAGGCCGAAGGTAAATTGTTTAAATCATCATACCAGGGACGCTGACGGGTCTCGGTTTTATACTTGCTGCTGAAAAAATACCTCCATCCTCCCTGTCACAGATATCGAAAATAGCATGTAAACACACACACTCGCTCACATATTGTGCTCGCCCCGGTCTTTGTGCGCCGAAGGCTTAACGAGCAGCGGAAATGTGGAAAGTGTTACAAGGTGGCGTCGTGTCATGTAGGGAGCCCGAGGCTGGCACAGCGAACGGCTGACCCGGCATGTCGGGAGATAGCGCGGGGTCTGACAGCCTGTGTCGTCTGACAAGCAGCGCTGTCACCGTCGGCTGCCTTTGCCATCCCCCTCTCCCCTCCGTCGCCCGGTCTAGTGTGACGGAAGGCGGTCCTCTCTATGGGCCCAGATCTCGTTTCTGACCAACCATAAATCTGATTTACGGTCACCCTCACATCGCAACGCTTGCATATGTTTGTTCTGAATTTGCATAATGACCAGGCTGGCTGTGGATGGACATGAGTAGTCAGTCAGGTCGGTGGCAAATCTTTTTATACGGGCCTTCTAATCATCTCCTACAGCACACACACACACACACACACACACACACACACACACACACACACACACACACACACACACACACACACACACACACACACACACACACACACACACACACACACACACACACACACACACACACACACACACACACACACACACACACACACACACACACACACACACACACACACGCACGCACGCACACTCGCGCGCGCGCATTTATATATTGCTGCTGACAGATAAACAGGCAGAGACAAAAACATGGAGAAAGAAAGAAACAGAGGCTTCCTCTGGTTCATATTTCAAGTTGCTAAACAAAAGTGATTCATCACTGTTCACTGAGGGTTCATTAACTTTTTATAATTCATCCGTAGCAGGGAAGACGAGTACTTAAATGAACGGAATGCTTTTTGTACACGTGTAGTAACGAACGAACCGAACGTCACCATTTATTTGCAGCAAGGTTTTCACAAAACAGTGACACCACTCAGCTTACTGAAAGATGTCTCTAACACTAACATAACAGACGGAGGAAAGGCTCCAGCAACACACTACAGCAAACGAACACCACTCTTGGTAGTTTGATAGAAAGTTATAGTTAGATGATGTATAGAAAGAAATTATAGAAAGTCGATAGTTGGATAGAAAGCAGTGCAGATAATTTCTGATAGTTTGATGTGGATCTAGTTACGAATAACGAACAGTTATTTTATAGTAAACTACCAGTAACAATGTATTACGCTGGGAAAGCACGAAGTCAATTACAGAGCGTTAGCACAAACTTTTGGGTACGCTTAAGTGGGTACGTTACGGTCGAGTAGATATTCTGTATCAGGCTGGCCGCTGCTCAGGTATGATGCATTAGCATCTTGCGTCGAGATGGCCACAGTGTGGGAAGGTGGGCAGGGGTCTTTGTTCTGCGGTTGCCGGGCAGCAAGGAGTGAAAACAAGAAAAAGTAGGGCGGCGGCGGAGGCGCGGCCGATGCAGCACTGTGGCGTGTCTGAGTCAGTGTTGTTCTTGCGTACTGAACTTGCCTCGAAGGATGTTTTCCTGTTTGTCTTGCGCACAGAAAACTAGCAGCATACACGCTGCATATTTTTTATGATGCATTGTGTGTTTAATCAACGTTGATTTCACTCTCAAAAGATTGATGGCAAGCGATATTTATATCGAAGGTAGAAGAACTCATCCCACTCTTGCTGAGAACTTTTACTTCCATCCTTCAGCGAACACCTGTAAGTCCCGGCGCCGAGCGTTGCTCTCTGCTGTGACACGCGAGACGGGTGTTTGTGGGCGCTGGAAATAGATCCTGTGGCTGCTCGCAGCTTTGGTGATTGACTTCCTTGCAAAACAACGCTAACCGGTTTTTCCTTGTGGCTAAAAAACAAGCATGGGTGTCGGTTTCAGCTGCCAGAGCTTGCACTGCCGGCGCTAAGGAATCCACTGAGGAATGCATGGGTGCTCGGGGTATAAATGAAGCTGCATTTCTTGTGGACTAACAGGATTTTGGCCATAGTATTTCTTCATAGTTTGAAAGAGTGCATGTTATGTGCATGCACTTCTGTGTGTATACAAGGTAGCAAATAACACGGACTATGGAAGGGTCGCACTCGAGGCTTTGGGTTAGGAAAGGGGAGAAGAAGGGTTAAAAGTCGAGCGTGAGGTCAAGGGGCACTTCATGGCGTGCAGGTGGCCGCACACAAGGGACGGACCTCGATGGCTCGTGGCTGGTGGTGTTTACTCCTCGTGAGACACAACGGAGATAGCTCCTTTGCGGCACATATCCTTCAGATTCGTGTTTGGAAACATATCCTACAAACATCTTCTATTGAGGGTCGCGGCAAGAAACACATTTGCATAAAACGGTAAACATGTAACCGTGCCCACATACCCTATACACAGGTATAGGGGACGCGACCGCCCTCCGACGTCTAGCCCGTGTCACAGCATACATCAAC
>NC_051399.1:13665745-13685745 GCF_015228065.2 Penaeus monodon | reverse complement strand
TGGGAAATCCACGAAAAACGATAGCTTTCAGGTCGTTGTTGATATAGTACTCGTGATGAGAGTTCGGCGAGGGCGTGGCATCCCCCACCTGTGTCCAGGAACTCAGAGTAGCAGGATAAAGGGGGAGGGCAGGGCGAGGCCACGGGTGCGGGGAACGTGTCCGCTGCCGTTGTGTCTGGGATCCGGATACTGTCTGCTTCCGGCTCCGTCCGTATGCAAACGTTTTCAAACAGCCAAAACAATGGGTCCGGACTCGCCTCGTTGGATTCATTTCGTCTGTGAAAAATAGCGCGTTCCATTGTCGGACACGAACGCGGAACAATAAACGCGCCATACTGCTGCCCGGGTGAATGCGGACAAAAACGCCACGGGAACACAGTGACAAGTAACCAAATAAAGAACAGAGGAGCAGCAAGGACAGCGAGAAGAGAAGAAGTGAACGCGAGAAGAAACAAGCATGAGATCGCCGAGGAAGACAAGGCGAGAGGCGAGGGGAGCCGGAAGCTCGGGCTGCAAACAGACTGCGTTGCGTAAGTGATTAAGATGCTGGCGCGAAGGGGCTGCTTATCACGCCGACGAAAGGCTGCTGTGATGACAGTCCACGACGGGGTCTTTGTGTCTGTAATTGCCGTCTGCAGTTCCCATCGTTTGGCGCTGTTAATAATAACACTGGCCTTTTGTTGTTACTTCTGCGCTGTTATTGTTATGATATCGCTAGTAGCATATAGGGTATTGTATTGGATAGTACTCGTAACGGTAACGGAAGTTAATTTTCACATCAGCGTTAGTGTCAGGAGAGCAAGAGCTGCAGAACTGGTAGTAGCAGCATTAATATCATCATTGTATTTCATTTGTGTCATTGATTATCATGTATTTACAAGTGTTCAGCACTTGCTCATAATATTAATCACATCAATGATTATACTTATTACAATAGTAAAGATCAATTTGCATCAATCATGGTAGTTATCATGCTATTTGTAGTACACAAGCTACAGCCTGGAAGCTCCTTTTTTGGAAATGTTACTCACCCATTCAGCCAAGCAAACTGACGGATGGAGCGAAAGGCAATTTGTTCGGGATGTGAGCGAGTGGGCTTAAACGGGCTTAACCCGAAAGCGTGACATGGGCTAACACGGTTTAACCTTCTGAACAACCGATGAGAATTGAGACCACGTGACCCTGAACAACCCTTGGGGGAGGGAGGAGGTCTCCGGGGGTAGCGGGAGGGAGGGGGGGTAGAAGTGGGAGGGGCCCTTGGCGATAGATTAGGATTGGCGATTGGCGCAGGATTGGTCTTCCTGGAGTGGCGATAGATTGGAAATGGCGGAGGATTTTTGTCCCTCCTTTTCTGTGTCGCTTTTAAGGTTTATGCGGATGTTTGACTGCCTTTTTTGGCGGTCGTCATGGTGACTGTAATGGTGTAATGGAATGAGAAAGATTTTGATGATAATGATAAGAATGACG
Organism: Penaeus monodon; assembly: GCF_015228065.2. Taxonomy (NCBI): domain Eukaryota; kingdom Metazoa; phylum Arthropoda; class Malacostraca; order Decapoda; family Penaeidae; genus Penaeus; species Penaeus monodon. The sequence goes on along the minus strand of NC_051399.1, from coordinate 13,684,278 downwards.
ATAACGACTTGTCTTTATCGGCATTACTATTGTAATAGTTTTTTTTTGCAGTTTTTTATTTACGTTATTGTCATGATTATTGCTTCTTGTTGTTTTGCTTTTGTCATTAGTTTTTATTTTTATTATCATTAACAAGTCAGAGTATCATGACAGTGTATCTCTTCGTAGTTATTGTTGTGTTTCTAATATTAATTACGCTCTGGAAATGAAGATGAGGCCGCGGTGCATCCAAAAGCAAGCAGAAGAGAGACAAAGGGAGGACAAGAAGATTGGAATGAAAAAAAAGCAGATTACGAGTCTCGATCGGCTTGTGGCTTTTGTTCATTTGCCTTTTCTTTTGCAACTGGATGTGTGTTTGTTACTGTCTTTCGGTTTGTTTACATGGAATCAAAAATAGATAATGGTTTATAATGATTTACAATACGTAGACTTGCGAGAGACAACATTTACACCTGCCGTTTTTTGTCTTCTCTCTCTCTCTGCCTCGGCACAGTCCTCGAGTGATGGATGGGCGAGACGAATGTCTGTCTTCGTGGTAAGTGGTGTGAGAGGCACCGGGTCATGTTTCGTGGAATTCTCTGTCTGTCTGCCTCTCTCCTTTCCCTTCTCTCTCTCTCTCTCTCTCTCTCTCTCTCTCTCTCTCTCTCTCTCTCTCTCTCTCTCTCTCTCTCTCTCTCTCTCTCTCTCTTTCTCTCTTTCTCTCTTTCTCTCTCTCTCTTTCATTTTTTCCCACCATCCCCCTCCCCCGTCTTTCTCTTTCTCCAATCATCCGATCACACACAATGGGAGGGGGGGGTATTCAACTTACGGCCCCTAATGTAACCATTTCCCTCATGACAGGGAAACAGGTTTATAATCGAGATATAATAACGTGAAAATATCTGCGGCCCCATGACCCCGCGTTCCGTTTTCTCTTTTGTTTTCTTCCTGTTTTCTCTCTTAGTTCGCGTCGAAGAATCTGGACACGTTGCGAAGGCTTCCCGAAATGGGACTTTCTTTTCGGATGTAAATGAGCGTTTCCTTGGGTACTGGGTGGAGGTGAGAGAGGCGTGGGGGGCGGGGTGAGTGGTGTGGAGGGGGGAGGGGGTTGTTAGGGTAGTAGAGATTAACCTGAGGGCGAACTGAGAACAAGAGGGCTCAAACTCCTCGCGTTAGCATGGTCAGTCACGCGTTTGAGGAAATTAATTACAGCGTCGCGCACATTTCACACCTCGCCCGCCCCGCCTCGCCGCACCTCAGTTCCTTAGCGGGGAAGGGAGGCGGCGGCGCCCAGCTGGGGGGGAAGTAGAGCAGGACCCAGGGCCAGGTGGCACTGGAGCTTCTGGCGGGGGGAGGGGGGCAGAAAGCACTCACGGCAAGTAGGGTGCTTGCTTCGTATCAGTTTCAAGTGGTACGAGGGGTTTTCATCGTTCATGAAGCTCAAATTTACACACACACACACACACACACACACACACACACACACACACACACACACACACACACACACACACACACACACACACACACACACACACACACACACACACACACACACACACACACACACACAGGCACACGCACACATACACACACACATATACACTTTCTCCCTCTCCCCCCCCCCTCTCTCTCTCTCTCTCTCTCTCCTCTCTCTCTCTCTCTCTCTCTCTCCCTCTCTCTCTCTCTCTCCTCTCTCTCTCTCTCTCTCTCTCTCTCTCTCTCTCTCTCTCTCTCTCTCTCTCTCTCTCTCTCTCTCTCTCTCTCTCTGTCACTCACGCTCACACTCACCAAGAGGCACACAGACAAAAAGAAAGAGGGGGAGAGAAGAGCTTATGTATGTGTGCATGTGAATAATGCGAATACACGAGATGAGGGCGAGGTGAGGGAGAGAGGGGAAGTGAGAGGAAGAGGCAGTGAGGGACAGCGAGCAGTTATCGCTTGTTTTACACCGGGATTGCAGATTAAAGTTGGCGAAGCTATTTTATGCTAATACCCGACAGAAGTGCGCTGCATCGGCCTTTAGAATATTAAACATAACAATATCATGTAACTGATACAGAAGAGACGCGTCGCGTGTTATGCATGTAAATATTGAATATCTTATTTGTTGACAAAGGTGTGATATCGCATTGTTTGGATCTTAAAAAAGTATGTAAAAAAAATAAACCCCACCAAAAAAAGTTGAACAGCAAAATAATAACGTGACAGGTGGAAAGATGGTTCTAATTTAACAAAAGCCGTCAACTCGAAAAAGTTCCCCAGATGACATTAAGGCGGCCTTTGATGGGGCGCGGGGTTACCGAAGGGCAAAAGAGGAGGCCGTGTACTCTGCTGGCACTTGTGAGCAGTAATGGATATGTTTTAGGCAGAGGATAGCCTGACCTTGTGAACCGCAGAAATGGGGTGAAATCTGGTCCCCAAATGGAGTCTGTTAATGGAACAAAGGCAGGATGAAGAGGAAGGCGGAGGGAAGGAGAGGGAGGGTCCGCAGCCACAAGTGACACGCCGGGAGGAAGCAAGCGTCAGGGGATGAAACTGGATGAAGGTGGCGGAGAAACGGAGACGCATCCGGAGGCTCCCGCAGATAGATGCTTGACTGTCGATCGATTATTATTGTGCTTATTTATAGCCCTAAACTAATACACGCTTTCGTGAAGATTTGGGCTCTGTGAATTCCAGCTGTTGATGGAAAGGAATTAAGGAATGGATGCTGATTATATTTATTTATTTATTCTCCATAAGAAATGGGGATAGATAGAGAGTAAAGGATAAGAATCGTAAAAGGTGGAATCATTGCCAGATGAAAGACACAAAAGAAAGTAAAGCTTCGATGTTGCATAGATGGTCCGAATCTAGAAGAAAACAAATGTCCATTTTTCTCAAAGAAGTTTCAGGCAAAGAAGTAAGAAATACTTGATCAGCTAAAAGAAAGAGAAGATAAATTGATGCGGCAGAAAGATAGAGAGGAAGGGGGAGAGAGTCTTCACTTAAGGTCTGTTTTTTTCCTGCCTAAGCCACGGGCACAAGAGAAAATGAATAGAAAGTGAGTAGCCGGCAACCTCCTGGGTATAGATTTCACTTTTCTGTCATTCATATGGTGGGCACCAGCGTTTTTTTTTTCCTTCGTTCTTTCACTAAGGTATTTCCTCTGATGGCAAAAAAAAATGAAGAAAAACAAACGAGAAGGAGTGTCGAGAAGAATGAACGGTGCATGCTATTTTATTATGTCGTATCACATAGATAACGAGGTATTTTCCTTGCAGGTACGGTGTGATCAGCGCCCGGTCGGCCGGTTCTGGAAGATTCACCTGTGTGCTGAGACGCCGGGCCGGTAATGACTCCTGCGCGGGCTCTCCTGTCGGTTGTTACTTTATCAGTTATCGTCCTCTACTAAATAAAAAAGAGAATGAAGACAAAATATGTAATGAAATATATAAGCATTTGAGTGATGACTTAAGTAATTGCCACGTGATTGCCATGAAAGTTAAAGAATTATGTTGAGTTTGCTGGTATCCCACGATGAAGAGTTTGATTTCATTGAGAATAATTACAGAGCAAAGGTCATTAAAAATATTATATGTACGGAACAATACTGTAATTTGATAAACTCTTTACGATATATATATTTTTAGATAGAGATGTCATTTGTATGTTTTTAAAGCATATGTGTGTTGAATCAGCAGTATATTTAGATTACCAGTTGGGTCACGTGGCATAACTCGTCTGTCCTGTTCTTGTGTTCTCAGGATATCAGGATTTCCATATCTCACCTGGTTCTGGAATTCCGAAATAGCGTGAAGAGAAAGGAAGTTCGAAGAAAAGATAAAAACGAGATTATTTTTAAAAAAGGAGAAGATAAGATACATACATACGGATGTAGAAAAAAGGAAAAGCTGGATTATTCAAAATAAACAATGTTGTAACGAACACCGGGCTGGCTTCAACTCGGGGGCGGGGAGGGGGCAGAGGGATAGAATGGGGGGAGGGGGGAAGCCGCTCCTCTTGATTCTTTGCATAGCTTTCTGCTCAGCCTCCTCCCCCCTCCTACCCCCACCCCCTCTTTCTTCCCCTGCCCGATATTCTTTCTGTCACAGGAGATTAAGGTCAGATATCGCGGCGGAGATGGAGAGGTCACGAGGTCGGTAAGATCTTCAGAGAGGGTATTTTACGGGGTAATGAGGCTGGGGGGTGGGGGGTGAATGAGGGGAGGGGGTATGAAGCCTTGGGGTATCGACGGGACAAGTTGGTATCGGAGGGGGGAGGGGGGAGGGAGGAGGCCTGAGAAGGGGGGTAAGGGACTTTTAAATGACCGTTGGGACGCCGGCATTCCTGGGATACCAAAGCAGTTTGTGCGTCATCGTGAAGGAGCTGACACCTTGTTTACGCTCGCCCTCTGCACAGCGGTTCTGGGAGGCCGTGCTGACTGGCTGAATGCTGACGGCTCGGGAGAGCGTGGAGAAAGTGCTCAGCATAATGGCGGGGTAGCGTTAATGGCTGGTAAAAATGCTTGGCTGTAAACTTCGGTAGAAGTGCTCGGTTATAAAGTTTGGTAAAAATTCTCACATATAATGTTGGACCAAAAACACGTGGCTCAAAAGTTTGCTAAAGTACTTGGTTTAAATGCTTGAGAAAATACTTAAATAGATGTGTACCTGAGTGATGAATATGAGAAAAATACTGATATTTATTGATATAAGTAAAAATGTAAAAATGTGTGATTGGATTTCAACTGAAACGGAGATGAACGAATATATTTATAATACAAATTAATTTGAATAAGAAACATGGTCTATTAAAAGTAAACTGAAATTGTCTGATCGAATCTTACAAATTTTATAGCTGAATGTGTGATAGGATAACTACTTACTTAAATGTACGGAAAAAATCGCTACTATAATTAACGAAAGTTATTGGTTTTATTTTGTGACAAACAAGTTTCGACAAAGCAGATAGGTCTCGCTCTTACAATGTTTCCAGGTAGAGAAAATAGTTATCTCATGCACGGTTCGATGTACCGGCGGGGTCTCCTCCCCCATGAGCGGGGCCCAGAGCGACCTCACAGCGGTTGGACTGTCAATATGTCGAGATAACGTTCGAGTTTGATCAAGGCTCCAGCTGCACATTTATATTGTGTTGCCTTTCGATGTCAGGTTCTGTTGAAATTCTTGTCACTGACGCGTCCATGTATTGTAAGTCACGTCAAGTAATAATTTCATTGTCTTTTGTATTTCATAGGATGGCCTTGCTTTGTCTTTTCCCTTTGCATGGGCGGCACGTTGAGCACCTGAGATCAATACCCTATTACTCTGCCTCGAACCATGCACATGGGCGATTGTTCGGTACGAGAGCTCCAGCGCGCCGCCCTTGGTCCTGGGTGCTCGAACGCTCCTCGATAAAGTGCGTTTCGAGTGCGTGTTTCCAAGTATTGTTTCATCGACGCGCCGTGAAGCGAGGGACTTCCGTGGGGAATTTGGGCGGCGGGAACTGGAACGCGGTGGAGGGTCGCGTCATCTCCGCTGTTTTTATTCTGGATTTCGTTATCATCGATATCTGTTACACTTCTTTCCTTATCGTTTTTCTTCCCGTCGCATACATCTGTTACGGTTCTTTCCTTATCAGTTTCCTTCCCGTCCTTCGCTATCGTTTCCCCTCCCCGGCGCCTGTCCCTCCCCCAAGAGCATTCCCACGCCTGTCTGGCCGCCGAGCCCCTCCTCGCCGAGCATCTCGTAACCCTTGTTATTAAACTCCCGCCGCTGCTAATCCTCTCGTCCCCCTGAGAGCCGGTCAGGGAACAGGGTAATTGAGGGCTGGACAAGATCACCTCCCCCCCCCTTCTCCCCGCTCCTCTTTGCCCCGGGTCCTCAGTGCTGGGAGCCGCCTGCTCCTCTCCGGGCGGCTCTTGGGAGGCCGCCCGCGCCCCCTCCCCGCCCCCCCCGCCCCCCTCCCCGCGCCCGCCCGAGGGAGCCCCGGGGGCGCCTCCCGAGCGGCCGCCGCGCCTGTCCTATTAGTCTGTGGGCGGCTGCGGGGCTGCGGTCATTGTGGCTGCTATTGTTTTTAGCGTTATTATTAGAGCTGGTGTTTAGGATTACCAGTATTATTATTATTTTCTTGGTTTTCATCATCATCTTTATTATTGTTATTTTTGTTATTATTGTTGTTGTTATTACTTTTTATTTTTTATTGTTATTATTATACTATTGTTATTGACATTATTATTACTAATACCATCTTTATTATCATTAAATCTTCTCGTTAATTTTATTCGTTTTCATCGCCATTTTCATTATCACTATCTCAAATGTTGAGATACAAATAGTAATATTAGTAGTAGTAGTATGAGACTATTACAAATATTTCTCCTTCCATCTTCTTTTGCCATTGTTGCATTCGCATCATGTTCATCTTCATCGCGTATTATCTTTCCTGATAAAAGCCCCATCACTATTTTTGCCGTCTTGGTCTAGATATTGTCTTCGGAATTTTCACGTCACTATTCTCTTTACTCTCCCTTTCTTCCTCGAAATTTCTACTCGGCCGTGTGTGGAGGCGAGATCGCAGTCCTAGGGCGGAGCCTGATCCTCCTTGCCCCCGACCCCCGCCGTCTTCTCCACCTCCTCCACCCTCGCACCCCCAGGTTCTTCCACGAGGTGCCCGGACTCGCCCTCCACCTCCGCCACCCATTCCACCTCTCTGACTTCTTTACCGGTCTCCCAGGTCCCCGCGCTTGTTCCTGATGATCACGTATCAGTCCACTCTCTCCACCTCGACCCCCTTTGCCAGTTCCAGTCCTTTGTCTCCACCTCCTCCTCCTTCTCTCCTCCACTACATTCCCTCCACCTATCCACCTCTTCGTGTTCTTCCTCCCTCTCGCCTTCCATCCTCATCTCACCTTCCAGCATCCCCATTCATCCCCTCCGCCCTTATCCCCCGTCCTCCTCCGCCCTTATCCCCCCGTCCTCCTCCGCCCTCCGACCTGACCCCCTCCCTGCATGACGCTCGGCCACACAGGCGGGTCACAAAGGTCCCCGGGAGCGCCTCTGGCCGAGCCTCCAGCAGGTGAATGGCGGTAATCATCATCTTTAAAAAAATACAAGGATGGACACGCTATGGAGGCTGTGTTCCTGGGTGCTTTATGCTAATTCGCCCCCTATTTATTTTCGTCGCTGCGAGGGGTGAAACTATGAGGACCTCTTCAGGGGACACGGATAAGAAAATAAGCTGTTGAGATCGTTTTTCTTCTTTCTTGAGAGGAATTTGGAAGTGAGCATGCGAAGAAGAATAGAGAGAAAGGGCGTGCATGTTTAGCGGAAACAAGGAAGGAATAAAGCAGCGTGAAGAGAAGGTCCGAAGAAGAACAGGTTATCAGTGTGTAATGGTCATGGCAGTGTAAATGTTAGCGGGTGACACCTTCGCAACACCAGGAAATGGGAACGAGCGCGTACTTACCCTGACCTTCTTACCTCTTTCCTTCCGTGTATGTCTAAGGATTACTGCGCCTCTCATGTGACTTTTCTCATTTTTCTTCTGTTATGTCACGCCCTTGTTCTGATATATAACGTCTTTTCTTTCTCTTCTGCTTTCTATTCCCGATTTTCTCTCTCTCTCTCTCTCTCTCTCTCTCTCTCTCTCTCTCTCTTTCTCTCTTTCTCTCCCCCTCTCTCCTTCCCTCCCTCCCTCCCTCCCTCCCTTCCTCCCTCCCTGACTCACTCGCTCTCTGACACACAAACCTCTGTTTCCTTTTCTTATCAGCCGAACTGACGATTTCCTGCCTCGACCCTTTCCGCAAGTGCTAGCCGGTGCCCGACGAGGCCGTCGTGACGTGGCTCTTGCCTGCACTTCCCTCCCTCAGAGAAGCTCCTCGAGTCCTTGCGCAGAGCACAAACAATTGCACATAAACAAAGAGCAATCGCTTTTTTGTTCAATATGGAGAGAGGCGAGTTTCCCTTGTCACTTTCAATGTCTCGGGGAAGCTCTTAAGACTGTAGTTTCCGAGAACAGTGTCTGGGATATCATGTAATACTGCGTGACTCCGAGGTATAAGGGGAGGAGAGGAAATAGAAAAGAATGTGCACCAAAGTCATTTTGTTGGATTCGTGCACTTGATCATCAGAGCTGCCTGTGCGGAAATTCCTTAGCGCTTGTCTGATTTTTTTTTCAATATTGGAATGTCAAGATCCCCAAACTTCTCTTCTTGCTGCCTGAAACTGGGTTCTTACATGTTTAATGCAGGAGCGGCGGAGGAGGGCGGCGGAGAGACAAAGGCGAGGACCCGACGGTGACGTCATGGCCAGTTCGGACTTCCTAGCGACTGCTTGTGCTTTCGGCTCAGCTGCGATGTGCTTGCTCGTGCACGTTCGCCTCTTGCTTTCGTTGTTCTTGTAAAAAGATCATGGGGATGTAGAGCATGGTGATTTCTTTTGATAACTATGAGCAGTGAAATAAGCAGTATGAGAGAGAGAGTGAGGGAGCCACGGGGGAAAGCAAAATGGGGGAAAGAAAGGTGAAAGAAAAAGAAGAAAGAGAGAAAGAAGCAGTTTGTTATTGTTAAGGGTAGAGGCGGCAGGGACTGCTGGGAGGAAGAAAGGTCAAGCGAGCCTCGGGATGAGGTGGAGGGGATGCCGAGGGGGAGGGGGAGGCGGGAGGTGGGTTGACCTGGCGCTTCAAGTGGGTCAGCTGCCCGCCCTCCTCACCCCCGACTCCGAGCCACACACCAGGCTAACTGGACGCTCCTGGCCCACTGCCCGCCCTGATAACACGCCCGCCCGCCCGCGCCAGCGAATTGCAGGCGAATTAGGGTCGCCGCCCGTCGCTGCGCAAACGTCGACCCGAATCACACCCCGGCGGGAGGCCGAGGGCGCCTTCTGGCCCCTCGGCGCCCCCCGGAACAGGCACTGAGTGGCGCTGCTTTTATCGGTTCCCACCATTGCGTACACGGTCAAGGCGTGACGATGAACGGCGCGATAAGTGTCTTGTCACGAAGGAAAGTATTTTATGGCATAAAAACAGAAAACTCTGCACGCAATGGCCTCCAAGCCTGGCTTTACCTGTTTCATTGCCTTTACCTTTTCTTCCCTTCCCTCCTCTCGCGTGCGTTCAGGGGTTTTGTTGATATGTTTCTGATGAACGTAAGCGCAATTTTTTTTCCATTTCCTTTTTTCTAAAAAGAAAACGCAGTCAGTATGCGCAGTAACTATAATCAGTGACTAAAGAATAGATAAAAAGGTCATCTTGTATGTTTCGAGTGGTCAGACAACAAACCACAAGCGCGCCATTCCATTCAACATTGCACCATGTGACCTGAGCAATGGCGGCGCATTTACACACGTTATGGTACGTTGCTATCACTTCCGTTCCAGGCTGTACTTGTGGCGGCCACACGGGAGCTCACGGGCGCTTTGACCATACACAGGTACTAGGGGCGGGGGCGTACGGGCGGGGGCGGTGTCGCGTTCGTAAACACCACTCACAGCTCTTTGGGCTCACTTACATTCCTATTCTGGGTATGTCTATTTTGATATGTACATTTGATCATTTTTTATGCATTTATACTTTCTCTCTCTCTCTCTCTCTCTCTCTCTCTCTCTCTCTCTCTCTCTCTCTCTCTCTCTCTCTCTCTCTCTCTCTCTCTCTCTCTCTCTCTCTCTCTCTCTCTCTACCAATCCTTTACTGCACTGTATACCCAAGCATTATGTTACTACTAATAGAAGCAGAGTCGCGGTACCTGAAGAAAGCGGACCCTTGCTGGAGTTAGCGTAACCTGAGTTTCCTAACTGTTGGCACTTCTTCCTGGTCACAAGTGGCTACTTTCTTACTTTCTTGCTTTTTGTGTCTCCTCGGACTCTGTCACTCTAATCAGCCTTTACGACGCGCACTCGCCACTCTTCCCTCCGTCGAACACCCTGCTGGGGTCCTATTTCTCCCCAGGTCTCTGGCCACCTACGGACATCAACCCCGTGTTTAAGTTAAAAAATCGTGTCTGAAAAACGTGCGGAAGGAGTCAAAGCTGGGGGTGGGGGGTGGGGGATGTCATTAGCGATGTTCAACCCCCCTCCCCCATCTATCATGACGTCACTTGGGTCATGGCGTCGTCCAACGTGACCTTCTCCTCCCTCTTCCACTCCCACTCGGCGAGTACCGTTGCGGTAGAGGGAGCGGGAGGGGTGGGGGCAGGGAGGGAGAGGTGAGAGGTAAGGAACTGGCGCATACTGAGGCACTCCCCTCTCCTGCCCATTCGCCCCCCCCCATCCCTGCTACGACCTGCCCCATGGGAGTGTAGGTTACCGGGACGACCTAGCCGCTCTCCCGGCCCGCTCTGCAGGTCAACCCGCCCTTGGTGGACAGGCCCAGCAGGCCAGCGTGGGGGTCGCGCTACCTCGCTGAAGCCACCACTGCCTGCACGCTGTCTGTAAGGAAATGCTTGTCCCATGTGACTTTCCAACGAGAGAGAGAGAGAGAGAGAGAGAGAGAGAGAGAGAGAGAGAGAGAGAGAGAGAGAGAGAGAGAGGGGGGGGAGGATATATATATATATATATATATATATATATATATATATATATATATATATATATATATATATATATATATATATATATATATATATATATATATATATATATATATATATATATATATATATATATATATATATATATATATATATATATATATATATATATATATATATATAGAGAGAGAGAGAGAGAGAGAGAGAGAGAGAGAGAGAGAGAGAGGAGAGGATATATATATATATATATATATATATATATATATATATATATATATATATATATATATATATGTGTGTGTGTGTGTGTGTGTGTGTGTGTGTGTGTGTGTGTGTGTGTGTGTGTTGTGTTATTAGTTATATATATATATATATATATATATATATATATATATTATATATATATATATATATATATATATATATATATATAATGAGAGAAGAGAAAGAGAGAATAGAGAGAGAGATATAGAAGAGAAGAGAGAGAGAGAGAGAGAGAGAGAGAGAGAGAGAGAGAGTAGAGAGAGAGGTTCATTACTATCAAAAATACGACGCTGCCATTTCTTACCCCCCCCCCCTCGACAGCATAACTATAGAGCATGGCGTTTGATGGAGGTTCTCATGAATGCATAAACAGCCAGTCGTTTCCTTGGTGAGGTTTTGTATGTAGGCACAATGGCACTTGCCCCTGACCTCTGGAAAACAGTTAGTTCTTCCCAGGTGCATGATTTGTGCGATTTTACAATGGTGTTATCATGTTTATTGCCTGAAAATAGTACGATTTCTGTTACCTTGGAAACAACTTCAAGATTTCTTTTTTTCCTGTATTGTTTCATCTCACTTCAAAATTTCTCATTTCATATATTATTACAGTGGAAGGTATTATGATGTCAGCTTACGGCAGCGAGGTGACTGACTCTGCCTAAGCTGTGTGGCGAAGAGAATTTGTATGGGAGTCGAGACCGCACTCGTGTGTTTGTGTACTTGGAGACCATTACCGAAGTGCAGACAAAGAGGGGGCGGGGCGAAGCAGCGGGCGGAACAAGGATGTTATTGTTAAGTCCTGGAAGACGTGGCCATGGGAGGCTCGAGTTCCTTGGCCGGGACTGCGCTCGAAGTGCCTCCTTCGCCAAGGTCGCTCCAGCACTTCTTGGCGCCTGGTGGAACCTCACCTGGCTGTTCTCTATTTCTTTCTCTCTCTTTCTGTGTGTGTGTGTGTGTGTGTGTGTGTGTGTATGTGTGTGTGTGTGTGTGTGTGTGTGTGGGTGAGAGAGAGAGAGAGAGAGAGAGAAAGAGAGTATGTGTGTGTGGCGCACTGATAGTGCACTGCCAGTGTATGGCCATTCCATGCATAATTTAGGAATAAAAACAAACAACCTGCCATTCCAGACATAAGAATAACCATTGTAACAAATGGAATAAACTAAATTTCCATTATTATTACTCTCTCTCTCACTTTTTTTTCTCACTTGTGTTTGTGTGGTTGTGATGGCGATGATAGTACTAATAGTATTCATGCTAATAGCCGTTCGCAGATGTAGATACCAACTAGCCACGGCAAAGCTATTTATAGTGACAGTGATGCTGATGATAACGGTAAAGGCATATCGTGATAAAACTGATGCTGACTTTGCATGTTAGATATTAGATATTCTTTACTACATTATTTGCCGTTCCTTTGTCTATTTTCCCTGCTTGTGTTCTTGTCTTCGACGGCGCACTCCCGCTGCACTTCCTCCTCCTCCTTCGCGGAGTGGAGGGGCAGGGGACGCCAGCGACTCCTCGAGGGACGAAGAAAGTTCGACACCGCTGCGGCAGGACACCATTCCATGACGCCATATATAGCGCCCACGCAGGCCAGCTGATCGTGGAATGCGCCCGGGACAGGGGCTGGGGAGGGGGGGGCTGTGTCTCCCTCCGCCACGGGGGGGATGCTTATTGTGTTCCTTGTAGAAGGGAAAGAATATCTGTGTAATGGTGGTTGGGCAAAATATATATAAGTAGAGAGAGAGAGAGATAGAGAGAAACCAGCAGACACACGAAAGACAAACACAGGCAAATGAGAGAGGGGGGGGGGCAGACAGAGAGTGGGAGAAAGAAAAAAAACGGGAGTAAGGTGAAGGACGTAAGCAGTTAAGAGGTGTTCGTCGTGTTTGTCGTTACTTATTATTAGAATGCATGTTGCAGAATTTAGAAATTGATGTGTGATATCGCTTACTGATGAAGAAATCCTCTCTTTTTAGGTACGTGGAGCCCAGCAATTACTGAGTACGAGTGAGTAAAATTTGTTTTCTTTAATCGGCAGTAAGTATAACACCCAACGAGGACGACTTTTCGTTTTTGGGGCAAAACGAGACTTACCGGAAATCTCGATCCATTTGATGCGATCGGCTCTTCCCGTCCAGCAAGTTTTCTGGTACAGTTACATCCAAATTTCTTGTACACATCTATATTTAGTCGCACCTACCCACGCACATGTATGTACAAACTCCCACTCGCGCGCGCGTGCGCGCACACACACACACACACACACACACACACACACACACACACACACACACACACACACACACACACACACACACACACACACACACACACACACACACACACACACACACTTAAACACAAACACTTATAATATAGAACACTGCAGTGCGAAGAACGATGTTTTCTGTATATTTACTCCCGGTGTCCACACACGCGGAAGGCGGAGGTGCACTTTCGACGCCTTGAAAAAGCACTTCGTCACCCGAGAGTCAGTGCACAGTGGTCAGCGAATGACTAACTTTCCCAGTCTTCTCGGTTCTCTTTTGATTTTTTTCAGTCGTCCTTCTCTTTCCTTCGTCTCGTTGAAAGGGAGATCAGCGTGCCGCCCACGACCAGGGAAACCGAGGCTGCGGGTCGAGTCGGCGGGCGGGCCTTCTCCCGCCACCCCATTACTCGCACCGCCACTTCGGGGCCGCAATTACCCGTGCCCATTACTGCGTCTGGCGTCGACGGCCTTTCGAGGGCGGAAACTATTCCCCTCTGCCTCGTACGCCCGCGCGCCCTCGCTGTCGGCACAGAGGTGATCACGTCCTTCCGCCCACAGAAGGCAAGTGTCTGCGGGGATGGACCTGGGAGGGACATCGGGAGGGGGGGGGGGGGGCTCTCGTAGAAGTAGAATCTGTCCCGAAGGGAGACTGCGGCTTAAGGGAAACTTCAGGGTATATGACTCTAAGGAAGACGTGGCGGAAAAAGCAAGAAGCTCCCTTCTTTGAGCCTTTAAATGTAAAGGGTACATGTAATGTGCCGGCAATATGAATTTACATATTTGGGTGAACGACCCGGAGGACACGCATTGTCTAATACTAAATCCGGGACACAACGAGAGCAGCGCACAACAGGCACTTTCATCTGTGTTTGCGCCGAAGCCATTTGCATACGCGCACGAGCACGGCGCGCGAAAAAGTGTTCCGCGGTGACAGAGCGTGGGTGGAAAAGTCGCAGATGAAAGCGAGTGACTTTGACGAATGGCACCGGAGCTCTCTGCCGAACGTTCACCTCTCAGAATTTATTGCTTCGGACATTTGCAATTTAGATGCACCTTGAGAAGCGTTGCATCATTCTGCAACTGTTATTAACCACAGAAACAAGGTTGCCGTAAAAGGTGAGAAAAATATATTCGAACAAGACTTGCACTGTTGGCTCCGGCGGCAAAGGGCGGGCGACGTGGCCATTCCTGGATTTGCACATGGCAGCCGGTGTGTGTAAATGTGTGTGTACGTAGCCACACACACACACACATATTACACACACCGGCTGCCATGTGCAAATCCAGGAATGGCTTTGCACATTATATATATATATATATATATATATATATATATATATATATATATATATAATATATATATTATATATATATATATATATACATATACATATAATATAAATATAATATAACATATACATATAAATATACATATATAAATATACATATATATAATCTATATATCTATATATATATGTATATATATATATATATATGTGTGTGTGTGTGTGTGTGTGTGTGTGTGTGTGTGTGTGTGTGTGTGTGTGTGTGTGTGTGTACATATCTAAATACAAATGTACATATATTTTATTCTTTCTTTTTTTGTGTGTAAAGTTGAATCTTTTGTTGTAAACCGATGCATGTTGCAAAGGCCAAGCCCGTGTCTTCTTGGGCGCCCCGCACGAAGGCTGACGCGAAGCGGACCAGTTTCGCCGGCGAGGTTTCCAAATCCCTCCCGTGGACGCGGTCGCCTCCCGCGGCATAATTGCGATCGCGTGAGCCTCTTGTAGCGCACGTCTTGGCGGATGAGCGCCGAGATCACCTCCCAGACCCATTCCTCCTTCGGGCGATGATTAGGGACCTTCTGGGTCGTGATTCGGCCGAAACAGGTGATGTAAGGACGAGCGCTCGCCCGCACGCTGGTTCCGGCGCCTTCCTCGCAGCCTGGCTCATGTAGGCCTAATGACCCACATTTTGCCGTCACGTCTTCATCTCCTGACCTTCGCGACCCGACACACGCTCGCGCCGTCGGGAGGTGAAATTCCCGCCCGTGCCCGCGCCCCTTTCCTTGCGATCGCTTTCGTAATGTGGCGGATTTCAACTACAATTCAGATCCTGCTTGTCGGGTAGTATTATCTTTTATGGCTTATTTTGATTGTCATCCTTACGGAAAGGTTTAGTATAAACGATCTATCATCGTCGTAATTCTACTTCCATGATATTTAGGGCACAAAACAAGAAAATTGTCTGGAAAGTAACTCATGCGAGAGGTAAGGATTACTATAATAAGTATGTTCAACTACATATGTGCTGTATCTCACTATTCTGTACCTCTTCCCGGTTGAACTTCGATTATCTACGGTGTGTGCGTACCTGTAAGCACACTCTGCCTGTCATTGTGTCTACTTGCATACTCCGTGCGTGTGCATTTAATTGGGTTTTAGGCTAGTTTCCCCTTCGTAACCTACGGTATGGCAATTATTTTATGGTGATGAGTGTCCGCATATCACAGTAGTTTTACAAACAATCATCAAAAGCCTATCATTCAAACCTGTCAAGTGTTTTTTCGCCTCATTAAAAACACTAAGTACAGGATGCATTTTTCACTGCGATCTACAGTAATCCGCACTAGGCCAGCCGCAATAAACAGTATGTACGCGCAGTGTGTCACGCTATGAAAGCGGCATCACACACCGGAAAATTGCGCCTCTGTGGTCAAGTTACGCGGTCCGCTGCGCCTTCCCACGGCTGGTCGAGTGCCGAGCAGGACAGTCACGTGAGGTGGTGATAGGGCACATATAGAAGTGGAAGGCATGCGTTATGAGGAGGGTGAGTGCATTTATGAATGGATTGCCAGTATGAGAGCAACATGTGTGTCCCATTTATCCTGAAGTATCACTGTGTCTAGCGAAGCCGGGGTCTGCGAAGGGGCCGGAAGTAGTGTCCGACATTCCCCTCCTTTTTGTGTGCGAAGTTGTCAAAAGTCATTTTCTGCCATTGTTACAACATTTTTACAGTTATTGTTGATATAGCGTGTCCTTCTTCACCTTCAGGGGCGTCTTAGCCTGCTTCTTGTGCACGTAATATTGCTGTTTGTTCCCAACCCGTTCACCGTTACGCTTCTTTGCAGATTGTGGTAAAAAGTGGCGTGTCTTATGTGGTGTGGATTCACTTCCGATGGCCATGGATACGTTCACGTCTGTAGCCATTTTTGTAATCGGGTGAATAAGTGCTCAGAGGCAGAAAATAAACTGGGAACAGCTCTTCTTCGCAGATCAGAAAGGGGGAAAGAACTGGGGTTGCGGAGGAGGACAGGCACAGAGCAGGATCTCGCGAACGCCTGTTTTCTTCATAAACCGGAAGTCGTGTTCTGGGACGCGATGTGGCTTTTTCTGGTGCTTGCGACGAAGGGCCGATGTTTTGCTACACTTTACCACCACACTTACCAAAATCCCCGTTTTCTTCCTCATATTTATCATGCCCGTTGACGCTTGTGGAAACAGTGCTGTGAGGGAATGGCTCAAAGATGACGAGGGGAAGGGGATCCCTTGAGCGGTCCTGATTCCTTTAGCAGAAGTCCCCCTTTTCCCCTCCTGTTTGGGTTAGGTGTGCTAACTCCCATAACTTGATGGGGTTAGGGCTGAGAAATACACGTAGTAGTGAAAGAAACCGCTAAAGAACGTGGGGAATATTAGAAATGAAAAAAATGGAGGGTATCAGGCATACAAAAAATGAGAGAGAGAGAGAGAGAGAGAGAGAGAGAGAGAGAGAGAGAGAGAGAGAGAGAGAGAGAGAGAGAGAGAGCGTGAAAGTAAGAGGAAACATGACTGCTGAGAATGGGCCTAACGAAATTCCAGATGGCTCGAGAGTTTATACGTATGTGACCTCATTACAAGGGAGAATAGGCCGCCCAGCTCAGCGACTGGGGCGAGGCGGCTGTGTTTGCCTTTGGTATTGTTACCGGTAATCCCTCCACGCGTGGTAAGTAATCCCCTGCGCTGTAAGTAATCTGCCGGCCGATCGGCGGTAGCACAAAGATCTGTAATCACAGGATGTTTCTTACGAGCATTACTTGGTCTTCGGGAAGCCTGCGAGACCGATAAGCCTAGTGGACGAAGGCTGCCAATCCCATCCCGTATAGAAAAAATACGCCGAAACTTGACGCCAAAGTATATAAAAAAAAAGTCTTTATTAGAATTCGAGAAGAAGGTTGTCACTGATACCACCCCAATTCCAAGACGCTGCCGACAAGGAATTCCAGAAGGCGGATGCGCCGAGACCTGCGGCGGGGAACGAAAGGGACTTGGGGGCGGGGCGAAAGGAGAGGGGAAGGGGTGGCAGGGAGGTCAGGGAAGCGGCAGAGTCACCCTCAAAGGCGTGATCATCTTCCCAGAGATTATTTATCTTGTAGGAGAAATCTGTTATCATGACGCGTCAAGATTCTGCTCTGCGCCTCCAGGGAGAGGAACGAAGGGACGGGGAGGGGGATAGGGAGAGAAGGGGGGAAATTCTATCGAGTGGAGCGCGAAGCAGGGAGCGCAGTCGGTGCAGCAGCGGCAGATTTGGCAGGGAGAGGCGGTGACTTTGTGCATGGCTAGAAAGCTTATCACCCTTTATTTTTCAGCGTCGAGGAAGCACAAGATTTTATTTCCGTTGCACTTCATGCTTTCTGCCTCTCAGTCATTGATTCATTGGATTCAATTAATATCGGAGATTGAATTAGGGCCCCTAAACCCAGCCATGCACTCGCAAATGCCTATCATTTCTACTCTTTCTATTTTTATTGGGGAAGTGATTACAGTGTCGGAAATGAAGTAGATACAAATGACTGCATAACACCCTGGGCTGCAGTTGTATACCGTAGCCAGAGGATAACGGTGCTAATGTAAATATGTAGGAGATAGGGAGGTCTTTTTCCGTACAATTGCCCAACATTTTATTCACAGATTAAATTTGGATCTCAGATCACGTCTGTCTTGTTATTAGAATAGATTTTTTAAAATATTCGGCTGTGGCAATTTGCATGCATGTGCGCAAAAAAGGCAAGCAATTCTAAGCTCCAGTAACCTGCAGACGACCGAACTGCGCGGCGGGAGCCCCAGCGCCAGGGGGTGACTGTCACAGGTCTCCTCGCCCTTCGATTTCCCTCTCCGCCGCCTCGTCCTCAAACCTTCACCCTGATTCTGCCTTGTTTATGCAGCCATTGTCTGGCCGTCCGCCCAACACGACAATCGCACAGAGCAGAGGAAAGGCGCCATTGTTTGCCGTCGTATCTGTAACATCGGCCGACGGTTTTCTTTGTTATGCTCCGCGGACCTATTTAGCGGCGGAGCGACTTGTTCTTCGGAGGAGTGTGGCGTGGGAGACGACGGCGGGGTGTGACGTCTGTGAAAGCTTTCGGGAGTCTATACGTTGTAGTTGTATATTTATGAGTAAGTAGGTTCTTGTGCGGCGTTGAATTCAAGTAGTATTTCTTTTAGTGGTTGAAGTTGACCCTTCTAATACTCAAAG